>NC_085857.1:20167048-20222048 GCF_034702125.1 Engraulis encrasicolus
GATACTAGTTTGACAGTAAGTGTTGTTTTGAAGACAAGAATCTACTTTCAATCAATAGGTTTGTTTTCACAGCCTACTCTCATGTATAAACAGACAATGTAGACTTGTGAATGGTTATGTAAATTGAAATAGGCTATTGGCCATTCATGTTTGTTTGTATTTGCATCATATGCCAAGATAAGACTTCCTCATGAAGTTCATTTTCAGGATGAATTTTTTTAAAAGAAATTACAGTAGGCGTATTGGTTGATGACTGAAATAAAACAAAAAAACACACTCAATGATAACGAAATGTTTGGGAAGCTATGACTAATGGTTTATTCAAAAGAGGAATATTCGCCCTAAGAGAAAGGCGTGTTCAAAGGTACTGAGACTGTAGGCAGGCTAGGCTTGCTAATCACACCTTGCCGGAGTCCATATATGGTTCGTGACGTCACGGGCCGGAGGTTTCATTCATATAAAACTCCTCGGACGGAATCCCCTCAGAGGAAATGTAGGCAAAGACGCACGAGCGGCTGTAGCGCGAGACCGTGGCTGCGTGTAGCTTGACGCACAAGTGTATAGCCTTGTCATTTCAAAAACACAACCACACATACACGAGCAAAAAAATATTTCAGCACAAACCAGCCAAAATGAGGGTCTCGAGCATTGATTGTCGCCGTCTGAGGAAAATCATCAGGAAGGAATGCGGGAGCTGTCTCATTGTGGATTGCCGACCTTACTTTTCTTTTTCGAACTCCAACATTACAGGTTCGTTCAACGTGAACCTGAATTCCGTTGTCGTCCGGAGATCTCGGGGAGGTCCGGTGCCTCTTCAGTTTGTTATCCCGGACGAGAAGGCTTTGTATCGGCTGCGGGAGGGCAGCATCTCGGCCGTCGTGGCTCTGGACGACCGGACACCTCATTTCCAAAAGCTCAGAAAGGACAGTGTCGCGCAAATAGTGATTAATACACTCACGGCAAGTGGAGCTAACATCTGCTTTCTGAAAGGTGAGAAAAGTTTAAACATAGCCTACAGTCTGAAGAATCATGGCGATATGTTGTTCGAATAGCCTAATGGCATCCCTTCAAGGCGCATGGAGACGAACTGGAATTTTGACCGAATTTTGACTAATTTTATTTGGCCTATAATTTCAGTGAGGACAATTAGGCCTATAATAAAACGAATAAAATGACATCATGATATAATCACAAATCAAAGCAGGTCCTGTTTTTTATTTATTTATTTTCATTTTTGTTTTACAAAAATGTAGCCTGCTCCAAATTCACTTTCCCACCCAATAGCCTAGTTGGAATGTAAAACTGGCACTTCCCTTGCTGGTTTCTGTGAAATGACTCGTATTAGGCTCGTATAAGTCATTTGTTTGATCACTGGGATGTTGTAGCAACCGTCTTCCCAAGCAGTGTATTTTCTGTACACTCGGAGAGATAAATTCTCAGCGTGCGTCAAAGGATGAGTCACTGCACGGGAAGCTTGAAAATGCTCGGCATAGCGCAGCGCCTTGAAATTCTCTCACCATTGAAAATACACTGAAAGTGTTGTGTTGCCGACAGCCTTGGTTTGGCTGAATTATAGGCCTATTCTGGAAATGTGGCCTTCCTTATTTTGAGCAGGCTATTAACAGTTTAATTTTATTATAACGGATCAAGTCATTATCGTGTCAGGAATAAATTTGCTTCTCTCTAAGTGTAGCTTAATATGTCATCATTGATAGAATTTCATTTGGGACTATTTTGGGGCACATGAAAGCCCTCACGATTCTGCCTGTTGCGAAGAGAATATTCATCTTCTATGTAGGCTAATTATATTTCGTTTCCTTCAATAGGGGGCTATGAGAACTTCCATTCCCAATATCCTGAACTTTGCACTGAGATGAAAGTCGTCACGCCGACGACGGGAACCGAAACCGAGAGGGCCATCCGCGGCCACTGTGAGAAACTACGCTGCAACCTCAAGCCAGATTACGATCAGGTATGGATGGAGGAGAGAGAGAGAGAGAAACCTGCTGCTGTTAATGTCGCTTCCTCTTTCCCCACCCGCGCACACCAACACCACCGCACCACACGGCAGCCGTTTCCCCTTTGGACACTGATTATTGTCAGGGCTTTGCCACCAGCAGCCTCTGGCGGAAAAAAGATAAGAGTGACAAGCAAAACTATTTTTAAAAGCTCTATCCGGTGCAATGGGTGACCAACACTCTTTAAAATGCTCCTAAACACACTGCCGAAAAAACACATCTCACTAAAACACTCAGCAGTGGAATCAAGCAGAGGTATGAACTAGGCTATTAGGGGTCTTATATTAGCCTACTGATGTAAATACAACACTAGTACATGACATAGGCTACCAGTTACCCACCAAACCTAATGAGAAGATATTAACAGTAAGAATACCTCTTCTTTTACTTTATATTCCTCTGGACTTTGGAGTTTGCTGTGTGTGAAAGTTATGTCAACAAATCTGACCCACGCTGAGCCCGGTCAACCTGAGATGACACATCAAACATGAGAGACACCAGGTTACCTAAAAAAGCAATTGCTTATCAAAGCTTGGCCTGTTGACATTTTCAAGTGCCACCCCCACCCGATTAAATCCTTTATCCCCTGACCTTTCCCTGGTTTCTGATGTGGCGCTATTTATAAAAGGAAACAGTCTTTTAAAACACCGCCCCATTCTCCTCACTTTTTTCGACACTTTTGAAAATGGCCCTCTGAGAGGTGCTGCTGACGTCTGTGTTTTCCTGTTCTCTTTCTCTTTGTTTCTCTCTTTCTCACTCTCTCTCTCTCTCTCTCTCTCTCTCTCTCTCTCTCTCTCTCTTCCTGTACACTCTCTACAAGCATAATGTTACATGTTATTGTTGCACACTTTGTTACACTGTACCCAATTGTAGCAGTAAATTGTAACCGTCATGGGCTTTTATATTATGGCATTTTTATTGGACAGGACAGTGAACAAGTGACAGGATACATACAAGTGAGAGGGGGTGTTAGTGTTGGGAAATGACCAGACGGGATTCGAACCGGGGGTTCCCACACAGGCAGTGAGGCGATGGAGGGGTGCATTAGGGCACTGTGCCACAGCAACGCACCATGTAACCCTCGTTTGTGTGCTGTGCCACGTTGGAACCTCTCTGTTTTTTTTGGTGACGTCAGAAATGGTTCATCGAGACCAGGCACTGACGTTTGTGTTTCTCTCTCTCTCTCTCTCTCTCTCTCTCTCTCTCTCTCTCTCTCTCTCTCTCTTTCCCCCAGGGCCCTCCCGTGGAGCTGGCCCCTTTCCTCTACCTCGGCAGTGCCTACCACGCGTCTCGCCACGACTTCCTGTCCGAGCGGCGCATCACGGCGCTGCTCAACGTCTCCAAGCGCGACACGGCGCCGGCTAAGTGGCAGTACGACTACAAGTGGATCCCCGTGGAGGACAGCCACACTGCCGACATCAGCTCCCACTTCCAGGAGGCCTTTGACTTCATTGGTGAGCTTTTACACCACTACCATTACACGCAGAGTGTCAAACACAACAAGGCCCACACTGTCAAAGCATTGCAGCCAATTAAACATAAAAAAACAAGTTGACCCGCTGTGTTACATTTGTAAGTTGACTCAAATCGAGATTTAACTCAACTCAAGGTTTTCTCAAGTTGAGTTAACTGACAAAATTAAGGCAGCAGGGCAACTTACGTTTTTTACGTTTAACTGGCTACAATGTTTTGCAGTGCAGGGGCCAGGAGTTCTGGTCTACTTGTTGAGACTTGGTCTTTACCAAGGGTTGTAGGCTCGAATCCCACCCTTACCTGTCCTTACACCTCCATCCATGCCTATAGTACGCTTGAGTGAGGCACCTTACCCCACGTTGCTCTAGGGACTGTAACCAATGACCTTTACCAAAAAAATTGTATCTTGCTTTGGACATGGGCTCAGTGCCTTGACATGGCACAAGAAAGATGGCAGGCATCAAAATCACAAAAAAAACATCAAGCATGTGGCAGAATATGGGCTATTGTGCTGTGCATCCAGCACTACCTACCCTTGTGCTAAATTTAGTCACACGCTCCTCCTCAAAGAGGATAGGAAAGAATCATGTTTCCATGCCTTTGTCATCTCACAAGGCTTTGTGGTGTGTCACCCTGCTTTAATTACTTCAGTCTTTCCTAAACATGTTGTTTTGTTTTTTTTAACGGCTGTTTATTTTTTTCCATCATGGATATTTGTGGGGTCAGTCAGTATGAGACAAAGCAGAGTTCAAGGCCAAAGAGTGTAGATGCTGAACTCTTTATACAGTACATTTTGCTGTGTTAATTCATAGCATTGGTCGTACAAAGTGTTGAATTAACTATCACCAACACCAATGTACCGTGGAGGCGAGGCAGGGTCAGTTGAGTTTTCGAGTTTAGTTTTTCAACAGGCCCTCACCTCCCCCAAGATGCTGAGCTCTTTCATCTTCACACAGAGTTCATTTTTTGAGGTGTTAATACAACACTCGGAGTGTGCGATTAAACATGTTCTGTGTTATTCACACTATCTAAGTGTTAAACGAACACTGCACAATTTACTGGAAAGGCCATAGTTCAGTTTCTAAACAGGTCTCCGCCTCCCTCCAATGCGAAGGCCTTTCTTCACCTAGAAGCTAAGTTCTGTTCAGTTCAGTTCACACATTTCTCTGAAACTCAGGCAGTGTTACATGGCTCAGTGCTAAAGATAGGCCATGGTGGCGGCGGCAGAAAGAAACGCGTCTATTTTCGGTGTGTGTGTGTGTGGCAGCGAGGCAGCATCTTAACATTTTCAAATTAAGACTTCCTCTCGTTGGCAGCGCGCTGGATGGCGCGTGGGAGAACCAGAAATAAAAGCGACAAACTAAACTTGCATGCTTAATCAGACAGTCGACTGACTTGGCACAACTCAAGAAGCCCTTCCAAATCCTATCTTCTCCCCCCTTCTCCTCTTCTCTCTTCTCTCCTTTGCCACCCACCCTCCCTTCATCCCTCTCATCCTCCTCTACCCCAACAGGACCGGCGTTGGCGTCGAGATGGGCCGCCACGTCGAGCTAAGCTAGCAATAGGCTGTAGCCATTTGCACAAAGCCCAAACTCTAACCCCCCTATAGGGGAGCTACTCTCTAGGTAATGCGTTCGTTGTAATGAATTGGTAGCTTAGCTCGACGTGTAGCTCGTATCGACAGCACAGCCGTCGGCTCAACATGCACAAATCCGCTGTGATTCAAGAAGAGCTTCTGCTCATCCCTCCCCTCCCTTCCCCTCCCTTCCCTTCCCATACCCAGGGTTGCCAGATGAGGCTGATGATTTCCAGCCCAAAAAATGCTCAAAACCCGCCTAGGAGCACAAAATTCCGCCCAATTGTATTGATTTCTATGGCAAGAATTGGGCTGTTTTTTCTGATAAATGCCGTTTTTTCCCGCGCACGGCCATCCTAAGCAGCCCAATTTGGCGGGAACCAGCCCAATCTGGCAACACTGCCCATACCCTCGTTTCCCCTGTGCTTGGCAGCCAGCGTCTGAAGGTGCAGTTGTCACCGGATGTGCTCGCTCGCTAATCTTCCTCCGGTGTCTCATGACTAGGCGGGAGGGGAGGGCGTGGCTGGCTGGCTGGCTGACGGGCTGGCTGGCCGCTTCGTCACCCTTTTTTGCGAAGGCAGGCGAGAGCAAGCCGAGCCGTTAACGACAGGCGTGGTCCGCCAAAAAAGATGCTCTGTGTGAATGTGTGTGTGTGTGTTTGTGTGATGCTTGAGACTAGGGGTGGAATGTGTGCTTGACCTCGCCCCTCCTGCCTCTCTCCCACCCTCTCATCATCCTCCTTTCATTGCCGACTAGGCCGCTGTTGGGATAGTGTTGGGTTCGGTTCAGGTGTTCCTTCTGAGGGGTGGTGACCCTCTCGCCTCCCGCCCCTCCCCCACCTCCCATTATTCCCTCCCGACGGTACAGTTCAGTGGTGGATTCCAGGTGTGCTTCAGGGGTTGAACACAAGGGCCAGGTAGTAGTACAGTATATGGGAGGCCATAAAACAGGCAGTCAATCGCTCGCTTGCTAGCTCCCATGAAATGGGTGGAAGTGCTGCTTTGTCCAGTGCAGATTCAACACTCCGAGTGTAGAACCAACTACAAGAGTGTTCATTTCAACTCTCTACACGTGTTGAATTGACACTGTAAAGGATAATTTGAGCACCAAAAATTCTATATAAAACTGATGTATTATTATTATTATTATTACTGCTATTATTAACGTCTGCTGCCTCTGCTCCTCGGGCTATTTGTAGACATGTAAGATGTGGGGTAGAGAGTTTGTTCACCCCCCTTTTTACACAGATACACAGGCCGAGCAAGCGACAACTTGAACCACAATGTCGTCCAGGCACCTCCACAAAAAGATGTGCAAAGTACCATGTCCAGACGGACTCTGGACTGGCGTTAAAAAAATAAATAAACGGCTGTGGGTTTTTTAAGGATTTGTTTACTTTATTTATTTATATACAGTACACACTGTGTGTGTGTGTGTGTGTGTGTGTGTGTGTGTGTGTGTGTGTGTGTGTGTGTGTGTGTGTGTGTAAGCCAGTCAGGATACAGCTGCCACTTGCTAAGGCCGGAACTGGGGCTGTCGTCAGTGACAGGCTTTGGTTACGCAGGGACACGGATGTGTCACTCGCCCCCACGCCACAACCTGCCACTGCCACCGCCACACAGCACGGCATGCAGGGACAGATTACTGCACGGGCCTACCGGGCCCAGGCCCAGGGGCCCAAGAGGCAAAGGGGGCCCTGAAGGCCAAGCTTCTATATTTCCATTCTCACATTGCATTAACATTATGCTGCATGCTACATGGATGCATTGACTTTCACTAGCTTAGCTACATACTCCCTCTTTTAACTTGCCTAGACAACGCTTAACATAAAAAATAAGACACTTTACCACCTTTATAAACCCCAGCCAACGATTTTAACTGTATTAAGCCCCAAAATAGTGGCATACCCCTTTAACTACTGGAGTTTCCATTTCTTCTTGGGGGACAACCCCCTAAACCCCCAAGAACACACATTGAAACATCTGGCCTGGAACCCTGGGTCGTTTTGTAAACTAGCAGCACCCATGGAGAGGGGGGCCTTTCTTGTTGTCTGGCCCTGGGGCCTATGGAATAGTAATCAGTCCCTGACGGAATGCTGATGAGATGAGTGGCTTAGTCGTCAGACTGGCCGCGTAATAAGTGTCACATCTCCCTCTCTGTTCTCCCCCCCACCTCTCTCTCCATCCCTCCCAATCCCTCTTTCCTTGTATATGACTATGAGGCTCGTGTACTGTGACTGAGGTCTTGTATGCTTGTGTACTGTAAGTGGAATCTATCAGTCCAACAAGTATCACGTCTCCCTCTCCCCTTCCTCATACACCTCTTCTCTTGAATTAGGACTACGACACCTATGTATTAGAAGCACTAAGAAGAGGTGCATATTGGACTGTGTCCCATGTCCCATGCAGTGAGATGGGGTGAAAATCAGTTCCGCAAACTCGCTACTTTTTCCGCAATGTCATGAGGCCACGTTTGTATGTGTACCGTCCTTCTTGTATAAAAGGCTAGTGTATTATGAGTGAAGTCTTATCAAAGTGAAGAGGTAGAGTGGAATGGATAGGATGGGATAGGAGAGGAGCACCTCCAGGCCTGCTGACAGGTGGGCATATACTGTACGTATGGGTCAGTTGTCCCGGGCCCATTGTGTCCTCATTACATTGTAGTATGTGTTGAGGAAGGGGACCATTCAGATGATTTTGCCCTGGGCCCCCGAGAAAGCTGTCAACGGCCATGGACAGACACCTCACTCCACCCCAGATGGGCAGCTCTGAGTCATTATCAGTGCGCAGGAAGGGCCAGTCGGATCAGCCTGCCTGTCTGTCTGTCTGTCTGCTGGTCAGTCAGAGCCCGATATATATTATCCCCCAGAGATAAAAACAGCTCTCTTCTGGTATAGAGATAATGAGATTATTTAAGCTTGTTCTCACACAAGGGGCTTAATTAGGAGTTCATTGTCAAATGTATAATGGAGGTTTCAATGGAGCTCTGAGTCAGAGTGGAAGCTGGAACATGGCGCTTAGAACAGATAAATAGGCATAGAGGGCACAAGGTGAGTGAGGCTTGTCTCTCCACGAGAAAAAACATGAGAGCAGAACAGAGTCGTAGATGGAGTAGTATAGAGGAGAAATGGTTCTATGTGGAATAGAACCAAGTGTTCTACAGTCTAGAGGGTTCTTAGAATGCAGGGAAGAGTTCTCGTTTGAGTTCTTCTCAGATCCTAAGATTGATGGCATATGAAGAACTCAAGTGTATATTCACAATATATCTACAAAGCGCCCTTTTCTGATATGACGAATTCAAACAGGGACACTACAGGAAGAGTAGCCTAGAATGTAAAATGTCTTTGACACAAACCAAATCCACGGAAGTCCACGAACATTCCAGAGTTTGACACATTCTAAGCTGTGATGCAACAGCGCAGGGGCAGGGTGAGTTAATGTGACTGGTGGAGCAACCTCTACCATAGCTTGCCAACAGATCTGTGGGTTGAGAAACACGAAGGGAAAGAGGTATGAGCGTCAGTATGACTCAGTTGGGTTTTTTTTGGGAGGGGAATCGATACCCGTACAGACAGGCTGTGTATCGAGGCTTGACTGCAGATGTGGGGGAGAGAGTTAGGCAAGTAGACAGGCACGCAAGGAGGGAGACTGTCGGTGGTAGTAGTGACAATGATGATGACGTTGTGATTAGAGATGCACCGGGATCCTGATTTTTAGGATCCTGCCGGATACCGGATCCACTGCTTAAGATCCTGCCGGATCCGGAACCGGATACCGGATCCTACGAAAGGGTTGAAACACATAGCCTACTCGCACACGTGGACCCTTTTTATCACGTTGGCTCAAACTATTTTGAATGAAAAGCCTCGGCTACCGGATCCTGGATCCTGGATCCGGATCCTGTGAAAAACCCTATTATCCTGCCGGATCCGGATCCGGAACCAGATCGTCTCTACCGGTGCATCTCTAGTTGTGATGTTTGGAGACAAAAAGAGAGAAAGTTGGGGGCGTTCAGCATCAGCAGTACCCTGAGCTGTCAACACAACAGCCTGTGCCTCACTCTCCTCTCCCGGCATCCGCCCACCACCCACATATTATATGTTTCTCTTCAGCTTTTTCGTCAATTGTAATGTTTTTTAATGCTCATTATATGATATAACAGATGTTGTAGGACCATTCCTTTCCCTTGCCCTTGTGCATGGCACTTAAAATGTCCAGATTCTCATGTCCAGAAAAGTGTGAATTCTTAAGTTTTCTAGGTTGTTGTGGTGATATTTTGCAGAGCTTGTTTGCTATTTGAAGAGAACATTATATTAACCTTTCCCCTTCTTCTTCTCCTTCTTGTGTCCTCCTCCGCAGACCGCGTGAAGCAAGGCGGTGGCAAGGTGTTGGTGCACTGCGAGGCGGGCATCTCGCGCTCGCCGACCATCTGCATGGCGTACCTGATGAGGACGCGGAGCCTGCGGCTGGAGGAGGCCTTCGACGTCATCCGCCAGCAGCGGGCCATGATCTCGCCCAACTTCAGCTTCATGGGCCAGCTGCTGCAGTTCGAGGCCGAGGTGCTGTCCAGCGCGCCTCCTGCCTCCTCCTCCTCGGCCGCCTCCTCCATGGACTCCTCCGCCTCCACCCATTCCTCCTCCATCTCCTCCTCCCCTGTCTTCTCTTTCTCTTCGTCCTCGTCTTCCCTGTCCTCCTTGAAGGTGGAGACCACTGGAAGCACGGCCAGGTCCAGGCCCCACATCCCCGTTCCCTTGCTCCTCCACCAGGAGAACTCACCCACCACACTTGAGTCCTCCATGGACATAACCATCACCACCACCATCAACACCAACACCGCCAAGGCGATGGAAGACGTGGGGGTGGAGACGCAAGGAAGCGAGCCCCCACCCACGCCCGCACCCAGGGGACCCGCCTCTCCTCCGTCGTTCTTCAGCGATGCCGTCTTCGAGCTGGGTGGCGGAGGCCAGAAAAGCTGGGAGGAGTCTTCTCCGCCGTCTTCCGCTGCCGCGGTCTTCTCGTTTCCCACCTCCTTCCTGTCGCCCTTGCCCCCCCTGCAGTCTGTGCCGCCCGTGCGTCACCGTCCGTTCAAGCTCAGCCCCATAACTGCACTGCCTTAAACGAGTGCTTGAAATTGACATTTTGACTCTTAATTTTGTTGTGTAGACTACTTGAAACTTTGGAAAAAAACACACAAACACACACAGTAGTACACTGTATGCTGTACAGTTTATCAGTACATACATGTACATGCACACACAGTCACATAAACATACTATTACTGAATAACAGTAACGGTAACTGAAAAGAAATAAGCCACTTTGGCAAAAGTGAATAAAGCAATCAAAGATGAGCTAAGGTGAAAATGAGAAAAGGTGAAGAAATCTGGAAGATATGAGAATGGACAACTTTGTGTGTGTGTGTGAAGTTATGGAGATTTTACTGATGAATACTTGCCTTTGTTTTGTGAATTTTAATGAATCCCAGCAAGGTATAACTGCAATACTTGCCTTAGCCAAATGTGTTTTCATGTTGTTGAATTATTTGTCTTAAAAACCTGAAGAGGATTTTGGAATTAATTTATTGTTTTTCAAATGGTGTCTTTTTTATGAAAACAATAAATGGAGATACAATTTCTAAAACAATGACTTGAGTTGTCATTTAAATGTATACGATTCATTCCAAGGGTTCATCTCTGAGGACTAGGCCTAGACTTCTGTATACCCCCTTGCTTCAGGGGAGCATTTCTCAAAGCATTTCTCTTGTTGTTTGCAATGCAATTTCCCATTTGCAACTACCCAAGCTAGCTACTACGCTTTCGAGAAATGCACCCCAGTCTTGTAAGCTGTAAACATCCAACTAACTATATTAGGCTATAACAGCATTGCGACAATATTATTTACGGTCTTAAGTAAAACATCATAGACTAGGTCATTACCATGTTGGTGACAATAAAGTTTTAATGGAGGCTCTGCGCACAATGTGTGCGATTTCATGGCAACTGCACATATTGTCTACAGTGTTGGGGAGTAATGCATTACAAAGGTAATGAATTACTTATTTTTACACATTTACATATTCTTACTTTTTGCTGTAATGCAGTAATGTAAGGCATTACAGGGTGGGTGGGGGGAGAGCTGTAATACTAGTTACAATGTTAATAACCTAAGTTACAATGCATTTTACTCTAACCTGGATTTTTAATGGTTCAGTGTGGTGGGCTTTCCTGGTGAACCAGTAGCCTGTGTAGCCCAGCCCCCTGGGAGTCAACACATAGCTTCTGGTTCACCAGGAAAGTGGTGGGCCAAAATAAGAAGCTATTCCTGAATCTGCTTTTTTCTAGTCTGCCTGATGATGCCGAAACACCTTCTGGGTGGGATGTGAAAGAGTCATGACTGATTTGATTTACAAATCAAATCGCCAGATCCATATTTAGCTATTTTGCCGAGAGTAAATAAAGTAATGCAAAAGTAGTGAACTGCCTTACATAGTAATATTGTAATGTAATGGATTGCTTTGAAAAGACAGTAACATCAGCAATACTTTACAGTTTTTGAGCAACTTGTACTACATTGGCCGTCTGGGAATGTCAGAATGTAATGTACAATAGTGACACCTACAGAGGATACTTGGACAAGTCACAGGGCATATCAGATAGGCAGGGGTGAAAGTAGACAGGTCCGCACAGGTGCAAAGCAGCGGTATAAAATGTAGAGATTGTACGCAGTAGCCTACCAATAGGTTTCATGCTGTCCAAAAACCCACATTTGAAAGGTCTGCTATTAGTAGAACACACATACAACCACACTATGCCATTTAAGACAAGCGGCCTCTTATGAAGAGACACCCAAGTCATGCAGTGATAGGGCCTAGATGTGTGTGTGTGTGTGTGTGTGTGTGTGTGTGTGTGTGTGTGTGTGTGGAGTGACACAGCGGGAGACTTGTGTCACCCCCCATCTTTATTCCAAGGAATACAATGGTCATTGTACCATGCAGAGACTACTGATACCCCTGGACACTTTGTTGGTCACTTTGTCTTGGCATCTATGTGCCACTCAGCTAAGGCACGTGGCACTGTGGACACTTTATTATTTGGTGTGTGTGTGTGTGTGTGTGGAGTGACAGAGAGACATGTACAGTGCCCTCCATTATTATTGGCACCCCTGGTTGAGATGTGTTTTTTAGCTTCCAATTATTATTATTTTTCTCTAAATAATATGGGACCTTAATGGAAAAAAAGAGAAAAATCCAACCTTCAATACAAGTGCATTTATTCAGTGGGGAAAAAATCCCACATAAATAAATTATTATTTGACATCAAATAATGTGTGTCACAATTATTAGCACCCCTGTTGTTAATATTTTGTACAACCCCCTTTTGCCAACAAAACAGCACCTAATCTTCTCCTATAATGTTTCACAAGATGGGAAAAGACAGAAAGAGGGATCTTCAGCCATTCCTCTTTGCAGAATCTCTCTAAATCATCCAGAGACCTGGGTCCTCTCCTCTGTACTCTCCTCTTCAGCTCACCCCACATGTTCTCAATGGGGTTGAGGTCTGGGGACTGAGATGGCCATGGGAGGAGCTTGATTATGTGTCTGGTTAACCATTTCTGTGTAGATTTGGCCATATGTTTAGGGTCATTGTCTTGCTGAAAGACCCAGTGACGACCCATCTTCAGCTTTTTGGCAGAGGGCAACAGATTTTGATTTAAAATGTCCTGGTATTTCAAAATGGCATTCATGATGCCATGCACCCTAACAAGCTTCCCAGGGCCTTTGGAAGCGAAACAGCCCCACAGCATCACTGACCCACCCCCATACTTCACAGTGGGTATGAGGTGCTTTTCAGCATGCGCATCTTTCGTGGCACGCCAGACCCACTTAGAGTGTTTGTTGCCAAAAAGCTCAATCTTGGTCTCATCTGACCAAAGCACACGGTCCCAGTTGAAGCCCCAATACCGCTGGGCGAACTCCAGACGTTTGCGTTTATGATTGTGGGTGAGGAAAGGTTTTCTCCGTGCATGCCTCCCAAACAGCTTGTTGGCGTGTAGACAGCGCCTGATAGTTGATTTGGAGACTTTGTGACCCCAGGATGCTACCATTTGTTGTAATTCTGTAACAGTGAGCTTTGGAGATATTTTGATTTCTCTTACCATCCTCCTCACTGTGCGTGGTGGCAAAATAAACTTGGGTCCTCGTCCAGGCTTGTTTACCACTGTTCCAGTTGTTTTGAACTTCTTAATTATTCCTCTCACAGTAGATATGGGCAGCTGCAGTTGAGTGGCAATCTTCTTGTAGCCTCTGCCTGACCTGTGAAGGTCGACGCACATCTGCCTCACTTGTATGCTGTGTTCCTTTGTCTTTCCCATGTTTAAGAGTGGATAAGAGAAATAGCCTCGGTGTCACGTCATAGTTATACCCCAGGGAAACAGGAAGTGATGAATTACTAATTAAATGTTCCTACATACTCTGGTAAACTTTGTAAACTACTGTAGAAATGACAGAAATGCTTCAATTATATTTATTTCCTGGGAATTGTTAAGGGTGCCAATAATTGTGGAACAGGTGATTTAATGAAAAATAATTATTTTTTAGTCAGGGATTTTTTTTATTTTCCTACAATTCATTTGAGTTGAAGGCTACATTTTCCTAAAATTTTCAGTGTGACAGTATTCTTCTGCAATAAACACTGAATTTATTTTAAGGCTTTTAACACATCTCAACCAGGGGTGCCAATAATTATGGAGGGCACTGTATGTAACAGTGAGCTATATTTTATGTGTAGGGCCTAAGTAGGCTATGTGTGTAATGTCTCGTGGCGTGGGCAGTGTCTTTTTGCTACTTGACACCTTTTCCCCCTGGGATCCATAAATTATAGCCTACTCTACTCTCTACTCTGGATCTGTTAGTGCACATGTTTATTTTGTTAGTTTATTATTTGTTTGTAGGTGGGTGGGATGGTAGCACCGGTAACAAACGAAAAGTAGCCTACACGCATGGTCACATTTTTGCTATGTCAGTGGTTTGCGATGAACCAATCAATACGAGTCATAAAAACAATCTGGAAATACTGCGTAGAATGTATGTGGATTATCTGAATGCAAGCTGTCAAACTCCAGTAGCGATTAGGTCAAATTCCAAAGAATTAGAGCAGGGGAGCAGAAGAGGATTCCATCTGAGTTCACCAGACAGCATCACCGACCTCACCGTATCATTGCTCAGAATCAATGAGACCTCCTTGCTCAGAATGAATGTTCATTAATATCACAGAGACTTCACGTCTAGAATCTCTGTTATTACCTCAGGCGCAGTTGGCGGGATACTCATTCAAACATCCATTTCAAGTTATTATTAAACACGCGGCCTTTCACCGTGGCGAATTTACCAAACGCTACAAAATATTTATAATCTTACAGAAGACTACAGAACATACGGTTACTGTGTAGCTAGTGTCTGTTACTGTATTACAGTCTGACTGACTTGCGAAAGAAATATCTCAAACCTCTTTGGCGCTCAACTTCACCATCACCTTGAGCATACTAATACAGGAAAGGGGGTACACATTAAAGTAAACTCAACTTTAGCTATTATGTTAATCAGTGGTTAATTCACACGAACCATAATACCTTAATATATAAACAAATGTATATATTATACATTGTGTTACGCCAGAAATGTTCAAATAGTGTGATATTAACTTTCCCTGACACCAACATTACCCAAAATGCACAATGAACTCTTCCATTTGTCCCGCCCCTGTCGCCATTTTCAATATTGGTGTTTTGTCTGGATATTTTCTATCACGGACGGAGGAAGATTCAAAATCAAGACAAAATCAAGACTATTCTTGCCCTTCTTCTCTTCTGCTCTTGGAGGAGGAGGGTGGTTGTAACAATTGATTTCTGAGGAAAGCTCCTGCTTAGGCGATCATGTACATCAAACAGGTAGGCAGAGAAACATGCACGTCGTGAAAATGTGTTCCTTGAGTCTGTGCTAGTTGTCACTTTGAAAGACCGCCACTGCAGATAGACGAACTCGAAATCAAATGCAAACAAAACTCAGTTTATTTGATTAAGATATGGCGCATATGAAGGGACAAAGAAGACATTTGTAAATATTGTGTCTATTGCATTTGAAGGATGCCTTTAGCGAAAAGTGCTAGGCTAGCATTCATTCAGCCGGGCGCTGAACATAACATCGCTAGCTTGAGCTAACTATCACCAACATGGCTGCTGAAGCTTTTTGATAAATGTTATTTGCCGCCAGTGCATCAACGCGTGGTTTATTCGTTATTATTTTGATGTCCATCACATTTGATTGCGAATGCAATTCTGTGGTGCAGTCAGGGGCACACGCATTGCCCATTCGCCCTAATATATCTGGGCTTCCAGGTGTTTTCATAGATTCCCAGATTGACGCTCCCATCTCAGGACGCTCCCATTTCATCTCGCTCCCACTAGCCAGACTATCGGTACCACCGCCATATGACGGAGCCAGTTATCTTGTTGATGTTAGTTTTTTGTTTCTAACCCTAACCCTAACCCTAACCTTAACCCTAACCCTAACCCTAAACCTAACCCTAAACCTAACCCTAAATTGCTTGTATGTGGCAGTATATGATAATACGTGAAATATAATCGGGTGGGACCGCACGTCCGGGAGTGATAGAAACACCTGGGACCGCACGTCCGGGAGCGAACTCAGTTGGGAGTATCAATCCCCTTACCTTTTCATACTAGCATGCTAGGATAGTTAACTAGCTAGCAGCTAGTTATTTTGGTGGAAGAAGCCCATAGACATGTTTGTGGCGCCTGTTGCTCACAAACTCGATATGATGGCTCAAACAGGGACAGATTTGCTGGTCTATGAAAAGAAATGTTGCCCCCCAAAAAACAACATTTTGGTTTTACCTTCTATGAATCTGAGTGAACAGTAGTTGGCTAGTTTGACATTAGCATTCTTAGCAATAATACCAAGCAAGAAATGCAGTACACTTTTCTCCAGAGCGACCTGCAGCATTTGCAGTAATGAAACACAACACACTTTCACAATGTTTATGAAGAGCCACAGACATACATGTTGGGGGGAGACATGTGCTGACGACAGTCTAGTAGTTGAATGTGCCATCAATAACAAAACAATATGTGATGGTGTTGACAGGAGAATATGGATGAAACGTATTGTTTCCTGTAAATCCTGAGGTTCGATACTAATGGGCAGTTGAAGACTTTATTTGCGCTGTGTTGACTAAAGCAACCCCTGCTATATACTTACTAGTTCGCTTCTTCTCAAAGTGATTCTTTGACAAGGAGTCCTCTTGTCATTGTGGAATTTGTCATTGCATCTGCTGAATTTTACTTTATGCCATTAGGTCATCATCCAGGGGTTCCGAAGTTACAGGGATCAGACTGTGGTGGATCCTTTCAGCCCAAAGCACAATGTCATCGGTGAGTTGATTTGGCATTGTTTGTGCATGCCAGTAAGGTATAGCAAGTAAGCAAAGTTTCACTAACCTCTCTGTCTTGTCAACAGTGGGCAGAAATGGATCGGGGAAAAGTAACTTCTTCTATGGTAAGTCTGCCATTACAGTTGACGTTTAATGTTATTTTGTATCGATGGTGCTTTGTGTCTTGTATCGTGTGTGTGTGTGTGTGTGTGTGTGTGTGTGTGTGTGTGTGTGTGTGTGTGTGTTGAGTGGTGTGCCTGTAAAGCAGTATGTGGATAAATGTTCAGATGGTAAACATTCAGGGTTGTGTTAGCAACTTGTGTAGTTTCCAATGGGAGTGCTAATGTTTAGCAACCGTGGTTTCAAGAAATGCACCCCAGATTTGCTCACATCACCTGTAGCTGAAATTGCTAAACTAAACAGATTAATAGATGGGAAACTGCACGGGGCCTGTTCAAATATTTTGAGTATTTTGTTTGTGTTCTATTATGTTGTCGACAGCCTTGCTAATAGTTCTGTTCGATGTTAATAATTTCTGTATATTGTACTTGTTGTTCACAGCCATTCAGTTTGTGCTCAGTGATGAGTTCAGCCACCTCCGTCCTGAGCAGAGACTGGCCCTCCTGCACGTGAGTATCTTTCACCAGACTGCCATCATGCAAATGTATAACTATTTCACGCTAGTGTATTCTGCAATGTGGTGCACAGACTTTGCAATTCAATCATGCTCTACAACGCTCCAGGCTTTTGCAAGGCAAGTGATTTTTTCCCGTCATCGCAGGGATTTTTTTCCCGCATCGAATTTCTGTTGCTGAACGTGACCATGCTGAGCTGTGCCCTGACCAAAACCATCCCTATCCTTTACCTGTTTTGTAAAGCAACGTTTCTGCAGCTTTAAGCTGGGCATACACTGTGCGATATTTTCAGTCGTGGATATGAAGCTCCTGCTCACACTGCACAAGGAAAGTTTGCGATTTAAAAGTTTATATCTCACGACTCTCGTCCTCACACTACAGTATATCACGAAAGTGAATACACCCCTCACAGTTTTGCAGATTTTTGAGTATATCTTTTCATAGGAAAGCATTACAGAAATTTCACTTTGACACAATGATTAGTGACCTTTTAACAACATATTTAACCGCTTAAATTTCTTGTTCAGTCAGAAAAAAACTAAATACAGCCATTAATGTTTGAACATGTACTCACAAAAGTGAGTACACCCCAGATTAAAATCCGGTAGAGAAGGGGCTGTGTTGGCTCGAATCGTCTCGAAATTAAATGAAATGAAAAGGGATGAAAAGGGAGGTCATCAGTGTGCGTTTCAACCTTTCTTTGCATTGAACTTTTACATTTTGAGTCTGCATCTGGCTTAAATAGATTGGTGTGAGATTTGAATGCAATCCTATGGGGAATATCAGGCTCTGCTTCAGTAGTCACAGTGCATGTTGATATGCATGTTTCTTTTAAGTGTATTTCAGATTGCCAATGTTGACAGCATTCATGCATCCCCAAACCATGTCAGTCCCACTACCATGCTTGGCTATGGAGAGGATACACCTTTTTTGTAAAACTTACTTGTTTACCACCACACGTGCTTGACACCATCTAAAGTATATTTGTTTATCTTGGTCTCTTCAGATCACACGACATGGTTCCAGTGATCCATATCCTTGGTCTGTTCATCTCTCTTGAGACCAAGATAAACAAATGCTTTAGATGGTGTCAAGCATGTGTGGTGGTAAACAAGTGAGTTTTACAAAAAGTTGTATCCTCTCCATAGCCAAGCATGGTAGTGGGACTGACATGGTTTGGGGATGCATGAATGCTGTCAACATTGGCAATCTGAAATACACCTAAAAGAAACATGCATGTCATCATGCACTGTGACTACTGAAGCAGATCCTGATATTCTCCATAGGATTGCATTCAAATCTCACACCAATCTATTTAAGCCAGATACAGACTCAAAATGTAAAAGTTCAATGCAAAGAAAGGTTGAAACGCACACTGATGACCTCCCTTTTCATCCCTCTTCATTTCGTTTCAATTCGAGACGATTCGAGCCAACACAGCCCCTTCTCTACCGGATTTTAATCTGGGGTGTACTCACTTTTGTGAGTACATGTTCAAACATTATTGGCTGTATTTAGTTTTTTTCTGAGTGAACAAGAAATTTAAGCGGTTAAATATGTTGTTAAAAGGTCACTAATCATTGTGTCCAAGTGAAATTTCTGTAATGCTTTCCTATGAAAAGATATACTCAAAAATCTGCAAAACTGTGAGGGGTGTATTCACTTTCGTGATATACTGTATACGAGCCAACGGTCGGGTGCGAGCAGAACGGTCCGACTGTGCGACACGACACGTGTGTTTCCCAGGGCTGCAGAGGAGGGAACATGCGCACCTGAGGTGGAGATGAGGACACGATCTAGAGCGAATTGCACAGCCCTATTAACATGTGTAGTGTCATATCGGGTCGTAGCACTGCTTTAACTGTGCGATTTAGTCACGAGGCACGACCAGGATTTCAAACAGTTTTGATTTTCTTGCGACCCTGCGATTGCACGATCGTGAGGCGAAATCGCTTGTCGTTACCCCATGTACACTGCACAATGTTAGACTCACGATTGAGCAAGAAATCGGCCCAACTCCCAAAAAGTCGTGCGAGTGCCAAATCGGGGCAAAAGTCACACAGTGTAAGCCCAGCTTTACTTTTGCCAAGAACAGCGACACAAGCAAGGAAATGCTGAAATTGTGTCCAGACCAAAACCACTCCTGACCCTAACTTGTAGAGCACGAGTTGATATGTTAAGTCGTAGTACACACGCGCAATACCCAGTTCATGGCAGTGTGTTATCCAAACGCTTTAGATGATGCCATGTTGCTTTGTCAAGCCCCTGCACCTGTGGACACACTTTATCCAAAGTGACTTAATAGAGGACATGCATAGCAAGCAAGATATGTACGTACTATGCACACAGAGTATGACTGTGTACAAGTAGTAAAAAACAAGAATATAGTATGGAATACAAAAATACAAACTACATGCATTTTCATTTTTCTCCATCATCCTTCTCTGGATAGCCACTCAATTAAATATTAAATAGGTGTGCCATAATACAGTAGGCATGTTGTCCAGATGTTATTGCATATAATTGCATTGCAATGACGTTTCATTGAAAGCGTGCCACTAACCTCACACTGTTTTCCCCGACAGGAAGGGACTGGCCCTCGGGTTATTTCGGCCTTTGTGGAGATTATATTTGACAATTCTGACAACAGGCTGCCGGTGAGACTTCATTTTGCTGCTCTTGTCCCCATATTTAAATTGAGCACATTTTTCCTCACAATATACACAATTATACGTTACTACTACATAATGTATACACTTTGTTTTTCTTTCAAAAGATCGACAAAGAAGAGGTGTCCCTCCGACGTGTCATCGGCGCCAAGAAAGACCAGTACTTCTTAGACAAGAAGATGGTCACGTAAGTACAGTTCATCTGAAGAAGAAATGCACAAGATTTGTGTGTAGTGCAGAGAGTGACCAATGATAAATGCTCTTCCGTAGCCATTTTCCAAAAGTGAATTTTGGTAACATGCAGTGGAATATGTAATCAGCCCTAAATTGCACTAAAGAAAACTTGAGATTAGCTGTCAAACCAGCATTGCCAACATTGTGTTTACTTGGGCTGAGTTTGCTGTGTTGACTGATTTTTCTTCCCTTTTTCTCTTTCGCTGCAGTAAGAACGACGTCATGAACCTGCTGGAGAGTGCTGGCTTCTCCCGTAGCAACCCCTACTACATCGTCAAGCAGGGAAAGGTACTTGACTTATGCTTATTGGTTAGAAGCATGCATGGATGGAATATGATATGAAATTTTAGAGTCTTGCGTTGTTAAAGAATAGTGTTTTTTCATCGAAGACATCGAAGAGCCCCCCTAGGGGTTGTTAGGTAGCCCCCAGTTGCTATTTGGATGGCATTAGCCTATTTTATTGTGATGAGGTCAAGGGGGGACTTGGAATAGAGGATGACATTTTTCAGGAATTCCCGTGGGTCCCGCGTGTCCTGCGGGATTCCCGCGGGATGGGAGTCAAAATTTTAAAGATGAACGGGAGCGGGCAGGAGCGGGAATAAAGATGAATGGGAGCGGGCAGGAGCGGGAATAAAAATGAATGAGAGCGGGAATGCTTGCTTATTTTTTCATTAAAAAAGCCTATGAAACGGGAGTGGGATTGATTTTGAGTGGGAGTGGGCAGGATTGGGAGACATTCTTTTCAGGACGGGACGGGATGGGATTTGTTTCTTTTACTCCACTCCGGGACGGGACGGGATGGGATTTTTTTTCTGGGACCGGGATGGGATGGGATGGGAGTGAAAATCCACTCCAATGTAATGCTCTAACTTGGAGCACCACTGTTGTAGAATATTGAAATGTTTATAGCCCCCGCCTTGTCTCAAACAGTAGGGCACTGCACTGTTATGCCGGGGACCTGGATTCGATTCCCGACCCGAGGTCATTGCATCTTCCCCCGTCTCTCTCCCACTCATTTACTGTCCCACTTTTCACCATACTATCCTAATAAAGGTGAAAAAGCCCCCCGAAATGGAAATAATTAAAAAAAAAGCATTGATAATGGAAACCCGCGTTGTCTTCCTGTGTGTGTGCAGATCAACCAGATGGCCACAGCCCCCGACTCCCAGCGCCTGAAGCTGCTGAGAGAGGTGGCCGGCACCAGGGTGTACGACGAGCGCAAGGAGGAGAGTATCTCACTCATGAAGGAGACAGGTACAGTAGGCACCAGGATGTCACACAGTGATGTTACCAGAGATTCTTTAAGTATATAGAGATATGCCAATGCAATAGGTTTCTATGGGCACCTAACGTGATCAGGTTCCGGTCTGCCTAAAGGAGCGTGTCATAATACTCCTAGCATTGAATAGAACAGTCCTCAGGTCTGCCTAGGTCTGCCTAAAGGGGGATTTCCCCCCCCTCCCCCTTGCAATAATAGAACCCGGAAACAATGGGCCAATGGAACCTCTCTCTCTCTCTACTCTCTCTGATGTTACTGTCTTGCACTAGTGCCCAAACGTTTTCAGCGGGGACCCCCTTTTGGACTTACAAATATTTTTGTGACCCCTGATTGGCTGGGGTGTTTCCTTTGGTTGGCAATGGGTAATATCCTGCCTGACTAGCCCATTATTTTTTACTTCCTGCGTTTTTGGTCTTGACCCCTATCAGAGGGTAAGTGTGTGTGCGTTCCAATATGCGACCTTGCGTCCTCCACTTGTACTTGTGGCCTTTTACCAGGAAGTAATATGTCATGATGACTAGGGCTGTCCCTAACGATTATTTTTCTCCCGATTATTCTATCAACTATTTTTTTCGAATAGTCGCGATTATTATTTAATTTTTTTGGAAGGCAAAAACTGTGATATGCCACTTAAGTTTGACCTGAAAAATAGTAGACAAATAAAGCAGAGTGCACCTAGGGCCTATTAGGACATTTTATAAATTAGTCACAGACTAATAAATACATGAGGGGTGCTGGTCACAGGGCCAGTTTTTCAAAATTCCTCCCCTTAAAAGGGCTGAACAACATATTACACATGTATGTCTATATTTGCATTCATTATTTCTATATGCAGCCCGATGTCTCCTCTGCTGTGTCAATGAAGGCCTGCCACCTAACTCATTAAAACTGTCCCTTCTCTGAAGGTTTTTTATATCACTCCCAAACCCAAGTTAACTACTACAACTTGACTAGACTTGTGATCCCTGTCTTTCAAGCACGTGTGGTTCTCTATAGGATGCATTTACTCCAGGAGGAAAATGCTAAGGAAATCGTAATTCAAATCGTTTTTAACAAAAACGGAAATCGTTTAAAAAATAAAAAAAAAAGTTAAAAAAAAAAAGTTACTTTTTTTTTTTTTTTAGCGCAAATCACGCAATCGACGGTATGTTGAACACGCCGACTTATTTACGCAATCGACGTAATCGATTACGTCGAATAGTCGGGACAGCCCTAATGATGACATCACTGACAACAGCACTATACTTCAGTATCTTGCAAAAGCTCAATTGTAAAGTCATTTTCTCATTCGCAAACTGGATGGTGAATGAAGAATAGTCCCCCAAAAATTGTTGACTGCTGGGAAACTTAATCGTTTTCTCCACGGAGGCGGGGCCAGGAGGCGGGGCGAGGCCACAAGCACAACTGGAGGACGGGAGTGTGCATATTGGAATGCACTCTATGAGAAGATCAAGGAGCATCTAAATTACACAGAGGAGCAAACATTTCAATTTGATTGGCTTGGGGGTTTTCAGTTGGTTGGGCGATGGGCAATGTCCTGCTTGGCTGATCTGACCGTTGATTTTTTTCCCGTGTGTGTCTGTGTCTGTGTCTGTGTGTGTGTGTGTGTGTGTGTGTGTGTGTGTGTGTGTGTGTGTGTGTGTGTGTGTGTGTGTGTGTGTGTGTGTGTGTGTGTGTGTCTGTGTCTGTGTCTGTGTGTGTGTGTGTGTGTGTCTGTGAAATGTTCCAGAGGGTAAGCGCGAGAAGATCAACGAGCTGCTGAAGTACATCGAGGAGCGTCTGCACACGCTGGAGGACGAGAAGGAGGAGCTGGCGCAGTACCAGAAGTGGGACAAGCTGCGCCGTGCTCTGGAGTACACCATCTACAACCAGGAGCTCAATGAGACGCGCGCCAAGCTTGATGAGGTACACACACTGGTCGAATTACGGGCGGTACAAGGGGGGCTCTGACCCCCCAAATGGGACTACATTACACTTTTGGGGGGGGCACTGAAAAAAATGATCTGTTTATTAAAATCAATCGTCAATTGATCGGCAAAAAGTCTACCTGGTATTCACCTGTGTCTCAGCCTGGGCACAATCCCTGGTGTTGAACAAAAAAGTAACTGTTTTTTGTTTTTTTTGTTTTTTTTTGTTTGGGGGGAGGTTCGCACACTCCTTTTGGACTTCATTTTATTCATTCAATGGCATGATGGCGATTCGACCTTCGGGTCTTCCTCCTCGAAACGTCATCCTGTCATTAAATGAAACTTACCATAAACTTGTGTTTTGGTTGTCTGTCTACATTTTTACACCCCGCACCCCAATCACTGTACCAGTCAAAAGGATGTGAAAAAGCCAAGATGGTGGTTCCATTGTCTCAGTGTTGGTGTTTTGTGTCCTGCAGTTGTCCACCAAGAGAGAGACATGTGGTGACAAGTCCAGGCAGCTGAGGGATGCCCAACAGGACGCCAGAGACAAAGTGGAGGTGAGCGCACACACACACACACACACACACACACACGACAATGGACATCTTCATCTTCACGGTAACACTTTATTTTAGGGATACATCTATAAGCACTAATACATGCAATGTTAATACCTGCAGGGCTCCAGACTAACTTTTTGCACTGGTTGCACTGGTGCGCCTAAACATTTTTTTTAGGTGCACCAGCACAAAATTTAGGTGCACCCAAATGTTTTCACCACCCCGTACACACACGCACCTGAGCTTTAAAAAATATTATATTATATTATTATTATTATTATTATTATTATTATTTTAAAAGACTTCCATGTGCTATAGGCTAGTCTTCCAAATGTGCTCCTTATAAAAGACATGACAGTAGGCTACCTAACTAACACATCTTGGCTACAAGCAGGGCTCTGCATTAACACCAGCCAGTCAACTGGCCAAATGCTGGTGAAATTTCAGTTTGGCTGGTAGAAAAGACCAAATTAGTAGCCTTTTAGTCAGCATGTGTTTGACTAGTAAGATCAACATACCAGCCTTTTCTGCAGATAGATAGATAGATGGATAGATAGATATTTTGTTAAACAAACCCTGCTAAAAATGTCATGATTTTTAAAATCATTAGACACAAATAGCCTAGCCTATGTTTACAGTGGAATCTGAGGTGAATTGGGTTTGGTCTATTTCCCCGTTTTTGAGCGCTCTCCCTCTGCATAATGATATACCACTATCTTAGCAAGCGCTACGAACAGACACGACAGCACTAGTGCGCTCGCTCGCTCGCTCTCTCTCTCTCCCTCTCTCTCGTGCTGTCTCGAGGTACATGAACGATGCCTTGCCGACTGATAGGCAGTAGCCTATGTAGCCTGCCCTAGTCGCTATCAAAAAACTCTCACAGAAGTCCCGACAGACTAGCGCGTCACCTGTTGTTTGGCCAGGTCTGCACGCGGCTGAAATGGGCAATTATCCGCGCACCCGTCTGCGTTTTTGTGTGGCTATGTTTAATATCCGCTCAAGCCATTTAGTTTTTCCCCGTGATTGTGATTCTCTCGTGTTTAAAATGTCCTCAAGTCATTTTGCTGTTTTTACCGTGATTGTTACTCTCTCGTCCGTTGCAAAACTCGCCTGGTTGAGAACACAAAACTCGCTGGCACATGTGAACTCGGATGGTTGAGCGAAGTCGAACATTCTATTCTGAAACGTCGGGCTGCCTGTGAACGAGGAAGGGGGAGAAGCTACCGGTAGTTCAGCGGAGTTGAAGGAATGACCGCATCGACACGTTTTATTGTGTGATGATGGTGGGCCACTACTGTAGAATGACTATCAATTTTATGTCCATTAAAACGGTTGTTTAGTAATTGATTTTGTTCTACTGATGACTGTTCGCACCAGTGCGCCTAAAAATATTTTTTAGGCGCACCATTGAAAAAAATGGGCGCATATGCGACCAAATTGGTCGCACTCTGGAGCCCTGACCTGCATAAGTAACTTGAAAGGCATGTACTAAGCAAACGCTAAGGCCTACTAGGTCCTTACTAAGGTTAAATTGGTAATAAATCCCTTATTGTGTATGAGCAAGACATTTGTGAATACATGCCTAACAAATGTTTGATTTGGCTTGTACATGCCTTAAAAGTTCCTTATACAGGCATGTTGTTGTCAGAGGTCGCGTTAACCGACAAATGTCCGTCATTGACAGATTTTTTTGAAGGATGACGGAAAATTCTGAAGCCTGTCCGTCATTTTGACGGATCAATATTCAGGGTGATGATAAATAAATTACAAGTTTAAGTAGGCCTACACCTCTATCGAGTTGAGCAAATATGCATTTAAATTAGGCATAGTTATCAGCGCAGATAATTTCATGCTATCATTTGCCTTTCTCCCTCTCTCCCTGCTTGTCATACCATGCGCCGCAGCTGGGCTGTGCGGCTGGCTGCAGCAGAGCACGCGCCTCTCCACTTGTTTCAAATAATGAATTAAAATAACTAAGACGTTGCCACCATACACGTGTGACTTCGACTTTAAGATTCAGAACTATGTGTAGACCTAGGCCTACTACATTTACCGACTATCTGATTTTCTGCCAATGACTAAGTTGTCCCTCTATCGCCCTTCATAGAAGCATTGTTTCATAACTCCTCGCTTGAAACATAAACAAATATGCGAATAGCATGTTTGCTAGCCAGAACCTTCACTCAAAGGCAACGCAGGTCTAAAACGGCTTCAGGACATTAACTAATAAAAACGACGGATATTCAAGAGCCTAACCAGGCAACGCAACTTACAACTTGGCAAACGTTGCCTGAAACGGCTAACCTTCTCATTTCGATAGCTGGTTCACCCATTATAGGCGATAAATGTTTTATTCAGACAACTTTACCGCGCTCCCAGAGCCAACATATAAGCCGATGTGGCTACGTACAGAGAGGCTCCCTTTACCGCCGCTGACATTTTTCAACAAAGTTTTGCGAAATCTGGTCGTCTTCCTGTTGTAGGCTTCAGTGCCTTTGTCGACTGCCTGGGCTAAACCTTTCTGCTTCAAGACGGTTTTCCTTTCCATCGTGCATGTTAACCCATTTAACACTGCGCCTTTGTATTACAATCGGTGTATTAATCAGAGCAAAACGATGACTGACAGCTGTTGGATAAAGCCCTCCACGCGTCTTTTAAAAAAGTGCTTGTGGTGACCATAGCGCTGAACACTGAATCAAATGCGCGTCATGAGAGATATCTGCAGCTTTAGTGCAACGAGGGGGGCAGAGAGAGAAAGTGGACAGCAAAGTTGACTCCATCCTCAAAGTTGGATAGCGAATGTCGAGTGAAAGGGGGTGTATTCACAGCGGTTTACTCTCAATTGGCCGCAATTGCGCATGTGTTGTTCCCGGTGCTGGGTCGCGACCCCCCACATTGAGAAACGAGATGGAGAATTTAAAAAAAAAAATAGGCGATGGTGGATTTTTTTCGACCCTGTCCGTCAAAATGACGGACTGTGAAAAAGTCTAGCGCAACCTCTGGTTGTTGTATGTATTAGTGCTAATAGATGTATCCCTAAAATAAAGTGTTACCATCTTCACCAAATAGCAGTACAGAGCATGGACATTAATGTTAACAAAATGAACAAGATGGTGAATGAAGATTGTTTTCCCCTCCCTGTTAATGTTCTTTCTTACACTCTTGTCTTTCTTTCTGTATTTTGGACACAATTACATCTGCTTTTTTCTGCTGTCCCTTATGCCTATGTTGTTTGTTGTTTCTTTCTTTCTGTCTTTGTTCCTTTTGCTCACACTCTTTCTTTCGCTAACACTTTCTTTCTATCTTGTTCTCTCTCTCTCTCTCTCTCTCTCTCTCTCTCTCTCTCTCTCTCTCTCTCTCTCTCTCTCTCTCCTTACACCCTTCACTCTTTTCTCCCGTCCCCCCACCTCTCCATCCCTCCTTCCTCCTCTCCCCTCCCTCCTTCCTCCTCTCCCCTCCCCCCACCTCTCCATCCCTCCTTCCTCCTCTCCCCTCCCTCCTTCCTCCTCTCCCCTCCCTCCTTCCTCCTCTCCCCTCCCCCCACCTCTCCATCCCTCCTTCCTCCTCTCCCATCCCTCCTTCCTCCTCTCCATCCCTCCTTCCTCCTCTCCCATCCCTCCTTCCACCTCTCCATCCCTCCTTCCTCCTCTCCCTCCCTCCTTCCTCCTCTCCTCTCCCCCCCCCCCCACATCTCCCATCCCTCCTTCCTCCTCTCCCATCCCTCCTTCCTCCTCTCCTCTCCCCTCCCCCCACCTCTCCATCCCTCCTTCCTCCTCTCCCATCCCTCCCACCACCTCTCCATCCCTCCTTCCTCCTCTCCCCTCCCCCCACCTCTCCATCCCTCCCTCCACCTCTCCATCCCTCCTTCCTCCTCTCCCCTCCCCCCACCTCTCCATCCCTCCCCCCACCTCTCCCATCCCTCCTTCCTCCTCTCCATCCCTCCTTCCTCCTCTCCCATCCCCTCCCCTCACATCTCCATCCCTCCTTCCTCCTCTCCCCTCCCCCCTCCCCCCACCTCTCCCCTCCCTCCTTCCTCCTCTCCATCCCTCCTTCCTCCTCTCCCATCCCCTCCCCTCACATCTCCATCCCTCCTTCCTCCTCTCCCATCCCTCCTTCCTCCCCCCACCTCTCCATCCCTCCTTCCTCCTCTCCCCTCCCCCCACCTCTCCATCCCTCCTTCCTCCTCTCCCCTCCCCCCACCTCTCCCATCCCTCCTTCCTCCACCTCTCCATCCCTCCTTCCTCCTCTCCATCCCTCCTTCCTCCTCTCCCATCCCCCGTCCGTCCGCGTCCTGCAGGAGACGGAGCGCGTGGTGCGGGAGCTGAAGGCCAAGGTGACGGGCATGAAGGAGGAGAAGGACCAGCTGAGCTCGGAGCGGCAGGAGCAGATCAAGCAGCGCACCAAGCTGGAGCTCAAGGCCAAGGACCTGCAGGACGAGCTCGCCGGCAACAGCGAGCAGAGGGTGAGCCAGGGGCCGAGACGCGCACGCACACACACTGCAACACACACTTGCACAGCAACACACACACACACGGGCACAGAAACTCTCTCACACACACTCCCACAGCAATACACACACACTCCCACAACAACACACACACAAACACACGGGCACGGAAACTCTCACACACACACTCCCACAGCAATACACACACACTCGCACAGCAACACACACACACACACACGCACGGGCACAGAAACTCTCACACACACACTCGCACAGCAACACACACACACACACACACACACACACACACACACGGGCACAGAAACTCTCACACACACACTCCCACAGCAATACACACACACTCCCACAACAACACACACACACACACACGGGCACAGAAACTCTCACACCCACACACTCCCACAGCAATACACACACACTTGCACAGCAACACACACACAGACACACGGGCACAGAAACTCTCACACACACACTCCCACAGCAATACACACACACTCGCACAGCAACACACACACACACACACACGCACGGGCACAGAAACTCTCACACACACACTCGCACAGCAACACACACACACACACACACACACACACGGGCACAAACTCTTACACACACACACTCCCACAGCAATACACACACACTCGCACAGCAACACACACACAAACACACGGGCATAGAAACTCTCACACACACACTCCCACAGCAATACACACACACTCGCACAGCAACACACACACAAACACACGGGCATAGAAACTCTCACACACACACTCCCACAGCAATACACACACACTCCCACAACAACAGACACACACACACAAACACACATGCACTCACACACACTGGCCATGTTTACATCATGCCTTTGATTCAGAATGAAATGGGTTTCGTCGAGTTTACATTGCACTTTCATTTCATTCTGGATGATTTATTTACATGATGTTTTCAGAACGGAATTAAGTTTTTTTTTATTCAGAATTAAATTGAGTTCATTCTGAATTACATGTCTCAGGTAAACGAGGACACTCACATAATCACATAACTCATACTCGCACTCATATGTTTACTGACACGTCTTGCCACTCTCATTCTGTCAATCACCTTTGCATGCTCAAAATCATCCTCACAATTTACTAACCGCAGAAATACACCTACCGCGACAAGAGCGAGGCGAGCGACGGAAGTAATTGACTTCGTATTGAGTCTCACGACAAAAGCGATTCTGGAGACTAGAGCGATTTGCGCGACGAGCGCGACAGTTTGAAGTTGAAATCCTTTTAACTTTCTATGACGCGGTTCGGCGACAAGCCGCGACAGCCAATGACCGTATAGAGGCCAGTGACCACAGCCAATGGGAATGCTTGAATGCTTTGCCTTCTGCCTGTACGGATATACTCTAGTCTCCTCAATTGCTCGTATCGCTTCCTGCTGCTCTCTGTCGCTTGAATCGCATCGCGCCTGGTCTATTCGCGTGGTAAGTCGGACATCAGGGCATTTCTTTTATCTCCAATAATTGGGTGTAGGCCATATTTAGTGGGGGCAAAACGTGCTGTTGTTTTGTCACCCATTGGCACAAATTGTTAAAAAAAACTGCAAAAGTACACTCGCTGTGGCAGTTACCTTTTAATATTTCAGGAGGTGGAAGAGAGAGCATGACAAACAGATGAACACTGGAATAGGGATGGCGAAAATTAGAAAAAAATCTTAACCGGCTACTGAGTCTCATTAACCGGTGGTTAACCGGTCATCTTAAATGATGCAATGTTCGCATACCTGATATGCACACCACTGAAATGTTTATTTTATTTTTCACATAAGCCTTTTTTTTTAGCTGGGCATGTCCAGTGTTGTACAAATAGTCACTATAGAAACCGGTAAACTGTTGGCTCTGTGCTGTGGTTGCGCTTAATAAATTATCCAGTTGCCGGTTAATCGGTGGCAGAAAATTTTAACCGGTTAACGTTGATCAGGTTGACTACCGGTTAAACGGCTACCGGTTAACATCCCTACACTAGAAGTGTGGTACCGTTTGCTGGTTGTTCACTGACATTAAGCTTAATGAAGCCTTCCATTTCGTTTCTCCTGAAGGCACTGCCTGGCAGTCATCCGAAAGGTATAGAATCGTGATTACATGCGCAACCCTCGTTTTCTTCCCATAGGCGCTAATGTTTATGTTACCCCCATTTCAAAATGGCCGTTCCTTTGCTTTGTGATGGTGACATCACGCTGACTTGTACAATGCAAACCTACAGTCTGTTACTCATGCTCTTCCCCAATTACAGACTAACACAGAATCATTTTTTTAAATAAAAAAATTAAACGATACTGCACCATATCTTGAATTAAGTTTCTTTTACACATTGAGTTTTACCTTTCTCCTGTCCTGCAGAGGAGGCAAAAGGTAAAACAAAATGATTTAACTCAAAGAGTAAAATGAGCTTGTATCCAGAAATGGTTTTCATTTCAATCGTTTTCATGAAATGGTAGCTAATGTGCTCAATGATGTGAAGGGGGGGGGGGGGGGGGGATAAGCTCATATTCTTCATCTATAACCTTCATTCCATGAAATATGCCGTTGGGTTTTCCTGGGTTGAGCTGGGTTTTCGTTTGGCGTCACACTATGATGCACCTGTCTACTTGCGTTGTACACATGTAGGGTCCCCCTAGAGACTGCCTTGGGCTGGCTTCAGATCTGCTGTATACATCAAGCAGACACACACACACACACACCACCTACTTCATAGCACAACAAACGCTCCCTATTCATGTTGACTTATTACGCACAAGCCCCCATCTTTGATGCGTATCGTTTCAATGGCCAGCAAACTATTACGCGTGACGTCAGCCTATACACACACAGACACACGTGCGCATAAGCATATAGGTACATGTATACACACACGCACTTATAGGTTAACGTATCATCAAACGATACGCCTGCGCCTGTGTGCATCTACATGAATATGCACTCTCTCGCTCTCTCTCACACACACACACACTCGCTCTCTCTCGCTCTCTCTCTCTCTCTCGCTCTCTCTCTCTCTCTCTCTCTCTCTCTCTCTCTCTCTGGGTCTGGCTGTAAGTGTGTGGCTCCGTGTGCCCGACTTGTGACGCCAGCAGGCTTGGCCGTGACTGGCAGAGTTGGCACGTCATACCGAACAGGTGCACCTGGCTCCCTCCGGCTGCTGCTGCTTGTGTGTGTGTGTGTGTTGGCGCGATCAGAGAGGATGCTGGGCAATGGGACTGGGAGTCTCCGGTTTGCGTCACTGTGCCCTCTGTGACCCCCTCCCCTCCCACTAGCCGAATGTGACTCCAGACTCCCGAAACATGCAGTTACACACGTGCCCCAAACCACCCAGGATGCTGTGTGTGGGTGGATGCACACGTGCCTTAATTTTGTTCAGGGTGTTTATGGTATGGTTTGTATGTGTGTGAGTCTGTGATTATGGTGTGTGTGTGTGTGTGTGTGTAGCTCTTGGGTGGGGTTGATTTGTTCTTCCTCGTATTTGTGTCTGTCTGTGCGTTTGTGTTTACGGTATGGTGGGGTAGATATGATCTTCATCGGGTGGGGGTGTGTGTGTGTGTGGTTCATGTGTGCTCTTCATCTCTCTCGAACCCCAGCTGCTTGTGTCTCCTCTCCTGAATGGGAACATGTACCGTATTTTTTGGACTATATGTCGCTCCGGAGTTTAAGTCGCAACGGCCCAAAAATGCATTTTGAAGATGAAAAAAACATATATACGTCGCACCGGACTAATCGTCGCACATTTTTGAAAGGTTATTCTATCCATGGAATCTATGTTGTGATAACTGGCGCATGGTAAGCTGCTGCTCAAAGACGGCATTGTTTTAAACCAGCATCTGAATCAGTGGCAACGCATTCAGAGGTGGTGGTAGCCTAATGCACCAACTAAGATGGTTTGCCAACCGCCATAAAACCACAAAAAGAAAAAGAGGAAGAAACAGTGATAACGCGCCATGTTGCCTTGTAGTCAGAACAACATTCAATTTTCGGCTTTATTTTGCGTTTGGACCGTGGGAGGGTTCGAGGCAACTTGTTCCGTCTCCAGAGCACGCCTTTCTTTACCCCCTTTTCTGAGACTTCAGCCCATGACGGTATCAAAGGTGAGGGGGATTTCATCCATGTTGTGTAGCCTATGGTAGTGTCACGTTGTGCTCGTTTGTCAGAAACTCGCGGAAATGACCGATTTTCACCTGGAAGTCGGCTGACTGTCTTTAATAACACAGACGCTCGTTCTCGGATAGAGAGGAGATTGCGTTGCATAGCGCAAATAAATCCACGAGAGGGGATTGCATTGCATAACGCGATACATCCACGAGCTCCCTGACTTCCGCAAAAGTCCTATTCATTTCTTTGGCAATGTCATGGAGCCCGTAACAAGACCGTTGACTCGCAGCGCGCGCGTTGTTCGAGAACACATTTGTCCTGTATTCATCAGCACATTTTCCTCCGCTTTTCTCCAGTCCCCAAACAGTTTTCCATTCATCCAAACTTTCGTTCAGCTGCCCTATTGCCATTTTCGGCTGCATATTTAATTACTTTCAGCTTGAACTCAGCAGTAGGCTATATTAACTTATTTTGGGTGGTAGGCTATATTTCTATTCAGTCGTCATTGTAAATGCTATTTTTTGTTGTGGTAGCCTAAGTTGTAACATTTTTTCTATCAGTGGTATTAAGCAACACAACATAGGCCTAGTTGCGCACATAGTGCTCTCCCGTGGAGAAAAAAAACATATATATGTCGCACCAGAGTATATGTCGCATGTCCAGCCAAACCATGAAAAAAAGTGCGACTTGTAGTCCGGAAAATACGGTATGTGCGTCACACCCCACAGAAGGAACAGTGTGCGTCCTCTGTGTACAGACAGTATGTGGAGTTGGTACCACATGCGTGCCTGTCAGTGTGTTGGGCGGGGTTGACTTATTGGAGATTTCTTCGTCTCTCTTACGCATGTTTGACGCAAGCATACTGTATAAGCTATCTTCCAAAATGTATACTGTACCCCCCCCCCCAACCCCCCACCCATCATCGACAGCGTATTTTGCAATTATGCTGTAACGTTTCCGTTTTCAAGGGACATCTAATGTCAAGATTGTTGGAAAGCTATCCACAGTCGGATGTACCGCATGATGACATCATGACATCACATTGATGTACATCAACCCACAATCTATGAATGACTTCATTTAGGGGGGCAAAAAGGAAACCGCAAATAAGCACTGCCCTCTTAAACCATCTTTTCTGCTCGGTTGGTGTTGCACAACACCCATTTGTGGGTAATTTCGTTTAAAAATGGCCCGTGACCTAGTTTTTTTTTCCTTTTTTCAAGTGGGTCTTGAGGAGAAATGAGTCATCCACAAAATGTCATAACCTTCTTTGTCTGCACCCCACGTCTGTTCATCATTTTTTTATATTTATTTATTTTTTTAACAGAAAATCATTTGCCCGACATTGCCAGTCACTGATGCCGTACTGATAAAATCTGAAGTGATAGTTGATTTTAAATGAGGCCCACTTTTTTTGTTTTGCTGTCTAGTAAAGCTGTTCAAGATGAAGTGTGTTACATGATTGCAAATTAGCATACAGAGAGCTCAATGGAACTGGAATATGGGTCCCAATCCTGTACAGAATATTTCAATGTTAATGAATTATTTTGCATTGCTGATAACACACAATTGTTTGTGATGCACACAAACACATACTGTACCAGATGGATTACGGTTAACATTTGGGGTACTACTATTGGGCTGTTGAATCCTTAATTGAGCGCACATACACACAAAACATGGATGACTATTTGCAGCCACTAGCAAAAAGCCAACAGTTGTTATAATCTTTGAAAGTGGCCGGCAGATTTTGCACACCAAATGTAATCTTAATCTTGAGTGTATGGTAACCGTTACTTGTCCACTCCTGGCATACTCAGTTACTCCCTTTCTCTCTGTGACGTAGGGCTGTACGATTATGCATAATCACGATTATTAATCACTATTATTGATTTTTTGCAGATTTTTTTGAAAATTATAACAAGATGAAATATAACCAAGAATGAATTACATACGGGATGAGCAAAATAAAATGAATTGTAATAATTATATAAAGGCAATAGCATGAAACTCAAGTGGATAGATTTCTGGCCAGAAACACCAGCCTGTATGTTCTGGCTTCAAGGACGCTCTCAAAAGTAGGTCACTATTGCCACGATTAAATCTCGATTAAAATCATGAGATCGATTTCACTATTTTATCACGATTTTGATTATTTCTCGATTAATTGTGCAGCCCTACTGTGACGCATACCTGAGTACATGCATACACAGGCATAGGCGCTACCAGTTGGCTACATGTTCTCTGTGTGTGTGTGTCTCATCCCTCCTCCTCTTCCTCTGTTGAAGTATCTGCTGGACGACCATCAGAAACGCTGTGATGAGACTTCTTTCTCTCTCATGCGCGCACACACACACACACACACACTCACACTCACACTCACGAACACACGCACATATTATCCACCCAAACGAGCTGCCAACTGGCTGCATAGCATAACCCTTCTGTAGCCCTGTGTGTGTGTGTGTGTGCGTGCGTCTTGCTGGCAGGACGCCGGCAGGCCACACTTCTTACATGCTATGCTAACACAGGGAGAAAAAAAAAAATCTACTCCCATCATAACGGCCGCCGAAAACGCAGAGAGAGCATATCGTATTGACATACAGTAATCAAAGTGTGTGTGTGTGTGTGTGTCCCTGTGTGTCATGACAGAAACGGCTGCTGAAGGAGCGGCAGAAGCTTTTGGAGAAGATCGAGGAGAAGCAGAAGGAGCTGCAGGAGACTGAGCCCAAGTTCAACACCGTCAAGGAGAGGGAGGAGAAGGGCATCGCCAGGTCAGACACACACACACACACACACACACGCGCTCGCACACACACACACACACACACACACGTACACACATCAGTGCCATAGTCATGTGAGCCCAAGTTCAACACCGTCAAGGAGCGGGAGAAGAAGGGCATCGGCAGGTCACACACACACACACACACACACACACGGCGCACGCACACGGCGCGCACACACACAGACACACACGCGCGCACGCACACACGCGCACCAGTGCCATAGCCATGTTGTGAGCCCAAGTTCAACACCGTCAAGGAGAGGGAGGAGAAGGGCATCGCCAGGTCAGGCACGCACGCACGCACACACACACACACACACACACACACACACACACACACACACACACACACACACACACACACGTGTGCGCATACACACGTGCCATCGTCATGTTGTGAGCCCAAGTTCAACACCGTCAAGGAGCGGGAGAAGGAGGGCATTGGCAGGTCAGACACACACACACACACACACACACACACACACACACACACACACACACACACACACACACACACACACACACACGTGCCATAGTCATGTTATGAGCCCAAGTTCAACAAGGAGCGCTAGTACAAGGGCATCGCCAGGTCAGACGTTACATCCCACCTTGCCACACTGTTAATCATTGGCACACGCCACACGACTAGTATTCATGCCACTCTTGTGAGTCCATGTTCAACACAGTCAAGGAGCACATGGAGGAGGGCATTGGCAGGTCAGTTACCCAACAGACACAATGTGCCTGACTCATGCCATGCTGATTTAACGCAATTTGCCACACATAAGAGCCAAAGTTGAACAGCGTCAAGGAGTGCAAGAAGAAGGGCATCAGCAGGTTAGACACCCAACGTGGACATACAGTGTGCCAGAGTCTTGACCAAATGCCACACTGGAGAAGGGCTGTCCCGGGTCAGACAGTGAATACTCACCATGTGCCACAGCAGTGGTTTCCAATTGTTTTTCTCCAAGGGCCAAATGATGTAGCGCAAGTGAGGCGCTGGGCCAAACCAACGCCCCAACACACTGAGAAACAAGTTAGATGTCTGGACAGAGAACAGATTTCCTTTCTTGTCAATGTCTGTTCTGAGACGGTTGGAATGAAGATTGAATTGTCTGTCAATGCTTTGGAGAGCTATGACTCACTGAAGTTTTAGTGATCGAAAATCAAACACACTTGTGTTTTCATTTGTTCTGACCTCATGGCGGGCCAAGTGTTTGCCATGCCTGGGCCGGATTTGGCCCGTGGGTCTTTGTTTGGAGTAGTGTTGCACCGATACAATTTTTTGGCCCCGATACCGATACCTGGCTGTGCAGTATCGGCCCATACCGATACCGATACCACCCTATTTGATAGATATATATATGAAGGGCTGTAGTGCATACCACTTGGATGTAAAATCATTGCATGGCTTTGTCAGGCTGGTGCCTACCTTTTGTGAAACAGGAAAAAGACTAATACAAAGTCAATCCAGCAAAACGTTTTATACTTTTTAAATACCTCTATGAAATAACTAATTTCAAAGCTGTTTAATTGTCATACAAGCACCTGTAAATGGTATCGGTGCCCTATTTGTTGGTACTCACCGATACCACCATTTTAGTACCGATCCACCGATACTGGTATCGGTATCGGTGCAACACTAGTTTGGAGACCAAGGTGCTACAGTCTTAACCATTACCATATGCCACACTGATGATGTGCCGAGAGAGTGCATCTTGAGGTCATCGAATACATACCCTGGGCCACATGCCATACTCGGCCTTCATCAGCACCGCGCATATTTTCTCAAGGAGTGTAAGGAGGTCTGAGGTCCAGACACAGCGATATCTGCTACCAGATCAGTTGCGGAACGCCCACCACCATATGCCACAGTCTTGGCCATTGGCACACTGAAGCTGCGTGTACACCAGAAACGCCCTAGGCTACCCGAATAGCCAGGGTCGCTGAAGACGTTTCGCCATGAATTGGCTTTATTCACTCTGGACGTGACCTGTTTGATTTAGTTCATTACATAACGACTCTGTCTTGTCAGCCCGGGACCTTTGCAAAAGTTAACATTCCAATTGGTTTTCAACGAACCGCGTCATTAGCTCATTGCCATGATATTAGATTGACTTAAATTGCTGAAATTCGCTCTGGTTGCTCAAGTTAGTTTGCTCCTGGCGAATTCGTTTTGGTCGCTTTATCCCTCCTCAGAGGAATAATGACTTCCGTCGCTCTAGTAGCATTGGTTGCTCTTGGTATACACATAGCTTGATGCTTTCGAAGATGAAGGACACCACCTGGTCAATTAAGCATATTCTAACTTGCCCTGCTCTCAGAAGGAAAAGACAACAGTTTTTTTTAAAGAAGACACTATTTTTGGTATTTTTGATAAGGTCCCACCTTTTAAAGGTTTTGAACTTTTTAAAATGTATTGATGTGACCAAACTTATTTAATGCATTTATTCAATTATTTACATCATTGTTGATTTTTAATTTGAGGCAAATTCTATTACCTGTACTGGCCATGAAATAGCCACAGTCGCATATTTGGCCATAAATGTAAACAAACAAACAAACAAACAAGACACCACCTGGTCAGTCACCATGTCATAGTCATACCCTACTACACAGCCAGCTGACATGGGTACTTCAAGGAGTACTAGCAGAGGGGTATCGTCACTAGGTCAGTTACTAAACGACCACCATATGCCACGTTCTTGACCATTGGTACACCGGTGAGGCACCCGATATGCCCGGGTATCGCTAGGTCAAGTCAGTGAGCCGCCCAACTTGCACCATGGCTGCAAATCACTGCCTATTGGCTCTGTTGCTCTTCTAAGTTGCCCTGAAAAGCCAAAAGAGTGATCTCAACAGATCAGTTAATGAGGGCTCACCAGATGTCACATCACACTGTGCCATAGTTTTAAGGGATATCTTTTGGGCTCTTATGACTTTGAGTGATCTGGTGGGGAGCGAGACACTGGTGGAGGGCCGGGAAATGACCCTGGCTCACCTTGAGGGTATGGTATGGTTCCTTTAGCCCACTGAGCCACAGTCTTGACTGTTGGCAGCATACCATACTCATGCTGCAGTGATGGCAGACAGATTGACAGTGGGCACATGCCATTCTCATGCTACACCGGTGATGCGCTAAGATGAAGCCGTGCATGGGCCACTGGGCAGGTCAGTCAGTGAACGCCCAGCATGTACCCTGTGACCATGGCCTATGTAGCCGAAACGCAACAATTTTACAGTACAGCTGATCAAAATGGAATTCAGACAGACACAATTCTACCGTCTACAATTCTACAATACTGGGAGAGTGGGTGGGGGGCGGAGCAAAGTGGGAGCAATTGTGTGGACATTCAAGCAGGGCCGAGACAGCCAGTTCACCACCACACACACACACACACACACACACACACACACACACACACACACACACACACACACACACACACACACACACACACACACACACTATAACAGTCTCCTCTCGCCTCTCCTTCCAGACTGGCCCAGGCGACGCAGGAGCGTACGGACCTGTACGCCAAGCAGGGCCGTGGCAGCCAGTTCACGTCCAAGGAGGAGAGGGACAAGTGGATCAAGAAGGAGCTCAAGTCCCTGGACCAGGCCATCAACGACAAGAAGAGGCAGATCGCCACCATCAACAAGGACCTCAAGGACACCGAGGACAACAAGGAGAAGAACGTGGAGCAGTACAACGTACGTTTTGCACACACGCACGCACACACACACACACATACACATACACACACACACACACACACACACAATTATACACGTGCTCATCTCAAGAGTCTAGATAGATGGGCTGGTGTCCACCTGTCAACCAACAAGGAGAAGAATGTCGAGCAACACGCATGCATCACACACGCACGCGCACACACACACACACACACGCACACACACACGCACACACGCACACACACACACACACACACACACACACACACACACACACACACACACACACACACACACACACACACACGAATAGATTGTATTCATACACAGACACACAGGGCTGAACCTCTCTGTGCCTAAAATCATTTTTTTGTAGACATTTTACACACACACACACACACACACACACACACACACACACACACACACACACACACACACACACACACACACACACCCCTACACTTGTCTAAACACAAGACACCCCAACACCATCGTGGGCGCATTACTCATGGTGTCCTTGTCTGAGCAGTTTTAGATCGCAGTGATTCAGTGGATGACTAAACCAGAGAGTGGGGGGGACAGTTCAGTTTGAGTTTGGAAAGAGTTTTTTTTTATAATTATTTGTCTTGTGCTGTCTCTTTCAATGTGGTGGGAGTAGAAAGTGGACCATGGCTTACAAAACCAGAGTGGGATTGGGTTAATGAACTTGGAGTCCATTAGTTTGTGAAGAGGACTTGATTACGGTTGTTTATTTGGATATGGTGACAGTAGAGAGTATATAGTAGGGGTGTGCTAAAAAATCAAAATGGCAATGTATCGGCATACTTGTTGTCACAATATACTGAATCGGTTCATGACGATCTATCACAATACTTATTTTCCGTGATGAACCGCATTGATTCATGACAAATCGATTATTTAATAGGAACGAAATGAACCAGTGCCAAATTCAATTGAGAGTAAGTAATATTTCTGTTGTAATGGAAGCTCTCTCCCAGATGCTAAAATGCTTAAAGTGATACTGTCCCATTTTTGGAAATGGGCTCATATTACACCTCCCCTTGAGTTAAATAATCGAGTTTTACCTTTCTCTTGTACTTTCAGCCGTTCTGAGTATGGCAGTGCAAATTTTACCTCCATAATAGCAGTTAACATTGAGTCCTATGAGACCAGCTGGCGGCTAACTGGTCTCATAGGACTCAATGTTAACTGCTAGCTTAGAGGTAAAATGTGAACTGCCATACTCAGGGAATGGTTGAAAGTACAGGAGAAAGGTAAAACTCAATCATTTAACTCAAGGAGAGGTGTAAAATAAGCGTATTTCCAAAAATGGGACAGTATCACTTTAAATAAATAAAAAATGATTTATGTGGCATGTGTATCGTGACGCACATTCAATCGTGAACCATTTGCCAATGCCCACCCTTAGTGGACAGTAGGGTTTTGTGGAGCATCAGCTGAGTGTAATTTTATTTATTTTTTATTTTTATTTATTTGTTACAAGGATGGCCCCTTGAGATGTGCCATCTCATTTTCGAGGGGGTCCTACTGACAGTACAGTACAAAAACAAAAAACAAAAAACAAAACAAAACAGTAGACATAGACACACACACTCACTCATTCACTCACTGGTGTTGCTCTCCAAACTACCCCACCACCCAACATGCTACAATAGTATGGTTTACAAGATGCCATTAGTTGTTAAAGGAATCATATGAATGAAAAGAAAAATGAAAAAGAATGAGAAGGAAGAGGGCAAAACAAGACAACAGAAAACCCAAAAAACACATAAACAAAACAGACCGTAACCAGAAACAAACAAAAAACCCGACCCAGCAACTAAGGCCTTTCAGAAACAAGAGCAGGATGTTTCAAAGTAAGTGATTAAAGATGATCTAAAAATATAAAGGGAAGTGATGGACCTAAATGAAGAGGGAAGGCTATTCCAAACTGATGGAGCTTTGAATTTAAATGCTCGGCGACCAATTTCCTTTCTAATTCTGGGTGTCACTAAGAATAGATGGTCAATGTTACGTAGGCTATAGTCAGAGCTTAGAGGGGTTAGTAGCTCTTTCAGGTAAGGAGGGGACTGTGTGTGTATACATTTAAAAATGAGAATTGACCAGTGGAGCTTTCTTCTATTCTTGGGTGCAGGCCAGTTCAAGGCTTCATACATTGTACAGTGATGTGTCCTATACGGACATCTAAGTACAAATCTACAAAGACTGTTGTACAGTACATTGAGAGGATGAAGATGAGTTTCAGGAGTATTACCATATACAACATCTGCATAGTCAAGAATTGGAAAAATTAACTGAGTTATAATTCTTTTACGGACCTCCTGTGAAAAGCAATCAACTGAACGATAAAGAGATTTTAAACAACCAGTTATTTTCTTGGAAATTGCGTTAATATGATGTCTAAAGGAGAGCTGAGAGTCCAGCCAGACACCCAGGTATTTAAACTCCTCCACTCTATCTAGTAGTGTTCCATCAAGAAGAGTAACTGACCAGTTAGTAGATGGCAGAGAGCTGGTTCGAGTACAAAACAGCATGCTATATGATTTTTCCTTGTTCAGGAGAAGCTTATTTGAGAGAAACCACTGTTGCACTTTGTTGAAGTCAGATTGGAGAGTATGTTGAATATGAGAAATATTAGCAGAGGAATAGTACAATACAGTATCGTCAGCATACAAGTGAATTTGACTATCAGAGCACATTTGTGGCAAATCATTGATGAAAATAGAAAACAACAGAGGGCCCAACGATGAACCTTGAGGAACGCCCTTATCAATTAATTTAAATTTAGATTCCCTACCCTGAAAGAAGACGCTTTGAGTTCTGTTATGAAGAAATGAATTGAAAAATAGTAAAGCTGTACGGGACAGGCCAATAGCATGTAACTTATCTAATAAAAGGTAATGGTCAACTAAATCAAATGCCTTAGAGAGGTCAATAAATATAGCACCTGAGGGCATGTTGCTGTCTGCAGCTGACATTACATCATTGGTAAATTTTAAGAGAGCAGTTGTGGTTGAGTAACCGGGTCGGAATCCTGATTGATGCTGAGATAATATGTTGTGGTCCGTAAGATATGTGGACAATTGGTTAAATATGAGCTTTTCAAATATTTTTGTTACACTATTAATTATTGAAATAGGTCTGTAATTGTTCATATCTGAGGTACTGCCGCCCTTGTGAAGAGGAATTACTCTCGCACTTTTCCAAGAGGAAGGTATTTCACCTGTTGTTAAAGATAAGTTGAATAGATCAGCTAAAGGGAATGACAGAACATGAGAGGCCAGTTTAAAGAACCTGATATCCAGGCCGTCTGGGCCTGCACTACATCCAGCTCTCATACCATCAATGACCCTCTGGACGTCAAATGGGGAGACTATATTGAAGCAAAAGGAACTGTTACTCCTGCCCTGAGTCAGGCTTGGCCCATAATGGGAGTTACCTGACATAGTTTGTCCTATTGTAGCAAAGTGATGACTGAATGCCTCAGCAATCATTACAGGTTCACTTACCATTTGGCCATTAGAACTAATATGGGTTGTGGAAGATTTTGAGGATTTGTTTGTAAGATAATTCATTTTTTTCCAAAAAAAATTAGGATTTTTAAAATCTGTTGCCAGGCTATTCTTAAAGTAACTTGCTTTAGCATTCCTTGTTTCAGTTTTACATCTATTCCTTAGCTCCTTGTAAATGTTCCAGTCTGTAGAATCTCTGGTTTTGCGGAATTTTCCCCAGGCCTTATCTCTTTGTTTAAGTAAACCAATAAGTTCACCTTTGATCCAGGGAAGATTTTGACCTCTGATCTTCTTTGAAATCAATGGTGCATTTTTGTTAATTACTTGCAGGAACTCAGAATAAAAGAAGTGCCAGGCTTCTTCAACAGTTGGAATTAGTTGAAATCTTCCCCAATTCACATTCAAGATGTCTTGAATGAAGTGTTCAGGATTAATTTTATTGATATGCCTAATCTTAATCAATTTGGGAGGAGGATGTACCAATTTAATTTTCCAGACACAAAATACCATTGAGTGGTCACTAAAGGAGTCAGGTAGCACACCTGATTGAGTTATTCTGCCCGGGTGGGAAACTAGTATCCAGTCCAACAGAGATGAGGAGCTGGGGCCAACTCGAGTGGGTTCTGAAATAATCTGAGATAAATTTATACTATTAAAAAGAGTGCGAACCTTATGGGAGGAGCGGTCTAACCAGTTAGAGTTGAAATCACCAAGTATAATTTTTTCAGTAGAACGGTTAAGGGAATTAATAGTAGACAAAATGCAATCAGTGGTTTCAGCAGGGGCAGATGGTGGTTTATAGATATTGCCAATAATTAAACTTTTATTTTCATGAAAAGTAATGTTAACAAAAAGTCCTTCAAAATACTGGGGACTCTCCTCAGGAAAAGCAAGATCAGCAGTCAAATTTGATGCAACATATGTTAATAGTCCGCCACCTCTAGATCCTCTGTCTTTCCTGAATGATACATAGTCATCAAGTTTAATATCCTTGTCAGAGATACCATTGTTTAGCCAAGTTTCAGATAATGTAATCACATGGGGTTTGTTGTAGGTAAGCCAAGCTCGCAATAAATCAATTTTAGGCATCAAGCTCCTAATATTCAAATGTACAATAAGTAGCCCCTTAGCGAAATTCATTTATCTTCCATGAAGAAAGGTGGGGTAGAGCATCTTAGTCATAAATGAGTAGCCTAGCTGATAAAGGCAGAAACAGCTGGATGAGGGAGGCAGGAAGAGAGCAATAATCACCAACACAAACACATTCACACTCACACTCACACACACACACACAAAAACACAGAACAAAAAAAACCCACATAAGGCAATATAAGATTGCATTGGGGAGGGGTGAGGGGTCACATAGTAAAGCTCAGTCTACCTGGCTTGATTTAATATAATATATAATGAGCTTAACAGTCCTACTCCTGGGGCTTAGGCTTTCACATTACTCAAGTGGGATAGAGAACACAACAAAATAGTCATACTGGTCCTACACTTCACCAGATACTTAGTTTATTCATTCCAACTAGGCCTTATAATTTTCCAGTTTCCAAAAAAAAATAACTACAGTTTATATCTCACAGAAAACGTGAGCCTATCTTGAGTGATTTAACGTCAGAGAAAAGGGAAAAAAGAGAAGTTTATAAATAAAAAGTCTGTCTGATTGACAGTCTGTTTGAACCAGCGTTCATAATTCCACTTTCATGCAGCGTTACATAAGTCAAACCTGCTCTATTTTTCTTTTCTGAACTTGCTGTATACAGCTGTCAGTGTCCAATAAAGTAATGAAAAATCGTGCCTATATGCTTCGGAATCAATGCCAACATAGCAGGGACGAGAAAAAAAAAGAAAAGGCGCATATTCCAATTTTCACGCAGGGATGTCACCAATGTTTTTTTTTTTTTTTTTTTTTTTATGGCGAAAGAAGAGGAAGGGTGGGCCTAGAAAACAACAGAAGACGTGCGCGACCATAGGCGCTATAGGCCTGCGTAGCAGTAACGCAGAACAGCTGATGACATTTCAGGGTCTGTGAATAGGCCTTGTCCATTTCACATCGATGAGCATAAATAATTCCCATGTTGCACAATTTGACCAGCGGCGAGGTGTTGCAGTGTCCCAGTGGAAAAAATGAAATCAATGAAAAAAAGAATAATAAGAAAAAAGCCGGCAGGTTTTGCACTTATATCGCCACGGCTGAGAAGTTCATAGGCCTAGCCTACTGACTGCAGGAGAAAAATAACAAAAACAAAAAGCAAGATGTTATCCAGCGAACCGTGCGCTTGTCTCTGCGTTAGGGCAGCGAAAGGGCTACCATCATATTGCCATATCAGAGTCAGAAGAGGAATCAAGTGCATTGTAGAATTTCTCAGCATCATCAGGTTTACGGAAGTAGTGGCTCTTACCATTGTGGGTGACTCTTAAAGTGCTGGGGAAAAACAGACCATACTCAATGTCCCGATCTCTAAACTTTTTCTTTACTTCATCAAATTCTCTGCGTTTCTTGACGACCCCTGCAGAGTAATGCATTATGTTTATTTATTTGTTTGTTTTGTTTATTTGTTTTGTTTTGTTTGTTTTCTGTTGGGAGTAGAAACTGGACCAGGACCTGAACGAGGTGAAGACGCGCGTGGAGGAGCTGGACAAGAAGTACTACGAAGTCAAGAACAAGAAAGACGAGCTGCAGAGTGAGAGAAAGTAAGGCTGACCCACACACTCAGTTGATCTCATGCCTCTCACCACCTTGTCTCATTCGTTTTCTCTCCCTTATTCCCTTTACTTCCTCCCACTGTCTTTTCCTAGCCGTCTTTTCCTAGCCGTCTTTTCCTAGCCGTCTTTTCCTAGCCGTCTTTTCATCTCTTTGTATATAGAGTCTCTTGTTACTAGGGCTGTCCTAAACGATTCTTTTTCTCCTGATTTAATCTATCAACTATTTTTTTTCGAATAGTCGATTAGTCAAATTATTAATTTTTCAAGTACTCTAGCACTTTAATCTTCAAGGAAATTGGGGGGAAAAAAGAAAAAACGTTAAAATTAGGTCCCTGAGCTCACAATGAGTTTTAAATCATGATAGTAGCTTATTTACTAGATATAACGTGCACGTTCTTACGTGCTGGGCAATTTAAGGTTTCAATAAAGTAATAAAGCATTAGAAAAGTAAGTAAAAAAGCATGGAATTAAATGAAACGATTAGTCGACTATGAATATTCTTGCCGACTAATTTTTATAGTCGATTAGACACAATTAGTCGCGATTAGTCTATTCATGGTAGCAGCCCTACTTGTTACCCGTCTTTCCATCTCTTCACTCAACCGTACTCCCTTCTTACTAGTGATGTGCATCGGCACTGCCCTCGTGATTTGATTCGATTATACAATTCTGGAGGTAGCGATTCGAATCGATTCAGTCCGATTCTACGATGCATTGTTCTTGCGATAACATATAACGATAATAGCGCTGTTCTTTATGAATGTCTGGTTGCCATATTGCATCGGTCCTCCCAAATAAAGTAATCAAACTGTGTGTGTGTGTCATTAGCTATCTGTGGCGAGAGGAGAATGCTGAGCAGCAGGCGCTGGCTGCCAAGAGGGAAGACCTGGAGAAGAAGCAGCAGCTACTCCGCGCAGCCACCGGCAAGGTGAGGACGTACGCCACACACACACACGCACACACACACGCACACACACACGCACACACACGGGTCAAAGACGGTCAAAGGCCTGGCATTAAATTTCACCCAGACACAATGTATTAAAATATAGATGCTGGGACAGTCTTCCGTAAAAACATAACTGTAAGGCGGTAACAAGGTTTCGAGACTGTCAGTCATGCCTGGGGTAAACAGTGCACTCGATAGCATACCTGCCGACCATTACGCATTTTGTGTAGCAGATACGGATTTTGACATCAAACTACCGCGCTCTCACTTCAAAATACGGGAAAAACCAATAGCAAAGTGTATTCATTGCTCTGTAGACTTGCAACCAGACAGAGTCGTAGACATGGCTCTGCTTGCAATTGTCTCGCGCTGGCCTTTCCATTGGCCAGCAACGTGTGTGGGGGAATATTGACCAATCAGAGCGCTAGTTTGGAGGTATTCATTTGTTGTGCTGCGCTCACAGACCTGTACAGGTCTGTGGCTGCGCTCCCCTCGAGTCGAGGCATCAGCTGCCGATAGAAAGTTTGCTTCGAAATCACACAAGCAGAGACTGGGTAATGTACAGTGAGTCCAATATGTATTTGATCCCTTGGTGATTTTGCCGGTTTGCCCACTAATGAAGACATGATCAGTCTATAAATGTATGATAATGTGTATTCAAACATGGAGAGACAGAATATCAAAAAGAAATTCCAGAAAATAACTTAAAATAATATATTTTAATGTATTTGTATTTAATTTAGGCAAATAAGTATTTGACCCCTCTAGCTAAAGAAGATAAAGTGCTTTGTGGCAAAGCCCTAGTTGTCTAGCACTGAGGTCAGATGTTTCTTTTAGTTGATGACAATGTTTGTGCATATAGTAGAACATATTTTTGCCCATTTTTCTATGCAGATTATCTCTAAAACATTAACAGTTTTTGGCTGTAGCTTGGCAAATGGGAGGTTAAGTTCTCTCCATAGAATTACTATAGGGTTAATATTTGGAGACTGTCTAGGCCACTTCACGACTTCAATATGCTTCTTATTGAGCCACTCCTTCGTTGCTTTGACTGTATGTTGTGTATTGTCATGTTGGGAGATCCAAAAATGCCCCACCCTTCAGTGTAGTGGTGGAGGGAAGGACGTTTGCACTCAGGATTGCACATTACATGTCTCCCTCCATCCATTTGTTGACGATGTGAAGTTGTCCTGTGCCTTGGCCAGACAAACACACTCAAACCACAATGATACCACTTTCATGCATGATGGTGAGGATTGTGTTCTTGAGATCATAGACAGCAGTACTCTTTCTCAAAGCACATTGAATTGTGTTAATGCCAAACAGCTTGATTTTGGTTTCATCTGACTACAGCACGTCCATATCATATCCTAAACCAGTCTGATGTCCGCTGGCAAACCTCAGGTGGGACTGCACAGGTTCCTTCTGAAGTAGAGGTACCATGTGTGCGCTACAGGATTTTAAACCTCTGTGGCATTAAGTGCTACCAGTAGTTTTCTCAGTGATTTTGGTCCCAGTAGCTTGGATATCATTGTCTAGTTCATCCCGTACAGGTCTAGGGTGCTTTCTTTCTGTTCTCATGATTATTGAATCCCTACAAAAGGTCAAATATTTTATAGAACACCAGACAGGCTGATGGATAGTCATTTTGTATTCCTCACATTTTGGAAGAAATGCATCACCAGCTGGGTCATTAATACCCAGTCTCCTTCTTGTGGCTTTGCAGCCCATTTAATCTTTGTTCAGGTCTAAAATCTTGTCCCTGATATCATTTGACCGCTCTTTGGTCTTCCCCATGCTGGTGAGGTTGGAGTGTGACTGATTCACTCGTACTATGGATTGATTCAGCTGATTCAATGTGTCTTTTATGCATGTTAGTATGTACAGGTGTCTTTAATTGAGATGACAAGTTGATCGGAAGTGCCCATCTGGTCTGTGGGCCCGGAACTGTAATCAGTTGGCAGGGGATCAAATACTTATTTTGCTCGATGAAATGGAAATAAATTAATATATATTCTCTTAAGTTAATTTCTGGATTTTCTTTTTGCTATTCTGTCTCTCCATATTAGAATACATATTATCATAACATTTATTGACTGATCATGTCTTTGTTAGTAGGCAAACCAACAAAATCAGCAAGGGATCAAATACATATTGGACTCACTGTACTCCTATAATCTCTGACACAAGTGTCCTCCTGTCATCATGTATTATCCATCTTGGTACTGTCGCTGTAGTTTTATAAGTGAGCACCGTCAAAAAAATCACTGTTTCAAAGGTAAATGGATTTTGAGAAAGGTAGCCTGTATGGGAATAGTGAATTGCGTCCAGTTGCTAAATCCGTAAACTTATGAAAATAAATAGCCTAAAGGCCGAGGTCTGTCGTAATGATTCACCCAATGTTTCGCCGTATTTGACGGCAATATGTTGTTGCTTGTTTTGATATTGGACCGAAACGAGATTACTTCCTAATGAGAAAATGTGTCGATGACTGCGCTATAAATTAGCAGATTAGCAGCAAACTAAATTCGGTTTCCCTTTGCGTGGGATCATTTTAACTCGGGAAAATAAAGCGATGGTTCTAACGGTTGTGCTCGGAGTAATATGTCTACATCCGTAACCTACCATGACACCGTATAGGAATACTGTTCCCCCCTGAGTCGTGGCCCATTCTGTGAACAGGTGTAACAGGTCGTGCGTCCAAATATGCATCACTCCACGACTACTATCCGTAATCACGTATGGCAATCTATTAATAAAACCAATTCTCAACAATACCCAACCCATGGCGGCAGATGAGGGTAGATAGGCCTACTATTATGCAGAGAAGTAAAAAAATAAATAAGCGATGCCACTCAAAAGTTACCGTGGAAGTTCCAAAAGCATTTGCCATTAGCCCCCGTCCCTCAGTAGAGCCACTACATGACGCATTTTGTACTGAATGAATGCTGAAAGTGTGATTTTGATGTTAGCCCCCAAGGTAATAATATTAACCTGATATTATCCTATTAATATTATCTTATTAATATTGGGGGAGATGATTTAAGAATCATTACAATTAAACTTTTTGTTCATAAAAATCACTGAAATGCCTTATTATATAATCAAATTATACATTTTCCTACATGTACCTTCTACAGCCAAAAAAATAATCAGCAAATGCTTCAATTTCATACTCAATTCCAGCTCCTTAACACCCCCCAAGTGACCAAATGCTCTGTTTGGCTGGTACATAGGATAACTTAATAGCCACTTACTAGCCAGACTGGTGGTATGTTTGAATAGTAAAGGGCTCTGCATACTTCACGTGCGCACTTTGGCGCGTTTGGCGCGAGAACCATTAATGACGTCATCACTTGCGCCAGACTATTCATACTTCAAAAGCGCCCTTACAGGCTTTCGCTCGCATTGTCGGAAGTGCCCTCTGCTGTTCATGAGAGAAACGGCAGTATCTTTCGCAACTCGCAGCGTGAGTTCTACGGATGTATAAAATAGAAAGCCAAACACGGCTGCTGTAGGGCTACTGAACGTCTGACTTGTGACTTACCACATTGAAACATATATTTTTTGTTGTAGCCTACATTGCCAGATCATTCCAAGACCATGTGAGAGCATTGTTCTGGCGGCAGAATTTATAAATAGATCGCCAAACACAACGTGCTTCTGAACAAAGTAAACAATTGCTTCACTGAACAACATTTAAGAGAGAAGATAAAATAACTCTCTAGGACATTTTATTATCCTCAAAATGATGCAGGATCCATTCTGTAGTAGCCTACAGTAGTTGTAGCCTCTCTTCGCAACTCCTGCTTTGTCTGCCTACCTGCATGGTCGCTGGTGGCGCACGACAAGTTACAAAAAATGTGGGGTGCACGACGTCGCGCCACGGCAGCTCGCGCCACGGCGTGTGACGTCATTTTGGGTCACGTGACGGCGCGAGTGAGGTCGCGAGTGAGGTCGCGAGTGAAGTATGAAGGAGGGTAGCGCCAGTCACGCCAAGTATGAATCCCCCTTTAGATTAACAGCCATATTGGCTGGTGATCAATAAAGTTAATTTAGAGGCCTGAATTCCAGCACACTATATCATAGCATTTTATTGGTGTTATGGTGTGAAACAAAAAAAAAAACATCTTCCATGAAAGTTTAATAAATTATGGTAGTTCAAAGTACTGTGAAGAGCAAGATAAACTATTTGCCAGATACACGGGATGTTAGGCTAAAATGCATTAAAATGAAGGAAATTGCATCTAAGAAAAGCATTTTTTTCTGGGGGTGGACCCCCTCCCTGAATGAAATGTCTCATATCTTCCCTGTTGACATTTGGCAACCCTAGGTGTAGGGCAGACTATGCAAAACAAAGTAGACTCTCAGATGGGCCCGCTGGCGACCCCGTTGCTTTGCCATGCCAAGTTGTTGCGCCGTGAATTGCCGCGCCGCGATAAGTTGCTACACAAAAAAACATTTAAAGGTTGGCAGATATGCGATAGTGACAGGCCCGCCGGGGTAGCAGACCCTGTCGTTCGGATCCCCCTTCTGGATGATGGCGATGGCTGGCTTAGTAGGCTAAATCCCATCCACCACAGTGCGTGTGACTGACCGCAGTACAGTTGAAAGTGAAACTTGTTAAATTTCATCAACCAATATGCAGCGTGGAAGCTATATCTGTGGTGCCAGTTTATTCGTCGAAAGTGTAAGTCTTAAAATGACTGCATTGTTTTCAAACTTTTTATCTCGTTATCTAGCCTGCTTGTGCTCTATAATGCTCCTTCTCCTAATGTTAGCCATGCCCTCTCGTTTAGGTTTGTGTTTGCTAACGCATATAATTTCATGAATGCATGATGAATGCATTCATACAATATGCTACTTCAAAGTGTCCTCGAGCTTCGTGGCGTATTATTTGATGCTGTCAGATGCTAATGCAATCCGAAGTGAGCACGAGTGTTGTGAAGTTGCAAGCGGTGGAAATGCGTGTAAAATGTAACATAAATCGGGCGAGTAACTGAGTGTTTTCTACGAGGCTAAATGTCGCAATGAGGATATGCGAGGATGTCCAAATCGGTAACCGCGTGGTGTTTGCATCGCTATTCGAGTCGCCGCGTGTCCGTGGTTAGGGAAATGTTTGTGGAATTCATATCAAGTTCCACTGCTGCTGTTTCTTTGCTCCCACTCTGAAGAACGACTTGCTAAACTGAAAGTAGAACGCCTACTACTGTCTCTATGATGGAGCTGGGGGGAACAAACAGGAGGAGCAGTCCAGAGCTGAGCAGTCGTTCCTTTTTAACCCTTTTGACGCCACAGGTGTTATCTCTCCTAGACTAAGGTGCACTGCAATCCAATATTTATCCATTATAAAAGATGAATTGTTGGTCCATTTTTAATTTTTATATTTAAGGTATTTCATGAAATGTCATCAAACTTTTCAAATATACACAATTTTTAAATTGTTTCAGTTTTGGATGAGTTTTTGGTTAATGATGTTTTAAACTAATGGGTAGTGTGTGTGCACGCCACCTCACTCTTTTTTGTTGTCATCTCTATGGTTAAATTAAGCACAAAAATGACTAGGGTATTAGAGTTTGGGCCCACCTATGCAGCAGCCAGATCAACTGAAAGAATATTTTAGCACATGGAGTTACACAGATGCTGGCTACTTGATTTGAAATTATAATGAATTATCTAAGGAAGGGGCCGATTTCATGAAAACTCCCGCAACATACAGAAACCTTTTTGACAAGTAATGACAAACATCTGGTGCAGAAAGTGACTAGGGAGCAGGCAATGAGAATAAAATAACACAGTGAGCAGTGTGAATGTATGTATTACATTACATTATAGCAATGTAATAACAATAGCAACATTATACCATGTAACACACACATGCACACCCGTGTAGTGGTATTAATTTTAATGTTGGAGGTCTTGAAAATGGTATTAAAAAGTATTACATTGGGTGATGAAAAATGTGCAGATACCCTGTTATTTATTTATTGTTACAAGGAATTCATGAAAGCCTCGGCTGTCATGCATTCACTTGAAACAATATAAAAATCATGTTTTTTTGCAGTTACAGTCGGCGGAAGGTGTCCGTAACACACACACACACACACACACACACACACACACACACACACACACACACACACACACACACACACACACACACACACACACACACACACACACAGACACACACACGGACACACACACGGACTATAGCACCATACCTGCTGGTGGCAGGGCGAACAGGGCATTTGCCCCTGGGCCCAGGCCCGCTCGCCCCTCGTGTGTGTGTGTGTGTGTGTGTGTGTGTGTGTGTGTGTGTCCCAAAAATCTTAGGCATGCTGGAAACTTGAAAAATAGCATGTATTGTCGGTTTTAAGTTGGCCTCTCTCTCTGTCTGTCTCTCTCTGTCTCTCTCTCTCTCTCTCTCTCTCTCTCTCTCTCTCTCTCTCTCTCTCTCCCTCTCCCCCCTCCACCAGGCCATCCTGAACGGCATAGACAGCATCAACAAGGTGCTGGAGCATTTTCGCCGCAAGGGCATCAACCAGCACGTCATCAACGGCTACCACGGCATCGTCATGAACAACTTCGAGTGTGAGCCTGCCTTCTACACCTGTGTGGAGGTCACGGCCGGAACTAGGTAAAGAGTAGAATCCGAGAAGCTTTGAATGAGCATTCTACACCTGTGTGTGTGTGTGTGTGTGTGTGTGTGTGTGTGTGTGTGTGTGTGTGTGTGTGTGTGTGTGTGTGTGTGTGTGTGTGTGTGTGTGTGTGTGTGTGTGTGTGTGTGTGTGTGTGTGTGTGTGTGTGTGTGTGTGTGTGTGTGTGTGTGTGTGTGAGAGAGAGAGAGCCAGCATTATATACCTGCACTGAGGTCACTGCCGGAACTAGGTGTTTGTGTGAGTATGTGTTTTGTAGAAGCATTATTTGTGCGTGTGGCTGTGTCATACAGAGCGGGTGCAATCTTGGCTGAATGGCAGTTTGGCGAGCAACTCATTGTGCTTTGTTCACAACCCTGTGAATGAAAAAGTTATGAAACACCTTGCAGGAAGGCTCTGTGTTGTACGTCATGATTGGCCGAATGGTCTATTTATGTGCATTTATCTTACTACTACTACTACTACTACTACTACTTACACTGGTCTGTTGTAGAGAAAGTGTGTATGTGTGTGTCGTAGAGAAAGTGTGTATGTGTGTGTCGTAGAGTGTGCTTTGGTGGCCGGAACTCTGTGAATGAAAAGATTACGAAACATCATGCAGGGACTGCATGACACATCATCATCATCATCGTACAAAGAAAAGACAACCTTTTCCTTTTTTTTTTTTTTTTTGTGCGCATTCAACAGACCAGGTTCAGTCATTTTAGATCGGAAATCGGAAAGTGGGGTGAATGGCGCACTTTATTTGTTTGAGCGGCTTTCTGTTTTATAACCTGCCTCAGCACGCCCTCGACTAGCCCATTTTTGCACGATTCATTATTATTATTATTTAGGGTTCCCCGTAAAGCCCCCCACATTTGGGCTTGCATGCCCATGGGGATCCCGGTTCGCGTCCAGAGGTCATTTCCCAGCCCTTAGCCCATCTCTCTGGCCTGCTCGTTTCCCGTCTCCTCTCACACTGTCCAGCCATACTAAAGACCCAAAAAGCCCCCAAAATTTACTTAAAGGGACACTGTGCAGGAAATGGTCAAAAAAGGTACTGCAACTATGCTGCTCATTGAAACTGGGTTGGCTATCGCCAAATTTGATATTTACATGAAAGTTTACTAAGCAATAAACAAATCTTTTCTAGTATGGTCCAAGTAGAGTCATTTTTGCAGCTAAAAATTGCTACTTTTGGAAATTCCATGGACCATGGAGAAGATCCCCCTTTTCATGTATGAAAAGTGCAATTTTTCCAGTCATAAAGAATACTTAGAATTTGATGGTGGTGGTAAGTATTCATGAAAAAGGTAACATTAGTGAATGGGCAGCATGAATTCTGGAAATAAACAACTAAAAATCTCACACAGTGTCCCTTTAAAAAAATATATGAATATATCAATACAAGTATTATTATTATTATTATTATTATTATTATTATTATTATTATTATTATTATTATTATTATTCAGGGTTCCCATGGGGTCAAAAAATTATTGAATTATTATAAATTATTAGTAGCTTTCTCTGCCATCCATATTTTTTAACTTAACTCATCTTCTCGTCCTGTCTCTCTTGCTCCGTCTTTCTCTTGTCTCTTTCGCTTTTTTGCTCTTTCGCTCGTCCCCTCTCTCTCTCTCTCTCTCTCTCTCTCTCTCTCTCTCTCTCTCTCTCTCTCTCCCCCTCCCTTCTCCCTCCCTCCTCCCTCCAGGTTGTTCTACCACATCGTGGAGACTGACGAGGTGAGCACCAAGATCCTGTCTGAGTTCAACAAGATGAATCTGCCGGGAGAGGTCACCTTCCTGCCCCTCAGCAAGCTGGACGTGCGCGACACCGCCTACCCCGAGACCAACGTAAGGGGCACACACACACACACACACACACACACACACACACACACACACACACACACACACACACACACACACACACACACACACACACACACACACACCGCCTACCCCGAGACCAACGTAAGGGGCACACACACACACACACACACACACACACCGCCTACCCCGAGACCAACGTAAGGGGCACACACACACACACACGCCGCCTACCCCGAGATCAACGCAGGACTTGCATACACACACACACACACACAGCACTGTTTGATTGAAGGGTTTTTCATGGACAACTAACTGCTTGAGCTGCATCCATTCAGCTGTAATATTACATACACGCGTCAACACGCTTTGGTCCCGTGTGTCCCTCACAGGACGCCATCCCCATGATCAGCAAGCTGCGCTACAGCCCCAACTTTGACAAGGCCTTCAAGCACG
>NC_085857.1:20229548-20239548 GCF_034702125.1 Engraulis encrasicolus
GCGCTGCGCTGCTGTCGTTGATATATCCCCTTTTGTGTGCTGTGCAGAGCAGATGTTGCCCAGCTGTAGTCCAGTATCACCCATACTAGGTGTCGGAAAAGGGGATACAGTGATGCATTGGCATCCCCAGCATTGGGCTCCCTAAACAAGACTTTCTCAGCTTAAAAAAAAGATTGTATATGTTGTCACAATAGCATTGCTAAATCTCTCAATATTCACTAATTCGGCAGAGTTCCTGTTACTATTGTGATCCCTTTCTCTTTGAACTGGAGTAATCCTGCATGCCCACCCTCCGGAAAAAGAAGCATCACCATTTTAAAACTCGTTCCGACGCCTTTGCCCACATTTTATTTCAGCTTTGAACCTCCTTTCCAGTCCAGCTGGCTGATGGAATGTTTTTGCTTGCACTCAAAATTTTGTTCTCATGACCTTTTTCCAATAAGGACATAGGTTGTAGGTTTCTAACATGTATTACTTTACATTACTTTACGTATTAACGTAAAGGGTGGGTGGAGGAATGTGGTATTCAATCGATATATTTTTCAGATGTTTTCATGAAAATGTAAGTCGTACCCGTTTTGACCATGAAATGACGGTAGTTGCTTAATTAGCAGCAACAAAGAAGCAATCTTTCCTTAACTCAGCGCTGCACGCATCAACAACGAGATCGACCAGCTGATGAACCAGATGCAGCAGATCGAGACGCAGCAGAGGAAGTTCAAGGCGTCGCGCGACAGCATCCTCTCCGAGATGAAGATGCTGAAGGAGAAGAGGCAGCAGTCCGAGAAGACCTTCATGCCAAAGGTAGGAGGATAGGCTTGGAGTGCTTGCTACTACTACTACTACTACTGCTGCTGCTACTGCTACTACCGCTGCTACTGCTGCTAGTGTTACTAACCGCTTAGAATACTTACTACTACTACTACTACTACTACTACTACTACTACTACTAGGTTACTAATCGTAAGAGAAGACCTTCATGCCAAAGGTTGGAGAAGGACACACTTCGAATACTTACTACTAATACTACTACTACTACTACCGCTGCTGCTGCTGCTACTGCTGCTGCTGCTGCTACTAATACTACTACTAGGTTACTAACAGTAAGAGAAGACTGCCAAATGCCAAAGGTAGGATATGTTACAAGATATGCTACATACAAGTAGCTGCTACTACTACCGCTACTACTACCACTACTACTACTACTAGATACTACTAGAAGTTTCCTAAGAGTAAGATAAGACTTTCATGCCAAAAGTAAGAGGTCATGCTTAGAATACCTACTGCTACTACTACTAGGTTACTAACGGTAAGAGAAGACCTTCATATCAACCTTAGGAGGAGGACAGGCTTAGAATAAGAACTACTACTACTACTCAAAGGTTACTAAGAGGTTACTACTACTACTACCACCAGTAGTACTACAAGGTTACTTGGAGTAGAAGGCCTTCATCCCAAAAGTAGACACTGGAGTACTTACTTGCTTTGGTTCTCCCATTCTTATCTAGCAACACAATGGTGCAGTGTAGATTTCCCTTGCTCTCTTGACCTTCGCCAATCACAGCCCTTGACCCATAGCTCCAGCCATAGTCAACACCCACACGCAGACAGGACAAGTCATCACATCGCCACCCTAACGGGCAGCATGCTGCTGGAATAACAACCCCTTAACCCCAAGGCCACGGCCCAGATTACTGGCCACACGTGTTAAAGTCAACAGACACTACAGACAGGGGCAGGACACCCCACTTGACAGCCTTGACCCATCCCTTTCTCTCTCTATCTTCACCTCTGCCCTTGTCTGTCTGTTTTCTGTTTCTTCTTCCGCGTCTCCCTCCATATCCTTTCTCTTTCTACCTTTCTCCTCTCATGTCCCACTTTTCACTTCATATCTCTCTCTTTCTCTCTCTACCCTTCTTCCTCTACACACACCCCCCACCCCCGCCTTTCTCTGTCTCCATGAGTGCCCTGGTCTGTGAGAGATGAGATTGTCAGGGTTCCCGCGGGTTATTAAAAATATTAAAAAGGCATTGAATTTAGTTATCCAGCATTAAGAGCATTAATAGCATTGAATTAGCTGTTAAAAGTCGGGAATTTTTTTCACTGCGGCATTAAATTTTCAAAAAACATTTCAGTGTGCAACCTAAAGGACGAAGTTTTTTTTTTCATAATGAAGATGACGCACAGAACGTCAATATGACCCATGATTCGTTGTAGAACGCTACTGTAAACACAAATCAGTGCAGCGGCGCCATTTTTTGATGAGGTGAGGTGAAGAATGGGAAAGTGCCGGTTTAACCCCAAGTGGCTGCAGGATCCAAAATACTTTTGGGTAAAATCTGTGCCGAATGACCGCGAGGCGTGCTGCACACTATGCAAGAAAACGTTTACGCTGGGCTTTTTTCATAATGAAGATGACGCACAGAACGTCCATTCGTTGCACTGTAAACACGTGCACAAACCTTGAGTGCTGCAGGGATAACGGGAAGTGTAGCATTAACAATTATCTATCCTCGACGTAGCGCACAAGTATTTTTTCCACTAACCAGCAAAGTTTTATTTGTGCCGTCCAAGCACCAGTTGAACTCGAGAAGCAGGTTGTGATCAAAGCCACGCCCATTTATTTCATTGTGTTCATGCAAACAGTGGAGAACTGACGTTGTGGAGTGTTACCGGTTTTCTTGGGGTATTCTTTTTAAGGCTATTGAACGTTGTGAAGCAAACTTAAGGAGCAATCAGAAATCCACCGCTGTCATTTGTAGCCATTTCAATTTCATGACAAAGCTGTGTTACAAACGCAATTAGGCTACTTGGCGAGACAGACCTATCGATTGGTCGCAACTAGTAGATGTATCACAAACGACCACCGACATTAATTAACACACTCTTGTTTGAGGAGCTCCTAAAAGCGTTAGCAGAAAACAAGGCGACGTCATGCAACATTTAGCCTCTTTTTAAAATCTTGCATTGAATTTTTGAGGTGGCCAATAATAACCACAGACGCGTAACCGCGGTTAAATCACACACTGGTTAGGCTACAGTGCACTCCACACACCAACGCGTGGGCACGATAATACCTGTTGGTAGCAAACTTGACTCGTATCAAATCCCGTCTCTGAACTATTTCCCTTGCTGTTCGGAAAAAAAGACGACTACTTAGTTGATCTTGTTTTAATCGATGCGCTGCTAAACCAGGAGACCTGACCCATCTATGAATAGGGGGGCTCACGGCGCATTTCCTTACTGAATCATGCCCAGATAATGCATACTTCCCAGAATTGCGCATGGTGAAAAATAGTAAACAAGCATGGACGCATGCATGGTCTTATCGGATAATCATTATTGTGTCCATTCGACTATGGCAGTGCTATTCTCAAATACCTGTAAAACACTACATTAAGGGGGATCATTACTTGCACAACTAGCCCTATGACCAATAACTTGTTGACTCAAAAAATGAGTGGGTTATTGTCAGTTTAACGCTCAAGTTGTAAATGGTACATTTAAATGTAGGCAATTATGCTTTTTGAACGTCATTATAATGGAGTGAAGAAAAACGATTAGGCCTAATTATTAGGCCCAACAACAATAATAATGGTCTACTCCAATTTAGTCTGATAGGTTTACATTATATTGGCTAATACATGTTGAAAGACAGATAGGCCTACTGTATGAATATAGGTTACAGTACATGTGCAAATTATGATTAGGCCTATGATTGGTCTACTTCATCCTAGAAAATGTCAATAGCCTATAAAAAACAGCAAATGTTCCAATTCTTTCTGTGTTTGGCTGATCGGTGATCATCACAGTCGGTAATCTGTAATTTTCAAATAAACAGTGCTTTTGAAGCGGCTTTTGAATTCAATTCTGGGGTGTGTTTAAGTAAATAAATCTGAGTTTTAATTGTATTTTCCATAAATGTACATTCTTGTGCCAAACAGAGAGGTAATGAGGTTTGAATTTGATATGCGCTTTCTTAATTGAATTTCGTTCAATATTATTGAAATAATGGGTGCGATAAAAGTATTAAATTTTATGTGAACATGCATTAAAAAAGGTCTTAAAAGCATTGAATTTAGGTTTAACAATCCTGGGGGAACCCTGGATTGTGAACTTTCCTTTGACTCCGCTTGGAGTCTTGGTTGTACAGGTGTTTGTGGGGTGCTGTTTTACTGAAAAACATTGTGTCATTGTCTCTTGGTTGAAAGATGGTGTTTTGGGATATTAAAATCTTTGTTTATTTCTCTCCACACCTCCATCTCTCTTCACCTCTTTCTCTGCACCTCCCCATCTCCCCTTTTTTTCTGTCTCCTCTCTATCTTGCCGCTTCTCTCCTCTCCTCTCTCCCCTTCCCTCTCTTCTCCTCCCCGTCCCGTCCCGTCCCGTCCCTCAGCAACGTAGTCTCCAGAGTCTGGAGGCCAGCCTGCACGCCATGGAGTCCACGCGGGAGTCCCTGAAGGCGGAGCTGGGGACGGACCTGCTGGCCCAGCTCAGCCTGGAGGACCAGCGACGCGTCGACGACCTCAACGACGAGATCCGACAGCTGCAGCAGGTGGGTGATGACTCTGACTCTGACGACGACGATGAGGATGAGGATGATGAGATGGAGAATGTGGATGAGTAGTAGTATTATTATATACCTCAGGTTAGTTTGTACATCAGTGACGCGTCGACGACCTCAACGACGAGATCCGACAGCTGCAGCAGGTGGGTGATGACTCTGAGGACGACGACGACGATGAGGATGAGGAGATGGAGAATGTGGATGAGTAGTAGGATTATCATATACATCTGGTTAGTTTGTACATCAGTGACGCGTCGACGACCTCAACGGCGAGATCCGACAGCTGCAGCAGGTGGGTGATGACGGCGTTATGACGACCACCACGACAATCGTCATCACTTGAGTTTTAGTGGGTTAAACTGGTATCGTATGCTAGTTGCCACCAGGGCACATCACATTACATTAGCATTTAGCATTATTATTATTACATCACAGTACATTGCACTTAGCTGACGCGTTCATGTATTCAAAGCGACTTACAGTTATTACTTGTCAGGGTATTGGTTACAGTGCCTGGAGCAATGTGGGGTTAAGTGCCATGCTCAAGGGCACTTCAGCCATGGATGAAGATGTAGGGGGGATTTGAACCTGCAACCCCTTTAGCATTTAGCATTAGCATCATATCCCTGGGCCTGGGGCAGTAGACCCTTTTGTGTTACCCCCTGTTGGCTCCATTGCATATGTGTGTGTCTGCACAGCGTATCGGCTATGATGACTTTTAAGGAGCCCCTTGCCCACGGGTCTGCTCCTGTTGTTGCTGATGCGAGTGGTGTGAGTGGGTGGCAGCTGGAGCCTGTAGTCTGCCCTCATCTGCTGCTCAAACCTGCTGCTCTCTCCTCTTCTTTTTTTTTTGGTTGTGCCACCCTTTGTCTCTGCCTGCACTGTGCACCCAGGCTACTGGATTCATCTGTTGCATAACCAACAGCCTGTGTGTGTGTGTGCGTGTGTGCGCGCGTGCGTGTGCGTGCGTGCGGTAGCCCTGAGTTGTGTGTAGTTTGTTTGCCGTTTGTGCTCGCCTTGTGCATCGTGCATCATCCATTTGTATTGTTCATTGTGGGTGACTGTGATATGTTTGCGGGGTGCATTTGAATTGGGTGTGTGTGAGTCTGTCTGTTTGCGGGGTGCATTTGAATTGGGTGTGTGTGAGTCTGTCTGTCTGTCTGTTTGTATGTCTGGTAGCCTTGAGGTGTGTGTGTCTGCCTGCCTGCCTGTCTGCCTGCCTGCCTGCCTGCCTGCTAGCCTGGAGTGCTTCCTTTTATGGCTCTGATGATGGCTACTTCTAAAGAACATAATAGTGTTGTACCGGTGGGCGAACACGGTGAAGTGTGAGTGACTCACGTACTGGAAAAAGAGACAGAGAGAAAGCAAACGGGCTATCATTTCCAGTAACCTCCTCTTCTGGCTGTGTGGATGAATACATTTTAAGGACTCGATTAGCCGATCCATCCATTCATTGATTGACATTAAGGCTGTAACGATATTGCATCGAACCGAGGTATCGCGGTACGCAGACCCACGAACCCCTATCGCGAAACTGCCTCGCAGAATCGCGATGCGCCCTTTAAAAGTTGTTACCAAAGTTCTTCCCTAACAAAATCTCTGTTGTTACCCCTCAGTCTAGAAAACGGCAGCATAAAGGCAAATGTTTGCATATGCGCTTAAAAAAGACAAGTAGAAAAGGGGCACACATGTGCGAGTAACACTTCCATTCATCCCTCTCTTATAAAATGTTCCGTCCAACCAGCACGTGCATTTGTTATTATCAATTGCCTGAGCAACCTCCGCGAGACGAAACACTTAAACGTCGGAAGGTAAAGCACAGAAATGAACAACAGACCCAAGAAGGCTTTATCAAACGTGTGAAGGTGTTAAGATTCATGCATGCGCCGATGCTGATGAGTGGAGATAGACGTTGAGCAGAGAGAGAGAAAGAGAGCGAGATGCTCCGCCTGCCCAAATTCATAAACCACGCGACGCTCTATCAGGGAAGTGTCTGAAGTCGGGCGAACGTTGAGGTCGATGTGGATATTAATAGGCAGCGTTATTCTTCCCCGCATTGACCGCCTGCCTAGCGAAAACATGCTCCATTTCAGCCTGCATCCATTCCCGCTCTTGACAAAATGTCAAATCACAAAACCAAACAAAGGACAACGTGCCTGTTGCATAGTGAGAACATAGGCTAACTGAGTTTCGAGTTTTGTTTGTATAAGCGTGCGCGCGCTGCTGCACGATCAAAAAAGTTTAAAAAATATTAAACATCAAAATTAAGTGTTGCATTTTTGTAAGTAACTTTACACAACATGTTTCCTGACGAAATATGACCAGTGTTGTTTCAGTTAATGTTTGGATATTAATTGGATAATGTTTGATAATGTGAGACAGTTGTTAGACTAATAGGCTTCCTACTGGAACCCTGACCCTTCTCTCTCCGTCTCTGTCTCCCTCACACACGGTCAGCATCTCAGCATCATATGATCTAAGCCTATTAATAAGAAGCCTACTTTTCCTTGTTGAACTAATATCCCTTATTGTGCTTTGATGTCAACACCTGGGGAACAGGTTGCAGTGGTATATCTGCAGCATCATTTAGGTACATCTACAAAATTAATGTAGGCAGGTAGGCCTAAATGCAAAAAGAAATCATATATATAGCCTATATAGGCCTATAATTTATTTTCTTCTTTTTTTCCTTTAAAAATAAAATAAAATCGTGGGGCATATCGAACCGTGGGTCATATATCGTGATACAAACCGAATCGTGGGTTGGGTGTATCGTTACAGCCTTAATTGACATGAATCATGGCTGATGATGGTGATTTGGAGATGGATGGTAGGACCTTGTCGGATGGGCTGTGTATTGTCAGTAAGCCCACTCTCTAAATAACCAGGACTCTTAATTCACACCCGCCAACAGGCCAAATGCTAGTGAAAATTCAGTTTGGCTAGTAAGATTTAACATATGCTAGCCAAATTGGAAAAAAGGAAATTCATAACCCTCCTTCTCATTATTCACATGTATACTTGACACTGTACTATGCACAATGTGATTTGAAAACACTCACTTCAGTGCAGAATTTTTCAATTTGAATGTGCAATACAGTGGGCTATTTACCAAAAAAAAGGTACATGTATAAAAACACAAAGGGATATTTCCTCTACATCAAGATATTGAAGCCGTGTTGTAAAATGAATCACTTAGATTTCTTTGTCCTGATTATGGATTTGTTTACCAATTGAGTCATGGAAGCTATGTGCGTCTTGTACGACTCAAATCAGGCCAGTTTTTAATAATTGGCTGCTTTTTATTGACTGGTGGTGGGTGGGTGTGAGTCAAGGCCCTTAGAAGAACAGGCCTGCTCCGCTCTGATCTGATCTGATCTGATTGATTGACTGACTCACTCATTTAGTGTGTGCGTGCGCGTGCGTGCGTGTGTGTCTGTGTGTGTGTGTGTGTGTGTGTGTGTGTGTGTGTGTGTGTGTGTGTGTGTGTGTGTGTGTGTGTGTGTGTGTGTGTGTGTGTGTGTGTGTGTGTGTGTGTGTGTGTGTGTGTGAGAGCGAGCTAGTGTGTGTGAGAGCGAGCATACGTGCGTGTGAGAGAGAGCTAGTGTGTGTGAGAGAGAGCTAGTGTGTGTGAGAGCGAGCTAGTGCACGTCTCTTATTTTGTATAACAGGACAAGAGATGAACATGCGTATTAACCAACATGCATTGCTCTGATCTGATTTATTTGACTCACTCATTTTCTGTGTGTGTGTGTGTGTGCGCGTGTGTGTGTCTGCCTCTAATTGTGTGTAACAGGACAACAGGCAGCTGCTGAACGAGCGTATTAAGCTGGAGGGCATCATGACCAGGGTGGAGACGTACCTGAACGAGAACCTGCGCAAGCGCCTGGACCAGGTGGAACAGGTGAGCTCGCTAGTCTGACTCTGGTCAGCTGACTGGTCTTGTCTTATTGGAAGGACGCCAGGACCAGGTGAAATGTGTGTGTTGGAGTGTCTTATTTGAATGACGCCAGGACCAAGTGAAATGGGTGTGTTGGAGTGTCTTATTTGAATGACGCCAGGACCAGGTGAAATATGTGACTTGTAGTCTGTCTTATTTGAATGACGCCAGGACCAGGTGAAATATGTGACTTGTAGTCTGTCTTATTTGAATGACGCCAGGACCAGGTGAAATATGTGACTTGTAGTCTGTCTTATTTGAATGACGCCAGGACCAGGTGAAATATGTGACTTGTAGTCTGTCTTATTTGAATGACGCCAGGACCAGGTGAAATATGTGACTTGTAGTCTGTCTTATTTGAATGACGCCAGGACCAGGTGAAATATGTGACTTGTTAGCCTAGTAAACTAGCACCACCCGCTGCCGGTCTTTTTTTTTTACCTGCAAGTGGTCTAGCCTCGCATAATGATTCAGTTCTGCCAGAATGCCCTGAATCTGGCAAACCAATCACAACGCAGAGATGTGTATTGAATCAAAGCAGTCAGGGTTTTTAGGCGACGAGACTTGCAACACTGGGAAAGCACAACAACAAGAAAGATGGCGCTGATTGGTCAGAGCGTTGGCCTATAGTCACAGGCACGGTTTGAAAGACAACGGGTTGTTCTCATCAACAATCTTCGGATGTGTCGTTCATCGGGGCCAGACTAAATGAAACATCCAATCTCAAATTTAGTCTGGTTTATCAGGCTAGAGACTTGTAGTCTGTCTTACTTGAATGACGCCAGGAAATAGGTGCGTTCTAGTCGCACTCTAGTGAGCCGTCTGCCTCATTTGAGTGACAAACGGTGTTCATACCATCTAACAAACATGTTACCATTTGTGTTACTGTATACCAAAATTGGGTCAACTGTTAGTGTGTACAATTTTTGGGGGGTAATGTGTTTTTTTTCTCTTGAGTATGTGCAAAGCATTAAACTAGGCATTATTACACATATGTGAATATTATCAATAATCATTCAGGTACTACATGAAATTAAAAACGTGTGTGTGTGTGTGTTTTACAGGAACTGAACGAGCTGAGGGAGACGGAGGGAGGCACGGTGCTGACGGCCACCACCTCTGAGCTGGATGGCATCAACAAACGCGTCAAGGACACCCTCGCACGCTCCGAAGGTACTGCACAGCAGCCCTTTTAACCCACTGCCTCCTAAATGTCTTCGCCCTTTTTTGGGTAAAGGTGCAGCCAGCCTATAAAAAAACGAAATATCTCGGCCTCCGAAGAACATAAATCTTGTTTTAGAATGTGTTTATTCAACATACCAACATTTTGAGTAAAAAAAAAGCTCAAATGTCATGATCCTCAGGGCTGCGTTCAAAATAGTGCACTCATCCTTAAATTAATTATTTTATTAATTTAATTTATTGCGAATGTTTGTGCACCGTGTGGTGCGCGTCACCAGAAATTGACGGTCTGATCGACAAGACTGAGGTGG
>NC_085857.1:20242048-20409548 GCF_034702125.1 Engraulis encrasicolus
TTGAGCTGCGGTGTCAATCCCCCTCCGCCCACACCAGGCTGACTCAGACTAGCTCCCCCAAGTGCCCCGCACTTGCACAGTATGCGGGTGCGTGTGTCTGTGTGTGTGTAGAGCATAGAGATGGGGAGAGAGAGAGAGAGAGGTGTGCGTGTGTGCGTGCGTGCGTGCGTGCGTGTGTGCGTGCGTGTGTGCGTGCGTGTGCGCGTGCGTGTGCGCGTGCGTGTGTGTAGGGCACGGCACAGAGATGGAGAGAGGCATGGGTGGAACAGGGAGATTGTGTGTGCGTGCGTGCGTGTGTCATCTGTGTGAAAGAAGTGGAAGAGAGGAGACCAAAAAAAAGTGTGAAGTAGAGCTCTTTTGCCAGCGAATAATATGTGTTCACATCTCCAGCGAGTGAGGGGGTGAGGTGAGAGCAGGAGAGAGAGAGAGAGAGAGCATGTGTGGGAGGCTGATCTGTCTGACCTTCTTTCTTTCTTTCACTCTCTCTGAGCGGCTGGAAATAGCCACTGGCTGTTCTTATGCAATTCACAGTGGCCCACATCTCTCTCTCTCTCTCTCTCTCTCTCTCTCTCTCTCTCTCTCTCTCTCTCTCTCTCTCTCTCTCTCTCTCTCTCTCTCTCTCTCTCTCTGTGCCACCCGTGGGCAGCAGGGCCGAGACCCTGACTGGCAACGCATAATGTGATTGGTCATCACTGTTCCTGTGATCTCAGATGCACATACACACACACACAGATAGAGAGAGAGAGAGAGAGAGAGAGAGAGGGCTTGGCAAATAATAACAAAAACAATACTCATCCACTGTGTCCATCACGACGGCTGTTTGTAAACAAGTTAGACGAGAACATTGGCCAGTTATGTTTTGATCCAAATGTACAAGGCTATGCAGAGGTTACATCTTAGTCAGAAGGTTATCACCATTGAAAAGGTTGTGGGTCATATAATGTCACAGTTGATTTGGTTTTTGTATGCAATAACAAACACACCAGCCATCATGATGGGCTTTTTTATGTGAAGGTAAAGGTAGCATCTCCACCTCGGCCTCTTTAGATGCGTCCCAGCATCTCTATAAGAGGGTATGTCCGTCCGTCCGTCTGTCCGTCTGAAACGCTTTCTTTCAATTAGGGCTGGGCAATATGACGATATATATCGTTATTGTGATATAAAGGTGTATATCGTGACCTTTCTCCTATATCGTGATAGTAATTTTATCAATTTTATACAACTGAATATCATTTAATTACATTTCATGTTGTCACAATACACACTATAAGTTAATGTAACTGTAAAAATAAGTTTATTTTAAAGAAAGGTTGTTTTGCGACATGAAAAAATAAAGAACAAATAAAGAGAATAACTGAAAACGTATGTAATTGTGCTATATCGTGATGTATATCGTTATCGTGATATAAAGTAATCCATATCGTGATATGGTTTTTTTTTTCCCATATCGCCCAGCCCTACTTTCAATTGTTATTCCCTCCTGTATCCACAAGGTGTCAGTGCATAGACTGACGCATCTTTGTCTGCCTGTCAGACTTGTTTAGAGAGTTTTGCTCGGTGCGTAAAAGCTATGCACACCAAGAGGGGCCTACACTATGCTTATTCCTCTATGGACAGTCAGCAAATAAACCAGCCAATGCAAATTTGCAGGGTGTGAAGCGACCAGAGGGAATATCAGCTATTTAAGTCGAGTTAATTATGGTAATGAGCTGAGACGCGGTTCAATGAAAACCCATTGGAACGTTCGTTCCTCCAAATCTCCCAGGCTGTCAAGCCAGAGCCATTATGTGATTGGCTAAATCAAACCTGTCAGTGTCACATTCAGAACGAATAAAGTGGATCCATGCCAAAACTTCTTCAGCCACCTCGGGTAGCGTCGGTCGTTTCTGGTGTACACGTAGCTTAATTCCGAAAGAGTAAACCAGTAAGGAGAAATGTTTTGCACAGCCGAAGCCAAATGGGATACAAACGTTTCCGGACTCCAGCCCATCGTTGTTTTTTAATGGCATGCCTATTTGCCAAGAACTAGGACAAGTTTTGATCCAACAGACAGAGTGCCAGAGTGCAACTGCTACTAACTTAGAAAGCATAAAATTGTTCAGGGTGACTCACCGCCTCGACTCACCCTTGGTCCCTTCACAATCTCTCCCTCTCCCCTCCCCTCCCTTTCCTCCTCTCTCTGTCTCACCCTCTCTCCGTCTTCTCATCTCTCCCCCTCTCCTCCTCCCCTCCTCTCCTGCTCTTTCCCCCTCTACTCCTCTCACCTCCTCTCCTCTCCTCACCTCTCCCCCCCACCTCCCCTCCTCTCCTCACCTCTCTCTTCCCCTCTGCTCCTCTCTCCCCCTCCCCTCCTTTCTCCTCTCTTCCCCTCTCCTCCTCCCCTCCTCTCCTGCTCTTTCCCCCTCTACTCCTCTCACCTCCTCTCGTCACCCCCTCCCATCCTCTCCTCACCTCTCTCTTCCCCTCTGCTCCTCTCTCCTTTCTCCCTCTCCGCCTCTCTCCCACTCATCCTCATCCTCTTCTGCAGCTCTTCCACAAGCTGGAGATGTCGCGTTTAAGTTTTCAGTTGTTACATTTTAGCAGTAGCAGCTCCTAAAAACAGTAACCTACTTTGAGAAATATATTAAAAGAAATAAATATATTTAAAAATATGACTCACAGCAAATGTGTCCTTGATCCCTTCTCTTCTCCCCTTCCACAAAAACTCTATGATTACACCTGCATCAGTGTGTTGGTTTGCAGTGGTTTCATTTTCTGCAGCAGCAGTTGTAGTCAGGTGTCTCACTTTGAGAAGCCTAGAAATGGGCTGCGTGACTCATTGTGAACTTGTGAATTTGTAACAGACTTTGAAAATCGTGAAAATATTCTTCATGACTCACAGCGTCAGTTCGTCCTTGGTCCATGCCCAAACCCCCACACCCCACCCTTTTTCACTTTCTCCATCCCTTTACGTCATATTCGCATCAGCATTAGTGGCTTCATTGCGCTATGGGACACCAAATCTCCACACATTATGCATAGACTTTTTAGGGAATCCCCATTTCCCATAGACCTGACGTTTTTCTGCCGTCATTACAATGGGACTTGCTGAATGAGAAGTCTAGGAGTTCCAGCATACAATTAAAAACTACTTAATGTTCATTAATGCTGTATAAAAACACACGCATCCACCGCTGCCATATTCAGCTCACGCACCCCATAGTGGCAGGCCGCACAGCACACTCCAGTTTTGGGAAACCCTTGTCTACCATATTTGAACATCTATTTTGCCTTCCCCCTCCTCTCCGCAGCTCTTCCGCAAGCTGGAGCAGTGCAACACGGAGCTGAAGAAGTACAGCCACGTCAACAAGAAGGCCCTGGACCAGTTCGTCAACTTCTCGGAGCAGAAGGAGAAGCTGATCAAGCGGCAGGACGAGCTGGACCGCGGCTACAAGTCCATCATGGAGCTCATGAACGTGCTGGAGCTGCGCAAGTACGAGGCCATCCAGCTCACCTTCAAACAGGTATGGGATGCTGTATAGTGGACAACATGAACCGGTACTGTTCAAGTTTCAAGTTTATTTATTTAAGAAAGGGACAGCATATATTGGCAGCATTTAAACAAAAATGCTAAATATACAAGATTGTAGCCAAGAGGCTAATTTCCTGACAGATTTGATGTTCCTTAAAAAAAATAAAGTTAAAACAAAACTAAAAATACACAGTTATTGTACACAGTTGTTAAAAAAAGAGAGTCAGAAATACACACACATTTTAAAATATAACCGATACCATTTATAGGTGCTTGTATGACACCTAAACAGCCTTGAAATTAGTTATTTCATAGAGGTATTTAAAAAGTATAAAAGGTTTTGCAGGATTCACTTTGTATTAGTCTTTTTCCTGTTTCACAAAGGTAGGCAGCAGCCTGACAAAGCCATGCAATGATTTTACAGCCAAGTAGTATGCACTACAGCCCTTCATATATATACATTTCAAATAGGGTGGTATCCGTATGGTATCGGTATCGGCCGATACTGCACAGCCAGGTATCGGGTATCGTATCGGGGCCAAAAAATGGTATCGGTGCAACACTAGTTATATGTATAATGTTATATGTATACACTAGCTCACATTATACATTACACTACATCCAGCACCTTCGAACAGGTATGTGATGCAGTATAGTGGACAATACATGTGCACATTACACTTCTAACGGGTATGTAATGCAGTATATTGTATAATGCAGTATACCATAGTGGACTATACCGTACACATTACATTACATTATATTACACTTTATTCAGCTCACCTTCAAACAGGCATGTAATGGAGTATAGTGGACAATACATGTGCACATTACACTTCTAACGGGTATGTAATGCAGTATTGTATAATGCAGTATATATATAGTGGACAATACATGTGCACACTACATTTCTAACGGGTATATAATGCAGTATACCACAGTAGACAATACCGTACACATTACATTACATTATATTACACTACATTCAGCTCACCTTCAAACAGGTATGTGAAACAGTATAGTGGACAATACCGTACACATTGCACTTCTAACGGCTATGTAATGCAGTATATTGTATAATGCAGTATACCATCGTGGACTATACCGTACACATTACATTACATTATATTACACTTCATTCAGCTCACCTTTAAACAGGTATGTAATGCAGTATGCCATAGTGGACTATACCGTACACATTACACATTACACTACATTCAGCTCACATTATTACATAGACGCTTAAAAAAAAAAAAAAAAAACAACAACAGGTACCTTCAATTCAGTTCACATTATACCTTGCGCTACATCCAGCTCACCTTCAAACAGGTGCACAATATAGTGCACGATACATTACAGATTACACTACATCCTGTTCACCTTCCAACAGTTATGCAATATAGTGGACGATACATGTAATATATAAATGGTTCACATTATACATTTCACTACATCCAGCTCACCTTCAAACATGTACGCGTGAATGAGGTTCAGACTAACTTCTTAAGAACCATCTCCCCCAGACTTGAAGCTACAGTGTCCTTCAGCAGGACACGTTCAAGCCTCTTTGCTGCTTACTGCTTTTTTGTTCACTGTGATGCATGTAATGTCAGTATGCCAGTGAATGAGGTGAATGTAGGGCAGAAAGATAAAAGTGTTAGCTGACTACATGAGAGTTGCATCATATAGAAACACGTAGGGATGCACCGATACCGATACTGGTATCAGCATGGAAAAAAGTGCCACCTCATACATGTACTAACATTTGAATCTAAATGGAAATGGACAATAAAATATCACAGGTGGAAAAAAACAAGGCCATGCATTTATTTTCATTGTATTTTGGTGGTAAAAGGTATCGGTATCGGTACTCTGTATCGGCAAGTACACACATTAATGTACTCGTACTTGTATCGGTTTTCAAAAAAGTGGTATCGGTGCATCCCTAGAAACACGCACTCCGTTTGCACCTGTCTGGTTGCTTCACTGTTATATAGTCACTGGTGTTTCACCATTCAGCAGTTTACCTGTAAAACACACAAATACTTAACCCACGAGCAGGTGCAACGAGCCTTCTAGACCCAAACACAGATGCTTCTTTGTTGACTGCAGCCTTTTTTTGTGTATTTGTGTGTGCGTGCCTGCGTGTGTGTATGTGTGATTGCTATAATTAAGCACCTTGGTACAGTAATGTAAAAGGAACAGAGTGTTCTGTTCTGAAAAAGGCAGTGGGCTGCTGCTGCTGCTGTTGTGTTGTCGCCGTTGTTTGTCTCAGCGGTTGGCAGAGGCGGATGGGTCAAGCCAGTAATGAGTGTCTGGTTTTCGTAACCGTTGGATAACAAGCTGGCTAGTCAAGCCACTCGGCAGTTTCACGCTTGAGAAATAATAATCAGGACAAAAATAAACCTGACTTGTTACATTGGCTGCTTCCTATTAAAGGGAATTTAAAAAATTATATATATATATATTTTAAAAACCAGAATGGTCATGTAAGCGGTTCCAGGAAAGTGTTACAGTCCTGTAAAATTGTAGATAATATTAGTTTCTTAGAATGAACAAGAACATAAATCAACACCACTCACTAGTTGGGTGGCTGAACTAGCTTGATTAAACCCTTTTGTCCGGCCCTACCATGGCGCTAATGGTAGGGCACTCGTCTGCTATGCGGCTGACCCGGGTTGGATTCCGGCTTGGGTCCTTTGCCGGCCCTTCCCCGTCTCTCTCCCCCCACTGGCTTCCTGTCTCGTTCTTCACTGTTCTATCTCAGTAAAGGTTAAAACCCCCTAAAAAAATAGATCTTTTTAAAGGGACACTGTGCAGGAAATGGTCAAAAGGTACTGCAACTATGCTGCTCATTGAAACTGGGCTGCCTATTGCCAAATTTGATCTTTACATGAAAGTTTACTAAGTAATAGACAAATATTTTCTAGTATGGTCCAAGTACAGTCATTTTTGCAGCTAGAAATAGCTATTTCTGGAATTTAAAAATGGCGGACCATGGAGAAGATCCCCCTTTTCATGTATGAAAAGTGCAATTTTTCCAGTCATAATGAATACTTAAAATTTGATGGTGGTGGTAAGTATTCATGAAAAATGTAACATTAGTGAATGGGAAGCATGAATTCTGGAAATAAACAACTAAAAATCTCACACAGTGTCCCTTTAAAAAACTCTTTTGCCTAGGTGATTGTTTCCTCCCAGGTGTTGGCATTTTTTCTCTCTATACATCTTTGGGGCCAACTCAAACTACCTAACCTAACTAACCTTGTGTCCTCTCCCTTTGCTTGTGGCCTTGTGGATTGAGTGAAGACGTCACTGATGAAATAAGTTTTATTCAACATCTCGCAAAAAGTGCAATTCAAAGGTCTTTAGTGAGGAGTTTCATAAGCCAAGCAATCCCCCCCCCCAACTCCAGCAAGGTGTTCCAGAAGCTGAAATGTTCATGTTGTTCATGAAATCTTTCTGTTCTTACTAAATGTAATGACAATATATTGCAATGTATCGTCATCTCATCTCCCCTCAGATGTCACATTTTCTAGAAGCTGAAATCTTTGTGCACTTGCGAATTGCGATGTAATTTAATGTGAGATATAATGTAAACTATAATGTCATGTTTTGTCACCTCCTCTCGCCTCTCTCGGGTGTCTAAGAACTTCAGCAACATTTTCTAGAAGCTGAAATCTTTGTGTAATTGCTAATTGTAATGTAATGTAATGTAATGTAAATAAACTAAAACTATATAAACTATAATGTCATGTTTTGTCGCCTCCTCTGGCCTCTCTCAGGTGTCTAAGAACTTCAGCGAGGTGTTCCAGAAGCTGGTCCCGGGCGGCAAGGCCACGCTGGTGATGAAGAAAGGCGACGCGGAGGGCAGCCAGTCGCAGGACGAGGGCGAGGGCGGCGACAGCGAGCGGGGCACCACCTCCCAGAGCAGCGTGCCCTCCGTCGACCAGTTCACCGGAGTCGGCATCAGGGTAGGTACCAGGAGGATGATGTAGGTGTAATACAACCAGAATGTGAACTGGGTAGGGGCGAGCATCTGGGTTGGTACCAAGAGGGTGGAAGATGCCAGATGCTGATTTGACGAAAGACGAAAGCGACTCAGTCGACCAGTTCACCAGAGTCGGCATCAGGGTAGGTACCAGGATGTACCAGAAGTGGGCATGAACCGATATAAATTTTTTCACTTCCGATCCGATCCCAATATCTAAATTTGGATATCTGTCGATACCGATACTACTCCGATCCAATACCAAAACCACATATATGCATGGATTTCAGCTTGAGGTAGGCCCGAGATGACTATTTGGTCAGAAGAACAGGAAACCAATTAATATGTAAAAGTAACAAGTAAAAAGGATCAATCCCATCCTGAAAACTAATATGCTAGTGTTAGGACTTCAATTTAACATTACACCTGGCACAATATCAGTCCTGGGAAAATGCCGATACTTTGGGAAAATTCCGATCCGATCCGATCTCTGAATTATGTTGATATCTGAACCCGATACCAATATCCCATCCGTAACCAGAAGTGGGCATGAAGTGGGTATAAAACAACCAGAACGTGACTGGGTACACAGGGGCAAGGGTGGCACCGACAACGAGAGGGGCACCACCACCTATGCCCACTAGTTCACTGGAGTGGGCATCAGGGTAGGTTACTTGGAGAGGAATGGTGGGGGGGTGTTCTTAAACGCTCTTTAACAATACTTCAACCATAGGATTCGGAGGACATGAATATGTTGAAGTTAGGAAGGGGTAAACATTTTTACGTTGAATAGATGTTATGACGATAAAGCAGTATACCCAAAGAATCGTATAGGGAGGGAAAGATATCCCGAACTCCGCAAAACCGTGTGCTCAAATTCGGTCTCCTAAGGGGGCGTTGTCCCCTCCTTCTCTATAGCGCTAAGGGAACTCCATTTATTCTCAACCTAAAGACTCCGAAGGTCTTCTAACCAAAGGTCTCCTAAAGGGGCGTTCACCCGACATCACATGGATACCGGGGGGAAAAAAAGACATATCTGACATGTATACCGTTTCAAGGGTAGGTGATATAACATTGCTCTGTGTACACTCATGTCTTTTTTTTATTCCTGAGTTCTTTTCATGTGGTCGATACTTTCGCTCTCTTTTCAGTGGGCAGACACCACATGACTCACTGTGCTCAGATTTTTCTTTTCTCCCCCCCTACCAGTCTATTTCAGGAGATGCTTGAGTGGGCAAAGAATTGTGCTTTTTGCACAAGCATTAATACTCAAGGAAAACATTTTTGAATCATTTCAAACAACCTTGTGTGCTTGTGCGCGTGTGTGGTGTACTCAAACAGAATCAAAATGGTACTGCCTTGCCACTGTGTGCCCTTTTGCTTGCTTTGCAAGCTCCCCGAAAACCATTTCAGTCCCCAGAAGAACAAGTATTAAAGAAAAAAAACGCTGTGGTGATGCACTCTTCTGGCATTTATATTGTACCTACGTTGGACTTATTTGATTGTGCTTGATCTTGGGATGTTTTTTTCTCGTCGTCCACCTACTCGCATCACTTTCTCTTCATCTCTCTTCCTCCCACACTTTATTCATCTTTTCTTTTCTCCGCTGTCCTCCCTCTCTCATTCTGTTATTTCCAATTTCCCTTCTCTCTCTCTCTCCATCCCTTAATTCTGTCTTTCTTTCTTTCTCCTCTTTTTTCCTCCCCTCTATTATCTCTGAACCTAGTGCATTTTTTTTCCTCTCCTTCCCTACTTTCTCTCTCTCCTTGCTGGGGCTCCACCCTCGCCCCATTTTCCCTTCTCTTCTCTTTTCCTCCTTCCTTTCTGTCTACCTTTTCCTTCCTATTCTCTTCCTCCTGCAATGTACCTCCCTCTTTCTTTTTCTCCCCTCTTCTCCACGTTTCCCATCGTCCTCTTGTCTTTCACCTTTGTGCTCTACCTCCAACTCCTTCCCTCTCCCCTCCTCTCGTCCTCCTGCTTGCTTCTACATCTCTCTCTCTCTTCCCTGCCCCCCCTCCACACCCTTTCTTTCTGCCTTTTCTTTCCTCCTGTCTCCTCCCCTGAAATCTACCTCAACCTCCGTTATTTTTCTCCCCTCTCACTCCTTCCCTCTCCTCTTCCCTTTTTCTCTCTCTACTTCCCCATCCTCCTGCTTGCTCTCTCTCTCTCTCTCTCTCTCTCTCTCTCTCTCTCTCTCTCTCTCTCTCTCTCTCTCTCTCTCTCTCTCTCTCTCTCTCTCGCCGCCGCGTAAGGTCTTTCGTGTTAACGCGATAACTTTTGAACGGATGTTTGGATTTGTCCCAGATTTTTTGGGTGAATGCTCTAGGGCAGGTTCATGAACTGATTCGAGTTTGGAGGTCAACACTTTCAAGATGGCTGAATTCAAGATGGCCGAATTTTTGTTTTGCCCACAACTTCTGACCGGGTGGATGGATTTGTCCCAGATTTGGTGTGTGAATGCTCTAGGGTAGGTTCATGAACTGATTCGAGTTTGGAGGTCAACACTTTCAAGATGGCTGAATTCAAGATGGCCGAATTATTGTTTGGCCCATAACTACTGACCAGGTGGATGGATTTGTCCCAGATTTTGTGTGTGAATGCTCTAGGTTAGGTTCATGAACTGATTCGAGTTTGGAAGACAACACTTTCAAAATGGCGGAATTCAAGATTGCCGAATTATTGTTTGGCCCATAACTACTGACCAGGTGGATGGATTTGTCCCAGATTTTGTGTGTGAATGCTCTAGGGTAGGTTCATGAACTGATTCGAGTTTGGAAGACAACACTTTCAAAATGACGGAATTTTCATTTGGCCCATAACTTCTGACTGGGTGGATTGATTTGCCCGGTAACAACTTATTTTAATGGTTCACCATTTCAGTGAATCTACCATATTAGGTACAGTGTAATAACCAATGTAACAATATTTAATACCATGTAATACTAGTGTAATACTAGGCCTGGGCAAAAAATCGATGTGATTTTAAAATCGAGTTTGAACGTCAAATCGATTTGTTTTTTGAGAAATCGCGTTATACGATTTTTTTATTATATTTTTTTTATCATCTGTCAGTTTATGTATCCAAGCGCACAGCGCATTGCATTACGTTCGCCACTTGGCGAAGACGTAGGTCTAGCCTACCTAGTGCATTCTCTGTGTCTCCTCCCCCATTACATGCACAAACAAACGTGGTGAGTGAAATGGTTTGACAGAAATATAGTGAAACGGGTGAGGAATACGGGCTCCTGTTCAAAAAAGGAGACACTACCTCCTATCGTTTTGCCAATGATGAATTAAACAACATACCACTTTGTAAATTATGAATGACAGTGTTGTCATAAGCTGTACGTCGTAGCAGCCGGACTACAGGCATGTTTCAATAATTGAAACGAAAACATCTCGCGGAGAAAATGCTAAACAAACTACTCTACCCCTACCACAAGAGTGGCACAGGGTGGGAAGCTATCACGGCTGCAATTAGGCTAGAACTACCTACTACGATATGCTTCCAATTTATTGAGAGAAGAGAGGTTTTCAACACATGCTTAAAGTTTTGGATGCGCTGCTTCCTCGCCTATATTATCTTAACCACCATATGTGAGTTGAAAGGAATCTCTCTCCCTCCCTCTCTCGCTAGCTCTCTCTCTCTCACACACACACACACACACACACACACACACACACACACACACACACACACACACACACACACACACACACACACACACACACACACACACACACTCTGTCTCTCGCGCGCTCTCTCTCCCCCTCTCTCTAAAGCCCTACTCGGACGGGACTAGTTAGGAGACTTGTGGTAAAGTAACCGCGTCTGAACGCGCCATGTCAGTAAAGATAGCGGCGATATCGGTAAACTTCGCCGAGAGTTTTACCACCTGTTGCAGTCTGGAGAAATTACCGGCAGCAAAACTGGTTCTAATCCTGTGCGAATGCGCTGATGTCTGATTAAATGCATGAAACGCGATATCTAATCTACTGAGGCTTGCAAACGTTACCGTCTTGAAGTAGCTAAGCATTGTTTTAGGGCGTTGCTCCAAAATGTTTTCGCTGTGTTAACGCAGCAGTGTTCAGATGCATCGACATGTATTCAGACGCATTACTATGGGCTCTGATGGGAAACCAGCTGGCAATTGCTAAATTTGTTCATCTGGGACAAGAGCCTCCATACATCTGTACTATAATGCATTATTAATATATTGTGGGGATGGATGGCACGTGACGACAAATCTCAACAGTGCCTGAGTGTTTACCCCTCACATGTTTTGTTCTTTCTCTGAGATGTTTCAATGTAATCCCAATTGGTAATTTCTATTACCAATGTCCTGAGATAAATTAGGCCTACATCAGGCTATTTTGGCCTGGAGTTCCCAAACTTTACTATGAGCCCTCCACATACAGGTAGATACAGCCAAGCCCCCCCTGACATGGGACGTGCCACACTTTTTTTCTGTGCACCCAGTCTCACACCTTGATAAAGTTTGTGTATTCCTAAAACCATTCAGGTACTACAGAAAGCACAATAAATAAATATTGTAAAGAAAAAAAATATTCCTTTGGGATTTAAGCCTATTTTTGGTTTATTTTGGCTACTTAGGTCAGTGGTTCCCAACCTATGGGTCGGGACCCAACTTATGGGTCGCCAAAGATCCACAGGGGGTCGCGGAGCCCTCTTGATTTTAAGGGGTTTCATTTGAGATATATATAGCCCATGATGATTAGCCTAAATGACAAAGCATTTAACTAATACATGCATAGAAGCAGCAAATTGTAAGTGCTACATTAAACATGTATTCTATATTTGACCAAAGACGAATTGAGGAATAAAATAACTAAAATTAGTTTTCACAGGAAAAAGAGGGCATCTTGTGACTCCGTCTCGTGCAGGCGCTTGCGTGGTTGGGTCACCAAAGCTTACAATAGTAAAAACATGGGTCCCTTAAGAAAAAGGTTGGGAACCATTGACTTAGGTCATTCAATTCATTTTGCTATATTTTCCCTGCCAATCTGCCACGGCCCCCCTGGCATCCTCTCACGCCCCCCAGGCGTCCCCAGGCCCCACTTTGAAAACCCCTGCTATAGGCTACCCCATGTCCATATAAACTGGTCCAGTCCGAGTAGGCTTCACTCACACACACCAGAGGCATCGCCACACAAACAGAGCCTACTTCTCAATCTCTCTGTCAATCTCTGTCAATCTCTCTGTCTCTCTGTCTCTCTCTCTCTGTCTCTCTCTCTCTCTCTCTCTCTCTCTCTCTCTATCTCTCTCTCTCTCTCTCTCTCTCTCTCTCTCTCTCTCACACACACCCACCTAGAGAGCTCGGCAAGTTTTTTTTTTGTTTTTTTTTGGGGGGGGGGGGGGGGGGAGGGGGGGGGGGGGGGGGGGGGGGGGGGGTTTTGAATCGAATCGTGAATCGTGAATCGAGTTTGTTAATGAAAAAAATCTAGATTTTTTTTTTCAGGGTGAATCGCCCAGCCCTATGTAATACCAGTGTAACAATATGCAATACCATGTAATACCACTTACGCACAAACACATGATGTAAAGCCAGGCTCAAACTACACGACTAGCGATTGTGTGTCCGATTTTGGCGTCGGGGTGCACCACACACTAGAAGAGAATCGCAACTGTCAATCTTGTCGCTGCTCGCAGCCACCGAGACAATGCCCGACGTTCTATTTCCAGTCGCAAATATCAAACACTGTTTGATTTCTACGATTTGCGATCGGCGACTCTTTGAGCTGCCAAAGTTCTATCTTAGAACGTCGCTCACAACGAGGAAATCTTTCCCGACAATCGCTTGCGATGGTCCTGGGGGGTAACGTTCCAGCGATTGTCGTAAGGGGGGTTTTCAGCCGACAATCGGCGCGATAGTCGTGTAGTTTGAGCCAGGCTTAAGTAAAAAAAATGGCGGTGTTACACTGGTATTACATTGTATTAAATATTGTTACACTGGTTATTACACAGTACCTAATGTGGTCTATCCACTGAACCATTAAAACAGTATAACCATTTGCCCCATTTTTTGCTTCATTTTCATAATAGTTGTTTGGTTTTAAGCCTATGCACGTCATGTCACGTCTGTATGTATCATATACGTTTACGAAATGGTGGACGGGAGTGGTAGGAATGATGGGGGACAGGAAGCGTCGCGTTTCGGGGATATACCTTAAGCAGTCGAAGGCGACTGCACAGGCAGTCTAGTTTATACAGTTGTGTTTCCTTTTTTTTAAATGTGATGTAATGTTTTTTTCTCTATCTGTATTGGCCATGGTATAGCCATAGCTGCTGAAATGGCAATAAATGTAAACAATCAATCAATCAATCTCTCTCCTTCTCGCCCCCCCAGGTGTCCTTCACGGGTAAGCAGGGGGAGATGAGGGAGATGCAGCAGCTGTCCGGAGGTCAGAAATCGCTGGTGGCTCTGGCCCTCATCTTCGCCATCCAGAAGTGCGACCCCGCGCCCTTCTACCTCTTCGACGAGATCGACCAGGCGCTGGACGCCCAGCACAGGAAGGCCGTCTCAGGTTAGCCAGGCCGTGCCCTCCTAGTGATGGGACACCTTCAGCGTTCCTACTAGCGTTGCAAGTACCTTCTGAGCTTCAGAAAAATCGGGAACTCCTTCCACTTTGACGGGAAGCAAAAAACCATTAGCAAACCAAGGGAGGCAGGTCAACCATGCTGTTTGGGAAATTGTTATGCTCTTGGTCAGACCAAGTCTCGGAAAATATTTGAAAGACGACGATAATCAGATGATTGTTAGTTAAAGTCGCGGGAACGTCTAGCGAGCGTTCCATGAACGAGTGCCGAGTAGGCGAGTGAGCGAGAGGCTAGTATTGTATGTGAACGTAGCTTAACCCTGGTTTCTCTCTCTGGTCTCCCTCAGACATGATTGTGGAGCTGGCCGGCCACGCCCAGTTCATCACCACCACCTTCAGGCCCGAGCTGCTGGAGTCCGCGGACAAGTTCTACGGCGTCAAGTTCAGAAACAAGGTGAGCAACTTGCAAGGATGGGTAGTCCAAAGGTGCACTGTGTAATATGTGTTGTAGTAGTTTGCAGAATTCATGCTGCCCATTCAAAAGGTGAGCAGTGAATGGGTAACGCAATTCTTGGGTTTGAAGAAAGAGGAGGAAGAAGAAAGAAATGCTTTTCAAAGTGTGAAATGTGTAATTTTGATGACCATCCTGGTATTTTTCCTCGTATTTTTCACGGTGCAATAAAATAACTTCAATATTCTCCTGCTAGCAATATAACAGGTCTTGATGAAATGCTTTTTTTCTTACTTGTAAAAATGGCAATGCATCCATTTCATGTGCACATTATGTACATTATGTATGCACAAACCTGATCAATGCAGAGTTCCAAAACCACTATGTTCACAAAAATGTCAACAGATTTGTGAAATAGTGGTCTTTTGGATCAAAAACATGAACACAAAGTGATCACCCTTGTTATTTATAGATATACTGTTCAGTAAATCACGGCTTCGTGCTGTTGTAAGCATCTGTCACTCAGGAGGTTGAAAGGTTTGCTTTTCACAGTTGTTTTACCTGTCACACTGATAATGTCAGTTGTCAATTACTATTGTTATATGCATGCCATGTCATGCACTGCCCAGCAGATACCCGAAATATCCAATTGGTGCCCTATGTCTCTGTGAGACATTAACCAAAAATAGTAACACAAACTTAGCTGCCTCGTTAATTGTAAATTGAAATCATGGCCTCATGCTGTTTGCATGTTGGCTGTGAAAGACAGTCAGTCAGTCAGTCAGGAGGGTGGAAGATTTGCTGGTGAGTCGAGTCGTGCTTCGGGACTGGATGTGCCTGCCAACTGAACTGTCACAAACTGCCAGTCATGTCTTGTTGTCTCCCCCTCCTCCCTCTCTCTGAATAAAAAACCCACTTGATTGGCATAACGAGTGTTGCCTTAGCATTGGAGATGTGAATTTAAACTGAATAATGCAAAAAAAAAAATTCTGAATACAAACTATTACCATACTACTATATTTACTGAAATGAAACGGAAACCTATGAAATGAATTCATTTCTCTCCCCCTCTTCACCCACAGGTGAGCCACATTGACGTGATCTCAGCGGAGCAGGCGAAGGACTTTGTGGAGGACGACACCACCCACGGATAAGAGGCCTTCTTCCAGCTCTGCTCTTTCACCTGTAACCCCACCACACCTCACCACCACCCCTACTCTCCACCCTATACACTCACACAGGACACTCCTCAAATCTCTCCACTCAACTTGGAATCTGTTGCATCAATCTCCTAAAGACTACAGAGTCTTTAGGCAGGTAATGTACCCATAGGTTGAGATTGAGCTGGAGTGGGTGCATACCAGAGATGTATAAAGTAAAATTTGAAGTTCTGTTATGGAGTAGCAGTACTGTTATGGATGTAATGAGAACATAAGTAGTATGACCTTACTGCTGCTGGGGTGAATTTCTCAAAACCAAAGTTGCTTACTACATTAGCTACTTTGTTGTTTTCAAAGCGTTTTTGGCATTGGCAACTATCGAAGTTGCTAACAGGCTAACAACTTCTCTTTTGAGAAACTCACCCCAGCTGTGTAAAATGATAAAACTTGTGTTGTAATTTCATCCCTAACAGTACTTCTAGTTTATGTATCTCTGGTGCCTAGGGGAGGAGATATGGTAAAGCCAGCATAAGTGTCAAGTCAAGAGGTGTGAGGGTTAGCTCTGTAAACAGTTCGAGGTTTTTTATATAATTAAAAAAAAGAAAAGATAAAATTTAGCTTTTTATATGCTTGTTACATTGTATGCCGTTTTGTCTTTTGAGAAGAAAAGGTGGGGGGTAGAAAATGAAAAATGAAACGATTGGCATGAACTGCTTTTCTGCAGTGTTGGTGTTCGCCAAGTTCAGCTTTTTGCTTTTGTTTTTGTTTTTTTGCTATTCCTATGTGTTATTCCACTTTTACATTACACATCTTTGTTCCGATCTTTTATCCTGTCTAAAACAATGTGACGTTTTCATTGTGGGATGTGTAGACAATGTGAATTTTTAAAAACCAGTCAATGTCAGGATGAAGGTTAATTCAGGTAAATTGGGTCACTTTGGGCCATTCGCTTATGCCAAAAAAGAAAGTGTCCTCCCAATTTACCTGCATTCACCTCTACATAAATTACATTAGCTATCTTCTACCAAGACTAAGCTTTCTACCAGTAGTTGGCGACTTGTAGTAGTTGGCCTCTCTGTTCCCTTTGAGTTTGAATTCTAAAACGAAACAAGAAATGTAATCATAAAACTGAAGCCACTGCTTCAAAATTTGGAATTTATTTTGATCATCAAATGACTGATGATCAGTGATTCACTCAAGCAAAACATTGCTTTTATTTCCAATATATTTCTTCTAGTCTACTACTTCTCTTGACGCATTTTTAAAGTTATATATTTACACATTTGTGTTGGTTTGTTTTTCCAGACGACAGTTTTGTTTTTTGTTTACTATGTAATTGCATTCCCTGTCCAAGCCCGTTGCTGTATAATGTAGCTAGTGTCAGTCTACTGGAATTTTAACTCGTGTTAAAAACAATAAACACTTTTTAAAAAACATTGTCTACAGCCTATTGTCAGTGATTTTTCATTAGAGGTGATTTAAAAAAAATGTTTGGTGAATGACCAAGCTACGATAAATTAGAAGTTCATAACCATAATACAAGAATCGTACAAATTTTATTGTGCAATGAAAACAAAACAGTTAGGTTCTTTTTCTATTACAAGATCTACCAGCTGGTTTGCCTTGTCTGCTGTAAGGATTCTAGCCAACCTCAACTGCACCCCATTCAACCACTAGAGGTCAGTGTAAGCTCTTAGATACCTCCATAATGAGACGCTGAGCTGTCGCAGTATGTTCAGCCTATTCCTGGCAAAAAAATAAAAAACAATTGAATCACTGGTCATGGAGGATGTTCATTCAGGCGTTTTAGTGTAGAAAAAAGCGTGTCACAGACACAAAGCTGAAGTGATTTCAAAAGGCAACTGTCTGGACTTTAAAAAAATGTTTGTACGAGATGAAGAAAAACAATTTGGCGTTGGTAAGTAATGGTTACAAAAAATGCATAGGGCAAAAATGGAATCACTCAATTTCGGGGGAAAAAATATGGAATCATGAAAAAACATACAAAATATCACTTCAAGAACTTTCTTGCACGCCTTGTGTTTTTAGATTAATATACATTCGCGGAGATAGGGCATTGATTATTGAAAAGCAGTACATTTCATACATTTTGCTCCAACTTTATCATCAGATCAGCGTAACAGGTTGGGGCCTAGTCAAAGACCATTTTTCTTATAGTCCTACTCTCACGACAGATTTTCACTTGCATTTGATGTCAAGGCTGTTTGTAAGCCATGACACTTGTTCTTACGTGCTTATCTTCAAGGAATGTATTCGCAGGTCTGTATCAATGACGAGGTATATTTAAGAAATTATTTCATCATCCCACAGCATAGTTTAATTGATTGGATCAGAAAAAAATGGCAACATAAACTTGAACATTTAAAATGTATTGACTGTCATCTCCGTAATCACCTTAAGCAAATGGGCTTTACATACAGAAACATTCACAGATAAGCATAAACATAAGGCGTGTTACACCTAAATAGAAAAATAAAAAATATGCAATGGTCTAAGAAAAAGCAATCAGACTGTTAATGGCTGCTTGGAAGTCATATGTAGAGATTTATTGTGAATCTGGTTTGATCAAGTTGATGCTGGAAGTTTTGTCTGGTGCAGTTCCTACAGTATGAGATTCATTGAAAATTAAAATGATTGATGAAAAAAAAACATTGACAATAGTCTGTTGGGGCTGCATGTCAAGTGAAGACACTTGAGATGTGGTGCCATTTTCAATAAATGTGCACATTGACATTGATAATATGGACAGTTTTTTTGTTCAATCAATTGAAGGGATGCTTGGGGATGATGGAATGATTTCTTGGGATGGTCATGTATCTTATTATAGCCTACTGTAAAACAATGAAAACGTTCCCTGAAGAAAAACACATGACGTCAGTAGGCGATCATGGCCTACAAATTGTCTGGACGTAAATCCAAATGAAAATGTGTGGTAGAGGTTTAAAGCAATACTACTGTAGGCCTACCATTTCTGGAAATAATTCAATTTACACCCCCACTGGAGTTAAATAATTGACCACCACCATTTCACCATTCTCAAGGTGTTCCTGTTGTTCTCATTGCCTGGTGACGTTACTTCTAGTTTCAAGCTACACATAGCAACTATCATTGCATCCTATGGGTCCAGCTAGCTGCTAGCTTGAGCCATAAGATTCAATGTTAATTTCTAGCTTGGAGGTTCAACTTGTGTTGCCAGGGAACGGCTGGAAGAACAAGAGAAGTGTAAAACACAATTATTTAACTCAGGGGTCTCCTCTGGTGACCTCACAGTAAGCTGCTCAGCTCTCGAGGGCTCAGTGCAGGTGTCAGTCAGAGGTGTCAAAAGTAAAAGTAAGAGTAAAGGAAAAAGAAACATAATTTCCTTCCAACACATTAACTTACTTAAGTAACCAGTAGACTGTGTACTTATCTTACGATCAGCTGACTCTGCACTGGTTGGATGACATTTATGGTGGGTTCTTGTTAGGTGTTTTTCATTAACGTCTATCCACCTCATTGGGTAGTAGCCTACCATGTACTGGTGTAACAGCTATGTACTATCATGTGCTAGTGCTGTACTGGCACTACAGATTTACTTTTACTTTTGACACCTCTGCAGATAGTCTCCTGATACGAGAGAGGTGAGCCGATGAGTCATGCTTTTGCCTGTTGCTCTGCACTCGTGTAACATCTACCCCCGTCTCCCCTCTCTCCCCTCTCCCGTTTTTAATAAGCCGCCATGCCATGCTCTGCATCACTTCCCCGTGCCACTGTCCTCTCTCCTTTTGCCAGGTGCTTCGGTCAGCTGATTCAGCCTGTTGGATCACAGTCCAACACCTTGGCTGTCTCACCTCAGCCCCGTCTCATCAACTTTGTATGGCAACAGTTCACTGTCTAACGCAGCCACATGCCAGGCCCTATCTCATCAACCTTCTAAGCCACAGTATGTTCACTGTCCAACACCTCAGCCCAGTCTCATTAATTACATTTCTATGCTGCCGTATACCTCTCCCAAACTCACCTCACAGTAGTGGCACAGTAGCATATGTTGCACTTGAAAAAGGACTAAGGTTCGCAAGGTTGCGGCATCAGCTGGGAGCATTGACAGTGTTGCGGACGGAAATAATTATTTTAGAGGTGCACCGAAAATTCGGCCACAGAAAATATTCGGCCGAAAACGCTAAAAAAGACACTTTCGGTTTTCGGCCGAAAGCCAATTGAGTAGCCGAATCGGAGGCCGAATAGAAAATGAATTGATAATGGGCATTATTTAAACTAATTTCAGTTCTACTCTAAAATTTAAAGACTTCTAATACACATTTATTTTCTTTCATAAACTTGTCTAAACATGTGTTGTTAAGCCATAGATTTAAGCAATATTTAAATATAGTGAAAAACCTAACTTTTGATAACTTTTAACTGAATTGTAATATTCGGTTTCGGTATTCGGCCAAGTGATTTACTTATTTTTCGGTTTCGGTTTCGGCCACAAATTTTCATTTCGGTGCACCTCTAAATTATTTACTTCATTATTTTGTTTTGTCCAACACCTGTGCCACTGATGTCGATGTGCGTGCATTCTCTGCTTTTATTTTTCACAATAGCCATAGTATGTTCACTGTCCAACACTCTACCTACACCATCCCTGTCTCATCAACTTTCTAAGCCACAGCATGTCCACCGTCCAACATCCCCAACCTGTTTCTCATTAACGTTTTATGTCAACGTATGTCCATTGTCCAACTGATACTGATAGTAAACATCCTCACTGCAAGACGCTCTATACAATTTCTCCACTTTGGCAGATTGGAGACGATCTTGTACTCGATTTCACGATTCACGATTTAATATCGTCATATAGCCCACCCCTAGCTATTTGTAATATTGTCACAGCCATGTTGTTATGATGTAATTGAGTCTTTTCAGCAAAGAGTGAATAGGCCGACCGGGCCCGGTACAAAGAGGCTGCTGATCTTGTATCTAGGGCGGAATATGACCCCAGCCCAACTAGGGATGTTAACCGGTAACCGTTTCACCGATAGTCGACTGGATCAACTTTAACCGGTTAAAATGTTCTGCCACCGCTTAACCGGTTGTAATAATTATAATAATAATTTCCTCCCAAAAAGCCTCAAAAAACGATAATTTTGAGGTTTTAGTACGATAATTCAGCATTTTCCATCTGGCAACAGTGACTGGACATGGCAGGTCCTGTCTGCGCAGCCAAAAAAAAAGGCTTATGTGAAAAATATATATTTTTAAAAATCAATGCTGTACATATCAGGCACGCGAACGTTGTATAATTTAAGATTACCGGTTAACCGGTGAACCACCGGTTAATGAGTCTCAGTAGCCGGTTAAGAGTTTTTTCAATTTTCGCCATCCCTAAGCCCAACTGACCTCCCTGTCCCATATCCCTTCCTCATATGTGTATGAATTTCAAAACATCATCACTGCCAGCCTACTCCTTCACCCCACCCCATCTAATCAACTTCTCTATGTCACAGTATGTCCCCTGTCCAACCGTCTCATGATCTTGTCTCTAGGGCAGAGTATGGCCCTTGTCCAACACAGTCCAACCCCACCACGCCCTCCCTGCCGTATCTAATCAACTTCTCTATGTCACAGTATGTCCACTGCCCAACACCTCTACTTTCAGTCCTTCGTAACGATCTTGTCTCCAGGGCAGACTGTGGCCGAATCCCACTTCTAATTTGTACCCTTTTCTGTATAAAAAGAAGACAATCCGCACACTTCAGGTCTCTGTTTGTGCAAAGAAGCTTTACTTTACTTGCAAGCTTTCGGTTCTTAGACCTTCATCAGGCAGAGTGCATACAAACAGTGCTTGTGGTTTGTGGTTGAATCCTGCACCTTCTAAACAGATGAGCGGTGGCCTATCACAACTTAATTTGTACCCTTTGAAACGCAACCCCTATGAATTGAGACAGCCCTTCAGCAATCACGGGATGACACTCATACCATGCAAAAACCAGCTTCTCCACGGTTAAACCGAAGATATTGCTTGTAATTACGCACGCAACAATTTAAAAAAGGACAACGGTGATGCACGACCCCTGCAATTCCTTTACGACTTCAATGCATTAGGTTGACATTAAAAGCGATTTTTTTTCATGTGCGTGTTCATGGATAAAATGACTATTACACATTGGGACAATGTTTAACTGAGTACAATGGAATAATTATTACAATTGTGACACCGTAAATTACGGCGAAAATACTTATATTGGTGTGCTTTTGTGGAAGCTGCCAAATTTTAAAGGCATTCGCAGTGTATTCGGGGAAATCAGTACTAGCCCTCCGTTTGAAGTGAGTCATCGGAAAATCTCTGTGTCAATTGGTAGAAAGCCCTTCCCCTCACTCCTTCACCTCTGTCAGGGACGGCCCTAGCCCTTCACATGAACGCGCAAAACGGAGGGGAAGGGGATCGACGTAGGGCCAAGGGCTGAAATGGGATTCAGACTATGATCACAGTCCCACCCCATGCCATGCTCCCAATATGCCTCCATCATCATCATCATCTGTCTGTGGAACATCCTTACTGCTAATCTAACAACACCACCCCACCCAATCTAATCAACTTCTCTATGTCACAATCGTGTCCTCATTAATTACATGTCTATGCTGCCGTATACCTCTCCCAAACTCACCTCACAGTAGTGGCACAGTAGCATATGTTGCACTTGAAAAAGGACTAAGGTTCATTACTGGCATCATTGCTGCTAATCTAACAACACCACCCCACCCAATCTAATCAACTTCTCTATGTCACACTCGTGTCCACTGCCCAACACATCCACGTCAACCCCATACTGCTTCATAATGTTCTTGCCTGTCACTAGGGCAGATCATGAGCCACCAATATGCCTTCATCATCATTAGTCTACACTCATCTGTTTATATGAAACAGTGTCAGTACTGCCCGTCAGTCTACACCCCGGCCCCCACATGTGACACACCTCGAGGGTTGCCAGATGAGGCTGATGATTTCCAGCCCAAAAAGTGCTCAAATCCCGCCCAATTCTATTGATTTCCATGGCAAACATTGGGTTTTTTTCTGCTAAATGCCATTTTTACCCGCACACGGCCATCCTAAGCAGCCCAATTGGGAGGGAAACAGCCCAATCTGGCAAAACTGCACACCTCATCACCACCCCACATAACACTACCCTTCCCAGACCGTCGTCTGTCTGTGTCCACCTATCACCTATCCATATCCTTTCATCATCTTTCTATGAAATTAAACTATATCAGCACCAACCGCCTGCTTCCCACACCACCACCCCCAATGCACTGTCCACAGGGGAGGAGTGATAGGGGGGGGGGACAAGCAGGGCATGTGCCCTGGGGCCCTCCCGTATATTAGTGGTGGGGGCCCTATTGTGACCTTGGCAGGCTGGAAAAGGGGGGCGTATCAGTGTTTTGCCTTGGGGCCCAGTGTGCAATTGTTCCGCCACTGACTGTCCACCAACACCGTACCACCACACCCCCCGCCCACCCTTCAATGGCACACCATCAGCCATATCAGTTCTCATATCACTCCCTAGCAAAGTAGGGATGCACCGATACTGGTATCGGTATCGGCTCCCAATACTGCTCATTATACTCGTACTCGTACTCGTCAAGCACTTGCCGATACCAGCTATGAGTACTACTATTACTCAAAACAATGCAAAATCTTGTCATGTTCTGTGGACTTGAAATCAGCATGGAAAAAAGTGCCACCTCATACATTTACTAACATTTAAATCTACATGGAAATGGACAATAAAAATATCACAGGTGGAAAAAAATAAGGCCATACATTTATTTTCATTGTATTTTGGTGGTAAAAGGTATCGGTATCGGTACTCGGTATCGGCAAGTACACACATTAATGTACTCGTACTTGTATCGGTTTTCAGAAAAGTGGTATCGGTGCATCCCTATAGCAAAGTCCACTACCTACCAGCACCACGACACTAATACCCCCTCGCCCTGCCTGGCCTTGGCTGACCACTACTTGTCAAATGTCAGCTGACATAAGCTAAGCCAGTCTTCCCCCTGTCCACACTGTACCCCATCCACCCTCAACCTCTCTCTGCCCTCATTAGAGACTTTTAAGAGGGAAATTAATACAGTATACACAGAGGAGTGTCATTGTTTCTGACTATGCAGCACATAGGCTACTTTTTATCTCAAAATACGTTTTATGTAAACTTATTCTTCTTAATGTGTTTTTTGTACATTTATTTTCATTATGTGTTTGTCTGTGTCTGTAACTATATGTATGCTGTCATTTTGACCAGGACTCCCTGGCAGAAGAGACTGTAGTCTCAATGGGACAATCCTGGCTAAATAAAGGATAAATGAAAAAAAAAATGGGAAAAAAACACCATAGACGGCTCGCCGTATCCCACCTCCTGCAGTGCCCAGTCAGACGGCTCCTAATACCCCATCCCCACTACTCCAACCTACCCCCTGGGACGGGTGTACGATTGCATGGGCCCCTGAGCCAGACAGCAGGAAAGCCCCCCTCCACAGGTGTTGCTAGTTTCCAAAAAGATTAAATTTTAAGGCCAGATGTTGGAGATCCTATAGGCTCTTTTCCACTGCCGGTTTTCTCGTAGGCCTACATACAGCTCGACACAGCGTGACTCGGTCGGCACTTTTTCGCTGTTTGATTGGGCACGACATAGCTCGAGTCGCGTTGTGTCAATCTGTACAGTAGGCCTACCAGAAAACAGGCAGTGGAAAAGAGCCTTATGTTGTTCAGGGCTTCAGGGGGGTTATTCTCTGAAAAAAAAAATACATTTGTTAAAAGTACAATATTAACACTATATGATAATTGAAATATGGAGGCTTAGGCTTCAGGGCCCCATTGGCTCTTGGGCCCCTGGGCCTTGGCCCGGTAGGCCCGTACAGTAATCCGTCCTTGCCTACAGCGAGACGGCCTCATGGTCCAAGATATGCACTCTACTCACCTGTCACGTCTGGCTCCTCTCCCGTCTGGTCACACTGTCACCAGCTGAGCTGATGCCACTCGTAATGACTCATCATGCCAATCCCGCTATCTTGTCTATCCAAATAGATTCCTCCCGACCCTCAACGAAATCATCAACTGAAATCAAAACGTTCGTCAAAAACGTACAGTAGCGGAGGGCGCTGTGGCGCAGCGCGCTAAGCCCCCCACATTTGGGCTTGCATGCCCAAAGTTTGCACACACAGGGTTCGAATCCAGCCTGGGTCATGTCCAATCCCTACCCCATCTCTCTCTCCACATTCGCTTCCTGTCACTCTTCACTGTCCTGTCTGAAATAAAGTTTAAAAAAAGCCCATAAAAATATCTTTAAAAACGTACAGTAGTACGTCACGGTGATGGAGCTCTTTGTTGTTGTGCTGTTTTTTTATGTCCTGCACCACTTGTGATAATTATTATTTCAGGGTGCGCACATACAGTACATACTTTCCACTTTTACAGTAGAGTAGAGTAGAGTAGAGTAGAGTAACTTTATTAATCTCCAGGGGGAAATTCAGGATTCAATTCCTGTCATGTCCGGCTGCACTCCTAGAGTCAAACTAGGATTGGGAAGGCCCAGGCTACTACACTTGAAGGCCGCATGGGCTTGCACTTGTCTGGCAAGACATTTGTGACATTGAAGTGAAGAACCTTGAAACTGGGCTCTTGTTACATGTCAATGTTCTTTTCATTTCCTTTGGCATTCCTCCGGGTGCCCCCCCCCCCCATCAGGGCTGGACTGAGGTCAAAAAATGACCATAGTCGATTAGTCAAACAATTAATTTTTCAAGTACTCTAGCACTTTAATCTTCAAGAAAATTGGGAAAAAATAAAGAAACCGTTAATGTTAGGTCCCTGAGCTCACAATGAGCTTAAATCATGATAGTAGCTTATTTACTCTGAGATACAACGATCAATTAATACGTGCTGGGCAATTTTAGGTTTCAATGAAGTATTAAAGCATTAGACAAGTAAGTAAAAAACACTGAATTAAATGAAAAGATTAGTCGACTATGAAAATTCTTGCCGACTAATTTTTATAGTCGATTAGTCACGATTAGTCGATTAATCGTCCCAGCCCTAGTGGAAATGCCCTGTACACCAATCCAGGACTGCCTTACCACCACGAGATGGCCTCATGTCACGGCCCGAGAGCTAATCTACCCACTCACCTGTCACGTCTGGCTGGCTGCTCTGCTGTCTGTTCCGTCACACATGGGTGCCACTAGGGGGGGGAAAGTGATACAGATTCTAAGGGCCCAAGCACTGACAGCAAGGGCCCAAGCACTGACAACACTGACAGGGACCCTTAAGGGGGCCCAAAATTTGAATTTTTCATAGGGCCCAAAATTTCTGCCAGCGCCCCTGCGCGTCACGCCGTCCCCAACACCCGCTGAGCTGCTGCCATTGAGGATGAATCATGGGCAAGTCAGTGGGTGCATCCCAATATGTGACCTTGCCTCCTCCACTTGTGCTTGTCTCCTCGTCCCGCCTCCTGGCCCCTCCTCCGTGGAGAAAACGATAAAGTTTCCCAGCTGTCAGCCTCGCCACAACAACTTTTGAGGGACTGTTTTTCATTCACCATCCCAATTGCAAATGAGAAAAAGACTTTACAATTGAGCTTTTGCAAGATATTGAAATATAATGCTGTTGTCAGTGATGTCATCATGACGAGAAGCAAGTGGAGGAGGCAAGGTCGCATATTAAAACGCACTCAATCACTTTCAAACTGTACTGAAAAAAAAATGTTTGTTTGGAATGAAGATTCCAAGTTAGACGTTTGACCGGTTCAACGAAATTATTCATCGCCCCATCAGCCAATCAGAAGAGAGAATTCCATTGTGAGGGGAGGTAATGTAAAATAATTGAAGGAGACTCTTCTTCTGTTGCCAGGCCATGGCTCAGCTTTTGCAGTTTACGTGATCATACACTTATTCCTACTAAGTATTTGAATGATCAAAGGTGCACTGTGTAGGATTGTGGCCAGAGTAAGTATTGTAACTCAGTACAGTAAGCTTTGAAGCAAAAGATGTCAATTTCTGAAAATTAAAAATGGCAGACATGGAGAAGATCCACCTTTTCATGTATAAAATGTGCAATATTTCCAGTGGGCTATTAATTGGAATTTGGAATTAACTTGAAATTTGATGGTAGTGGTAAGTATTCATGAAAGAGGGAACTTATGTGAATGGGCAGCATGAATTCTGGAAATAAACTGGCAAAAACATTTTGAATATTTGTGTTTTTCATGTGGTATTGAGCAGTCATTGCTTGAGTTTTTGCAATTTACACAATCAATTTACATAATCATTCAATGATTTCCTCGTGTAATTAGCAGGAGCCTTACACGCATGTATTTGAGACTTATTTTGCAGAATTTGATGCAAATTTTGTGTAAAAATTATTTCGCGTTCAAACAGTAAACATGTATTCTATTCCCGAAATGCTACAGATAGTCCGAAGAGTAGCCTACACAGAGATTGTTCATATGTACTCTCAATGAGCCTACCTGAAGAGCTAAAGATCACCTCTACTTACAGTATGACCCCCAAGACTTGAAGTTAACAGGTATGCAACATTTGTTACAAAACAAAAGCCAATTTCATAAGAAAGATTTTACTTGATTCATGTAAATGAAACTTCATGCATGTTTTCTATTCCAGGAATGATACAGGTAGTCTGAAGAGCATCTGAAAAGCTTAAGATCATCGCTTCTAAAGTGTTACCTCACTACTGAAGACCCAGCCTGATTATCATGACTGTCAAATCTCTTCGAGACTTGGTCTGACCAAGACCATAACAACTAACATTCTTAAAAGGTATGGTTGACTCACCTCCCTTGGTTTGCTACTGGTCGAGGGCAGAGCAAGTTTGAACCAAACATTTTCTCAGTTCCAATAGAACGCCTCCGCTTAAACCAAGTCACTGCCTTGAACACACCTCTACCCAGGATCGTTGAGACTTGAGAGATGCTTGGTTGATTGGTTCCAGACAAAGTGGGTGAAGTTTCCCTCTCCCTCTCTAGAGGGAACCCGAAAGTACCTAAACAAGCAAATCACCTGAGTGTGTGTAGCTGAGCCGAAGGTGTTGCGTCACCGCGAGGGCGGAGCCTGGGTACTGAAGGCCCCCAAAGACTTGGAGTTAGCAGGTATGCAACATTTGTTTCAAAACAAAAGCCAATGTACTTCACAGCCAGTTCTCCTCTATATATGGCGCCATGGTATGCTGACCGCAATCACACAACAATCTCACAGTATTTCATGGCATGGCCATATGTTCTCTGGGAAATATCTAACGTGCTCTTTAGTAATGCTGTATTATATGGGGGGTGGGGGTGGGGGGGGATTCAACTACATCACAACCTATTATTGTCTGTGCAAGACCTTTCTTATCAATAGTTCCCAAACGTTTTCTGCTGGGACTTTCGGATATTTTCGCAACCCTCACATTCCAAATGCCAAACTTTTTTTGATTTGTCAATTAAGGAAGCCAAATTTTAACTTCAAGATCAGAAGACATTTATTACATTTACATTTATTAAATGTACATTTGTTATAGCCATACTAGTGAACACTAGTCCATTTAGTGTTAGAATCATTGTTCACTATTTTTGAGTTTTTCCTGTTTTCATACAGAATCCCTTCTACCTGTGACCCCCCTTAATTTTCTCACTCATACAAATAGCCTATGCCATCGTCACTCACAAAACAATGTGCTATACTGGTAATGTCTGCATAAAAATAAAATGACAGGGCACAGGTTTATAACCAACTTTGCAATCGATGTAGAGTAAATTTCCATGGGCGCGCACCCCAGTTCTGGAGAAGTTACGCTTCACAAACAGACATGTGCACAAGACATTTACAGGAACTAGATTGCATTGTCACAGAAAATGCTGGAAGCGGGCTTGCCTTTTGGGGCAGAGATGAAACAAAGTACTATTGAGAAAACAAAGCTAAAAGAAATGTTGGAAAAAATCCATCCACCCAGTCAGAAGTTATGGGCCAAACAATTCAGCCATCTTGGATTCAGCTATCTTGAAAGTGTTGTAGCTCTGCGTTTTGGGGATATACTAAATGACATACATGGTATTTTAAGTTGGCTAAGGACCACTGCATATGATATAATTTTGAAAATCAACATGGGTCTGAGTGGGATTCGAACTCACAACCTCCATATCTGAAATCCAGCCCCTTTGCCATTGATATTAAATGACATACAATACATGGTATTTGAAGTTGGCTAAGGAACACTGCATATGATATAATTTTGAAAATCAACATGGGTTCGAGTGGGATTCGAACTCCCAACCTCCATATTTCTAATCCAGCACATTTGCCATTGATACTAAATGACATACATGGCATTTTAAGTTGGCTAAGGAACACTGCATATGATATAATTTTGAAAATCAACATGGCTTCGAGTGGGATTCGAACTCCCAACCTCCATATCTCTAATCCAGCAGCATTCCCATTGAGCCAAGCAGCTGGCTGTCTTAAACATTCCAGCTAGACAATATCCGATTGCATTGAAGAGCTGAACAATAGACTTCTAGAATGGTAGTTGCAGGTGCTCGTTAAGAATAGAATGTTGAGAGAAAGTGACCGTTGAGATGGAACCCTTTATTGGCTGCACCTGTTCTGATTGACTGAATGGCAGTTAATATGGTGCTGTAAGGCAGAGGGCAGAATCAGAAACAGTTTTTTGTCTTTAGATGATCGTTGTAAAAAAACTAAAAGGAATTGGCACGTGTCCTGCTCACAGATCGGAGTCATATATGTGATCTCTCTAACAGTCTTTGAATGAAGTTTATAGGTTAAACGGTTCAGTCACAAATGGACCTCTTGTGGGACATGCGCTGACCTCTTGAAAAAGGCACTTCAAGCCACAATGGGAAACGCCATAGACCCAGCCCTGTCGTTTTTACACACCTGCAGGCGCGGAGTGGCCATCGGGAGATCAGGGACTTGTTCCGGTGGGCCGCGGCCGTGAAATGTATTATTGCGGCCGCATTATGTTCTCAGCCGGCCCCAAAGAGTTATGTTAGTCATTGCGAAGGCTAACTAACTACATTTCACTTCTTAACATAGAATATGATCCGAATCACCAGTATTTATACCGTCTACCCGACCGCAATACCTCAGTAACGGTGTCAAACAGTAAATTGGCCACACCCCTTCTCTACTGATAATGTTCATACACCGTAGACCGCGGAAGTTTACTAGATCTTAGTAACATAGTTTCGTTTTCAGTATTTCAAGAACCTGTGATATTTAGATTGGTTACCAAGGGATGGAAATATTAGTAAGTTGTGATTTATTTTCCGATTTCCACATGACTGTTACAGTTTACAGTCTGCCACTCCAGGGGGGGGGTGTAAAAAGGGCCGCTAAGGGGAAAATTCTCCCGGTGGGAAAAGTCTCCCCACTCCGCCCCTGCACACCTGCCATTTAAAAAGTAATGGGAGTTGGGAGATGAAACTTTGACAATTTGTGGACATCCCATAGAGCTCGCCAACAACGCATCAACTAAACTTCTAGGTGAAAGTGTTGATGTTTTATGACCGAAAAAGCCTCCCACACTCTAATCTCTAGAGTGGCGGAACCTTGGTTCATGAAGGTTCTACCATTGTTTTCAATCGGGACCCAAACTTGCACAAAATCGCCAAAAACAGGGAAACGTCAAGAGACACAGACACGCTATATCACTAGAAATGATCTCCAAGCCGAGCCGGTCGTTTTAGTTTTTGAACGGTGTCTCTATCTCGAAAGGCCTAGGAGGAGATCCATTTTCTATTTTTACTGCCCTGCACAAGAGAACCAATAAATAAATAATAATAATTAAACAGGACTTAGAGATTACTAGAATCAGGCCTTGCTCTGCAAGCCCGCTTAATAAAGTAGAATAAGACATGTATTTGCATGGGGACATGTATTTGCATTTGTATGTTATTATTACCCTATACATCTAACCTGACAAGCCACTACTTGGTTACACCACTACTTAGGGTCCGTTCGAAACAGGGAAGGCAGCTGTACTTCCAGTGAGCTAACTGGACATCGAGTCATGAAGTGTTGATCGAAACAAAAAATTGCTGTATTTCCTCCCTTGGCAGTTGACAGTAGGCGTAACGGTGAAATTTGAAGGCACCATCAGATACTGACTTCGCTGCCCTTGTACCCAAAATGCTGCGCGCCACCTCCCTCTCAACCGGAAACCTGAAAAACAAACATGGCTACTACCCAAGCTACCACCTTATAATGTTCTTTATTCTGACACTTATGTACACAGATGTTGTGAATTGAAGCGATAAATCAACATTGTAGTATCTAAATATGCCGTCGCTAGATCTATTTATAGCCTATTTTACGATTCCGCCGTCTGGCGGTCATTCACGTTCAAATAGCATGAGTAAGCTAAGCGCTAACGTGATGAACGCAACTCCCGCCATGGAATCGCCGTACGATCAAATGCGCAGGGCAGCGCACTAGTTAGTGCCGTTCGAAACGACCACCTCATCAGCTAACTTCACCTGTCTGATCAGAGACCTGTTCATGTAGGAGGGGAGTGATCGAGTCACTGCCTCCCGTTTCGAATTGACCCTTACTTTCTTGTCATTGCAGTGCATGACCAAAGAAGCAACAAGAGACAAGCATGAATAGCCCTTTTGATTGGATGAGAACCACATGTGTCTTGCTAACTCATGATTCAGCTGTTTCCTCCTAAATTCAGTGCGTGAAGTACAAAGCAATAATGTACAACCACCACCAGCACATTTGATTGGATGTCACCGCTGACACCATGACTCAGCTGTTTCCTCCACAACACACCTTGTAATTTCTTTGTGAAAAAACACGGCCGTGGCATTACAATCTGACACCGTCCACACCAATAATGCAGTATTATCTGCATGCCGATTGGATTTCGTTTCATTCCAAGGTGTAATTTGTAAAATATTTGGATAATAAAGTAGTGGTTCCTCCCGGAAATTCACCTGTGGAACTCTCAAATCCCTGAAAAAATTTGGCGCGAATTTCATTACATATCTTGGTGGTATTCACGCTTTCATCCCAATGCAAGTATGTTCAACTGCAGTGTGCAGGGGCCAGGGGGCAGGTCTGGATGACATCTCCCTCCTCCCCCCTGAGCACATCTCCCTCCTCCCCCCTGAGCACATCGAGTCCCCCCCCCCTTGTCATCCAGCGCTAAGCTTCTACATGGGAAGAAAAAAAAAAACTCTGGAAGTCATTGCACCGTGCACTTAGAAGAAAGACGCGGAGTTTTCACAAAGAAAATCGTAGTTCCACTCTACTCCACCGCTAAATTATAATGGCGTTTGGGGTGTGTAGGAAACATGAGCGCGGGGAGCTTTGAGTGAACCGAGTGATGAACAGCATGCGACCCTGTTTATAGTATCATTTAATCCAGAGGGAAATTAATATAAGGACAACATAGTATTTGTTAACGCATGGGGTCTACTATGAATTATCAAGTGTCTCTTCTGGGGGTCGGTTGGTAGGCCTATCTTAGTTTGAAAACCAGATATTTGGTGCCAGTTTCTAAAAATCGAAAGATGGGTGCTACAAGAAAAGTAATATATAGCCACCAAGGAAAATTACATAGCCTACTGACCATTAAAAAGCATTGGTACACCCTCCAAAGTGACCCGTCTTTTAAAGAGATCTGTGCGCAGCGCAACCAGCGAGGTTCTGTCTGCTTTTAAACTAAATTTGCTCGTAGTCGACAGCTGTTCTTCTCATTCCGAGTCTGAACCTAAACCGTCTGCAACTGCGTTGGGTTCCATTTGATTCAATATGACAGTTTGAAGTCTTGTTACGGTTAGGCTACTGCAAGGTTAATGCTAAACAATAGGCTATAGGGCATATCTTTTCTGTCTGGGCTTAAATTTGGGAGAGGGCCATCTTTCAATGCAAGTGCCGAGATGGTCCGTGTGGCCTACTTTTTCGCTCATTCATATTCTATTTTGGAAGTCGCACAAGAAACAAGGGACTCATGATCACTAACGCTTGATTATCACTTATGAAATGGAACCAAGCGGGACTGAAAATGAAACGCTGAAAAAATAGAAGAGTAATGAAGAAAAACGTCTTCTGAATTGCTTTGGTTAATTTAGCACCCAGAATTCGGATGACCTAGTAAGTGATTCTGAAAGTAGGTAGGCTAACCTATGCTTGATTTATTAGCCTATGATTTATTTGGAGGGAAAAAAACAACTTTGCAAGCATATTACACATTCCGAAACGTTTCTACACATCAATGATGAGTGTGCTGAGAATATTTAGTGACGCTCACAACCTCATGATGGTAGATCCAGCAAGCACGCACCATAAGCAAATGTAGGTTATTACATGTGCGTAAAACAGTGGTATGATTTTTAAGCGCGTCAAGACCGCGCGCCTCAAACATGCCAGTTAAGGAATGCACAACGTTTTCATTCTATTATTGGGCACCCATTTCAGTAGCCTGGGAACTCCCATACTGCCTTTAGTTCTACACAATCGTTTCGATCTGAAAGACAGTCTGGCGAGGATGACTCATAACGTCCAAGATCATGGGCCCTGTGTCATAATGGCCAAGCATTCCGACCTTAACAGTTTCTCTGCCCAATCAGAGAGCAGGGCAGTGTGTCATAACAGCCAAGTATTCTGTCCCCTACGGAATTTACAATTGGCAACTCCCCAGACCTAATCTTACTTGTGATTAGGTCTGGTGTTAACCAGGCAACCATTTCAGCTCGATGTTTAGAAATTAACTAACCTGCGACCTCCACTCAGAATTAACACATTAAAATTAGACTCATATTAAAAATAGTCTAACCATACAGGTAGCTTCTAGCATTTTGTTCATCTGGCGTTTCAGTCAAAGCCCTCCGTGCTCTCTCCTACATTCTAGAAAACATTACAATTAAAAGGCTACATTTTATTATTTAATAAAACTCGGCGTGAGCAATGACTTCCAGAAGCGTAGCGCTGTTTAAAGGCGGATTCACAGTTAACGTAAATGGCGTAAGGGGTAAGTAGACCCATGCGTTAACAATAGGCCTACTATATGTTGTCCTTATATTAATTTCCCTCGGGATTAATACATGATACAACACAGGGTCGCATGCTGTTCATCGCGCGGTTCACTCAAAGCTCCCCGCGCTCGTTTTTCCTACACTCCCCAAACCATTATAATTTAGTGGAGTAGAGTGGAACTGTGCACGGTGCAATGACTTCCAGAGCTCTTTTTCTTCCCGTTTGGAAGTTTAGCGCTGGATGACAAGGGGGATCGATGTGCTCAGGGGGGAGGAGGGAGATGTCATTCAGACCTGCCCCCTCCCTGCACACTGCAGTTGGATGCTACTCTCCCAATGGGAAAACAGAAGCCACGCAGGTTCGAATCCACATGGTTGCAGTGCCACAATTTTGGAAATATCTGGCAGAAATAGATAATTTATTTTGTGCATTACCAACACACACGTGCAGCCAAGGGAAAATGTGTTACACTGTAGGGTCCAAAACACGATTTCACGAGTTGTTGTCAACATGCTGCACAGTGGATGCGCCACACTATGAAGGTCACGTCAAAGTGGGAATCTTTACATAGTTAGTTTTCAAACTTCAAGACATCTTTTCATCATAATAAAATTCAACATCAATCTAGGATGAGTACATTTAAAATTTTCATCATTTAATCCAAATATAAAGTTATACTTTCTCTGTAAAAGGCGAAAATGAATTTGTTGCCATATGGCAACAACGTGCGTACAGTGAGTTATTCCTATTAAAATATGAATAAAACTAAATGTATTTTACTTCAAATAAACTATATTGCACATTGTAACATTATAATGTTACAATTGTTTACAATTTCCTTCAATAAGATCATGTTTTTGAAAGAAAATTGATTTCAGCATGTTCATCCAACCCGCGTTGTTGCCATATGGCAACAAATTACCAACTACCCCCAACATTTTTTTTTTAATTTTTGTTTAAATTTGTATTATTTAACCACTTTCAAGTCTAAAAAACACATTAAAAAATATATGATGATTAAAAGGTTGTTCATGCAATAGAGGGATAATCCCTAATCTAGTTTAGCTTCGCTCAATGGTGTCCATGTCTCCTCAGTTATTTACGCTGCGTTACTAAAACCTGTCGAAGTATGTTTGTCAACAAATCACCAAACTGCATTGCAGCACACACAGACACAGACACACAGACACAGACACACAGACACAGACACAGACACAGACACACACACACACACACACACACACACACACACACACACACACACACACACACACACACACACACACACACACACACACACACACACACACACTGCTATCCGTCTTGTTTTGAAAACTCCCCCCAAGCACACACTTCATCTATACAGTACATCTTTTCTGGGACCACCAACAGCGCACAGACAACCCCCCTTTTTGTGAGACCTCCAACTGCACACACACATAAATATGTAATCCACAGAATATCGTATTTTAACACCCCCTAATAATAATAATAATAACCCTATCCCAGGGCACCCCCCAGTCCGGCAAGCAAGCTGTAGTCTCTCAGCGTGTTATCATCAGTTGATAACACACACACACAGAAACACACACTCGTATTCTGCTTAATATCATATTCTGACACTCACAAACACCTCCCACCAAATCCCTATAATATCCCTATCTCATCCCCCCCAGTTCAGTCCATATGGGGTGAGCGAGGACAAGTGAGAGCTGTTGGGTGTCTCAACCAAGGGTTGCCAATTCTGATTACTATAAGCGACTTTGGGCTTCTTTTTCTTTGAGCACTCACTTTGGGATTTTTTTTTTTTTACAGTCGCGAGTTGTGTTTTTTTGGACTTCAGGGTTGTGCTTGATGTTTGCTTCTGCTCTGTCTGTGATTTGAATGTGTTTGGATGTTTGTAACTTTGTAATGTGTCTGAGTCGGTCACTTACGTGGATTTTAGCTACCACACAGACGCTCACAAACAGCAGGGAGTCTTCTATGACAAGGCACGCAACTGACGACCCACCCTGCATTTTTTAAAATATATATTTTATTTTTAATTTCATATACTCTATTTTCTTTTCTTCGGCCGCTTCTTTCGGGCTCGTTTTCAGGAGGGCGCCAGACGCCAGTCACTTACACCTCTCACAAGATCTGGCAACCCTGGTGTATCTCAGCGTGTTATCATCAGTTGATAGCCGACCGTAATCAGGCCCGGTGCGGCTCGATAAACCGAGCATAAATCTGTCCGCCTCTTAGCGCTCGTTCCGCATACAAGTTAATTTGTCGTCCAACAGGTGCCTGCTGCTCTGCTCTGCTCTGCTCCGCTCCGGCTTCCTCCGGGCGGCCGAGAGTCAGAGAGACCCACGTCGAAATCTGCTGAACACAGGGCTCCTCTGTTGCCCTGCTGCTGCAGCAGTGGTGGTGGTCTCTCTGTCTCTGGCTCTCTGGTGTGTGTGTCTGTGTCTGTGTCTGTGTCTGTGTCTGTGTGTCTGCATGCACAGATACACACACGCATGCACAGATACACACACATACGCACAGAAACATTCTCACAGTGCACACGCACACGCACACAATACACACACACACACACACACACACACACACACACACACACACACACACACACACACACACACACACACACACACACACACACACACACACACACACACACACACAGAACATGTACAAAGCTGTACACGCCCAATCACACACACACACACACACACATATAACACGCATACTATACCAGTATACCACATCCTTGCTCTTTCCCTCGACCTCTTCTGGCGATGTTTAACTGCAGGCCACGCCAGGCCAGCCCAATAAACTTGTCAGTTTCACGAGGAGCTGTCCGTTTGGAGGGAACAGTTGCGCTCCCATCAGCCCGGCGTCCGGAGTCACCTTTCTGGAGTAGGCAGGCGAGAGAGAGAGAGAGAGAGAGAGAGAGAGAGAGAGATTTTTTTCCTAATATCATTAGCCGTACAATTGCAAGCATTACTTTGTTTGCTTGTTTGTTTGAATAATTATCGAGAGAGAGGGAGAGAGAGAGAGAGAGAGAGAGAGAGAGAGAGAGATATCCATACTTCATATTACACACACACACACACACACACACACACACACACACACACACACACACACACACACACACACACACACACACACACACACACACACACACACACACAGTGATCACACACACAGTGTACACAAACACACACACACACTCATACTACACAGTACACACACACACACAAATATGGGGGCTTGTGTGCTATTGTGTGAGTGTGAATGGGGTCGTCCAACATGGCCCCCACACCTCCCTGTCGTCCACAGCCACTCGGGCCCATAACGGGGAGCCCAGCACGTAAACCTCACTAAGAGGACATAGCTACACGCTCTGTTAACAGCGGGAATGCCAGGTGGGGTGTGACAGCCAGGGCCGCTGACAAGCTTTTGCCAGGCCCAGGACAAAGTCATCTGAAAGGGTCCTGTAGGCCAGTGTTTCTCAACCGTAGGCCCCCCTCAGGGGTGCCGTGGAAACGTGACTATTAGATAAATTGTGTAAATGAATAAATGAATGCTTAGTCAGCGGAATCTTTCGTCTGCCATTTACGCACAATAAAGTAAATTTAAGTCGCCTCAGTAAGCTGCAACCAAAGATTCTCTATTCTAATTACTCTAATAGGCTATCATTCTGCATTTAAACCGCCTCTGCTGCAACTTCAAACGTAGGTTGTGTGACGTCTGCAAATGTGTTACTTTTCTAAGCTTGTGTGGTATTGGATGCAATGCCATGTTACAGCTTGTTAGTTTGGGGTGTCTTGACATTTCTCATGAATTGAAAGGGTGCCTCGCCTAAAAAAAGGTTGAGAAAGACTGCTCTAGGCAATACATACAATGTAATGAAAACCCAATTGTGGCCCCCCTCGGTCCCTGGGCCCGGGACAACTGACCCCTTTGTCGCCCCTGTCAGCTTCCCTGGGTGTGACAGCCAATGGTCAACCAAGGAGTCAACAGTTACAAAAGTGGTGATTATTTGACTGGTTTACATTTCATAACACACTGAACCAAGCATGTGATCCCTTTAAAAAGTAAAAGAAATTCGACACGTGAGGTTGGATTGCACATGGATCGTTGTGTGCGAACGGCCAACCAAGGAGTTACAAAAAGGTGCCATGCTGTCGTGTCATGTCATTTTCATGGTTCGTTAAAGGGTTAGTTGACTATTTTACACGTAAAGCTCAGCTTTCAGATAGTATGTGATGAAACGCAATGGTTAAGATTTAGGTTATGACACATGGGTATTAAGTTAAACTTACAGTACTTTAGCCATACCAGCAAGTAGGGCCGTAACCAGACATATTCAAATACTGAGGTCAAATACTGCGTGCTGTACTGTATACTGTACATTTAGAATACTTCAAATACTTCAGTCAAACTCTTATTAAGTTTGTTTTCATTAATCACTGCCTTGAGGATAAATGGGGGTGTCGTATACAGACTGCATTTATCATTGTTGATCATATATCAATTTTCATCAGATACATTTTACATTACTGAAAAAAAAACACAGAGGACATGACCTCTGTGTCCTCAATAGTAGTTACGGCCATGCAAGCGACTTATTTTATACCTTAGTAAATATGCATGAGAAGATCAAATTTGGTAATGGGCAACGCAGTTTCAATGAGCAGTATAGTTGCAATACCTACTCTGGCCACAATCCCACACAGTGCACCTTTAAGACACGACCCCTGTGATGAGTTTGTTACCAGAATGGCAATGACCAAGTCGTAATGTATTACTGCATGTTCTGTTAACTATGAGGTATATGAGGTTGTGCCGGACAGGGATGTTAATAGAAAGAATAGAATAGAATAGAATAGAATAGAAAGCTTTTATTGTCAGTATACAAAGTATACTGAGATTTTAGCTTCCCTACGAAGTGCACAGTCTTTTATAGATGAGCATTGTCCAGTAAGTGTGTGGCCAGCCATGGAGTCGTCACTTGTCATGCTGTGTCAGGTCACGCTCGTTGACCCCAAATGGCTATTATCTGAAGGAACACACTGAAGGGAAAATACGTAAAATACAAAAATAAAATATGAGATGGACAAGAATGTTATGCAAATGGGCAAGATTTGAAGACGTGCGAATAGCGTCATCTTTGTTAATGTCATGTTCGTGTTGGTTAAAATGTGTTGTAAGACATGCTCCATGTTAGAAGTTACAGGAATGGCAATGACGAAGTTGTAATGTAGGCCTATTATTAGTGAGGAAGGCAGAACGGCGAAATAAAAGAAAGTCAATGCATGGTACATGGTGTAAAAGAAAGTCAATGCATGGTACATGGTGTAAAAGAAAGTCAATGCATGGTACGACCTTCTCTTACTTCTCAACTAAGGAGTTGGCCATTAGGAGGTACCATGTTATGCCATGCCATGTTTATGTTTTATTAACCCAAATGGTCTCTGTCTGAAATAACACTGAACCAAACCCGTAAACCCTTAAAAATAGAAATTTGGCATGTGAGCTTCAGTTGGTCAGGCAGCATAGGTGCTGGAAATGGAGATGCAGTGGTGCATTTGTATCCCCACTTTTGGGCTCCCTAAATGACTTTTTCTGCAGACAAATGAATGGAGTACAGCAGCAGTAGCATTGATAACCCATTGACGCCTAAGGCACCTGCAAAAAAGGGTGCTGAATGCCTGAGCCCTTTTTAAGAAAAGCTGCCCTCAGCCTATAAAAATCTAAACATCTCAGCTTTTGAAGCACATAAAAATGTGCACTAAGTTGCATTTAAATGCTAAGACCCTCATTTTTCATTCGAATGTGTTCATTAATCTCAAACAAACTGAGATTTTTAATAATTCCTGTTTTTTCTCTTAATATAATGTCTTGTGTATTCTATTTTTTCTATGTATGCTACTGCACACCTCAATTTCCCTCAGGATCAATAAATGACACTCTACTCTACTCTCTACCATCTTCACTTCACACAGAAATAAATGTATGAATGGCCAAGGAGTGATGATGTTGCAAATATAGTGGTGGTTGTTTTAAATATGGGCTAATAATACATCTTTTTAACGGCATTTTCATGTTTGTAAACTCAAATGGTTCATGTATGGTATATGACAAGACGCGACGCTAAAAAAAACCCCCAATATTCTCACTTTTACATTTTAGGTGTTTCGTGCATAGGGCCTTATGGGGTATTTTTTTTTCCTCATTGGCATGTTGGGTAAGGTAGGCATTCTGGCTGTCTGAACATTGAGACGACACATGGAACCAAACCATACCCTCCAGAATATTATTTGCTTTGTTTCTGCATCAGTGACATGTTGTCTAAAAAGAGCTGGGTATGATGTTATGGCCAGAGATCTACAACTACAACCTTATTTGCGCTATTTTCTCCAACTTTACTTGTTGGTTAAGTGGTGCTGCCTCCATAAGTTACATTATAGCCAGAAACCTTATATACGATCTTATTTGCGGTATTTTCTTGCCATTGGCTGAGTGTGGAGCAGGGGTGTAGGCGCCACATTTACTTGTTGGCTAAGCAGAACCGGGGTCGAGTGTCATTTCAGCCCGAAATCTTCCACCCGAAATCTGTACGACTTTATTGGCGGCCGGTATTTTCCCCATGTTGACATGCTGGCTAAGTAAGGGACTGGGTAAGAGGGGTGTTATAGCCAAGAAACCTTATATACAACCTTATTTTGTGTCTTTCCTCCAGCATTTACATGTTGGCTGTGTAAGAGTGGCATTATTATATGTGCTGTCAGATAGGTATTTGGAGGCCATTTGGCAGCCATCATGTGAGAAACACTGGCTCGCACTGTGATAACACACACACACACACACACACACACACACACACACACACACACACACACACACACACACACACACACACACACACACACACACACACACACACACACACACACACACACACACAGCTGTTACCCAAAAGCATGCACCCCAACTGTGCATACAGATAAAATGCAAATTTACTCACACACTACCATGTAACGACACAAGTCATGTGTCTTGAAGAATTATACTGTGTGTATGTTTGTACATACAACTAAATTAATTTGTAACTTCACATGTTAAAGTTTAAGCTACATTAAGTTTCGCTTCAAATGTATATTCTATATAACTCATACTTGTTTATTTCATCACAGAATTAATTTGCAGTGATGATAAGCATTGTTTATTCATTGATTTGTTGAAGTCTGAAATGTGACCAAAAAAACAAATATGAAAATATTTTTGCATTAGCCCCAAAATATAAGACGCAATAGATCTACTACCTTCAGAGATGCTCAACACATGACACAAAATAATAAACACAACATAAAATTGGCGTGCTTTGATAATAATAATCATAATAATAATAATAATATTAATAATAATAATAATAATGACAACAACAATAAATTCGCCTTTGAAATAAATACTTATGCTTTGCTGTCTGTGGATATGTTGTCTTTGTGACTTGTTTGTTTCTGTCTGTACTGTGAGTCCTATGGAGTGCGTTTTGCGTTTTTGCTGCTCTTTTGGCTAGAGCCCACTTGAAAAAGAGGCAACTGCCTCAATGTGTTTTTACCCTAGTAAAGATAAAGGAAATACGGTGTATAAGAGTCTGTAAAAGTCACAGTTGATTCTTCAGATGCCTCTCCTCTGTTCTGCCTCCCAACTGCAGCCTCTAGTAGGACATAATAGGGGACTCATCTGCATGCGATCATTGTGTAATTTTAGGCCTGACTTGTTAAAGAAAAGCTCTTACTGCATCGCAACTGTTGGCCCTGTGAGGAGAGAGAGAGAGAATAGGAGACTGATTTAGGAGAGAGAGAAAGAAAACATGACTTTACAAGAGAGAGAGAGAGAGAGGGAGGGAATGCAAGAGGAGAGAGAGAGAGAGAGAGAGAGAGAGAGAGAGAGAGAGAGGGAATGCGGGAGGAGAGAGAGAGAGAGAGAGAGAGAGAGAGAGAGAGGGAATGCGAGATCGGTAGAGGAGAGAGAGAAGAGAGAGAGAGAGAGAGAGAGAGAGAGAAGAAAGAGAAAAAAAGGAATTTACAACCTGTTGTTGTGAGTGGCGACTCGCTGGCCATTCCTTTTTTAAGCCCGCTTTATGGGGTCACACATGTTCCAAATCCCAGCTGAAACAGGCAGCCGCAGCTAGACGCACCCACCAACCCACCCAACCACACACTCACCCGTCCGACCGCTCGCCCCGACCCGCCCGACGCCCCAGACCAGCGGCTCCGACTCCGGACCTGCTCTTGTAAAGTCACGGCCACGACGCAGCAACCCCCACACTATACACATGCACGCACACACACACACACACCTACCTACCCACCTGCCTGCCTGCCTGACCCGTCCATTGCCTCAGACCAGTGTCTCCGCAGCCGGCTCCGACCTGCTGCTCCCATTCATTCGGCCCCTAAAAGTCATGGCCACAGTGGGCAACACAACAACCCCCCCACCCCCATGCCTCAGCCCCATCAACAGCACGAGGGTCACGATTCAATCAACCCCCCAAAGTCATGTCTTTGTCACCCTGGTACCGTGGGACTCTCCACAAACACACACGCACACACACATACCACACGCACACATTCATACCACACGCATGTACACACACACACACACACACACACACACACACACACACACACACACACACACACACACACACACACACACACACACACACACACACACAAAACCCACACTGACACCAAATCCCCCTGAACCACAAAGCCATGCTCAGGGTCATTGTGTAATTGTGTCGTCTGCAAAAACAAACTTACTTGTCTTAATGAGTCACGCGTTTGTCATTTTGTTTGCGCAACAGAGTCAATCCTCGATTAGTCTCTCCTTACCGCCGTGCGTGTCCTTCTGCCTTTGGCAGCGGTGTGCCAGTAAAGGGTTCTGTCCTGCCCTATCATCTGGGTTTGTGTACTTAGAAGCAGCGCCGGTTCTAGTCAATTTGGTGCTCTAGGCCAGTGTTTCCCAACCAGGGGTACGTGTACCATTAGGGGTACACGAGCACACTGCAGGGGGTACTTGGAAACATGTAATTTTATCAAATACTCAGTTACATTGGGATAGAGAAAGCGGTATAGAACTTGACTTAGGGGGTACTCATGGCGCAACGAAAAGGCTTGGGGGTACACAAGACAAAAAAGGTTGGGAAACACTGCCCTAGGCGAACACCCCCTTTTTCCTTTTCGTGTACCTACTAAATATACCGAATGCACTTGAAAAATCATTGTTGATGTAAAGTGTAAATATTTTACTTCGCTTGATGTTCTAATTCCGTGGGGCTTTCGGGTGCCCCCAACAAATTTGGCGCCCTAGGGCGATAACCTTGTCTGCCTATGGCCTAGCGCCGGCCCTGTTTGGAAGCTTTCCTCCCTGCCGCCGACCACGATTTTCCTTGGCTGATGGTGTGGTGTTTTGAAAAGCGGATCTCGGATGATTCCTTTGGACTATTTTTAATGTCAATATTCCGGTTTAACAACAGGCTAGCATGCTTCAATGAACCTATTTTTTATGTATTTGTTTTTTCTATTTTATTCTATTTCAGTTCTATTTTATATCTATGTGTGCCTTTGTTGTTGTTTTTTTCCCCCTCGAGACCAACACAAACGGTAATTTACAGTTCAGGTGTGGTTATTTAATGTATAATGTCCTGTAATAAAATAAAACAATTCACGGTTTTGAGTTGCATTCCTTCATCAAAACAAGTGAAATGTACATAAACCTAAATTAACAAATATAGGTAAAAAAAAGAAACAAGCAATGGTCTTCTGTTACAGACCTTAAATGTACTTTTGGAAGCTGTCTACAAGCTAAAGTCATCTATACTTGAGAGAAAAAAGGTAAGAAAAAGGTTAAGAAAAAAATGCCTGCATAAAACAGTTACTACTCGCAGGCATCCCTTTTCATTTTTGCAGTCGAAAATGTTGCTCACATGCATACCAACTACAAAAGCAGCCCTTTGAAATGAATTATTCCTTAGTGGAGCAGTGGTGCGGCTCAAAAGAAATGTGATGGTTTCAATACTTCCTTCCGTTTATGTGAGCCATGTGCAACCACCACAGAAGAGCAGAGCATGCAAAATTTCAAGGAGCACACTCAACAGCAAAGCATGCCAAGTCAAAGAACACAGACCAGTAAAGAATGCAATGTTAGCAGCTGTTGAACTTGAGGACAGTTTATTTCCTTCCAACTATAAATAGTGTAGTTATTGGTCACAGATGAGTGGGACAAAAATCTGGGGAAAAGACGGCCAAACCTTCTGAAGGACAGCAAAACAATTTCAGGTAGCATACTCTGTGTGTGTGTGTGTGTGTGTGTGTGTGTGTGTGTGGGTGGGTGTGGGTGTGTGTGTGTGTGTGTGTGTGTGTGTGTGTGTGTGTGTGTGTGTGTGTGTGTGTGTGTGGGTGTGGGTGTGTGGGTGGGTGTGGGTGTGTGTGGGTGAGAGAGAGAAAAAAATGATACAAAAGCAATTGCCTGGGTCTTACATTGACAACTTCTCTCAAATTAAATCCTAAATTGTCTTTGTTGGCCTGCCATGTATCTGTGTAAATATTTGTATCTTAATAACTGTAACAAAATAACGGTGGAATGTTGCAAAGCTCTCATGAGGGAACAGATCCAATCCCTTTCTCCTTAAGGTTTGAGATCCTGGGCCTGTTTCTCCTTATCTTCTGTGTAGACAGAACCAAGTCTTGAAGTCTAGATCAGATTTTTTTTTTTGCATATAAGCGAATGGCCCGAAGTGGCCCAATTTACCTGAATTAACTGAATTAAAAGTGGAAAATAATACTCTTACGGGTGTTTACTGGAGTAATTAGAACACCAGTAGAATGATCTTGCATAGTTTATACACCAGTTATTCCATTGTACCTAATGAGGTCAATACACTTACGGTAGAACACTTCTCCTTTTTTTAAAGGGGCTTTTTGAGTCTTTATTGCTTATGGGACAGTCAAGATTGTATGTATGGCACAGGGAGAGAGCCCATATGTGGGGAGCACTTCTACTTTGGCTTCATGCACCTGTGGTCTAAATCCATAGTGTAATCGCTAATGTCATCCCCATGGGATACACACAGGCAGGGCCAGATTACCATGACCTGTGTCCCCTAGGCTACAGGTTGCTGTGGGGCCCCCCCGGAAGGCAAATATCCTGAGAAATTTACATTGACAGTGTCATAATTACAAGCTAGGAATTAAGGGATAACATGTCTACAAGACAGATGCATTTTTTGCAATATTGCATCTTGTTCTGCCATTTTTAACTTTTGACCAATCAGGGGGCCCCCTGGCAGGTGGGGGCCTGTAGTAGGCTGCAGCCATATCCTAGCCCAGGGTTTCCCAAACTGGGGTGCGTGCACCCCTGGGGGTGCGCAGCCCGCCATAAGGGGGTGCGCGAGCTGAATACAGCAATGGTGGATATGTGAGTTTTTATCCGGCATTAATGAACATTAAGTAGTTTTTTATTGTATGGTGAATTGTATGCTGAAAGGGTCCATCTAAAGTGTAGTTTAACTTGGAAAAGAGGATTTCCCAAAACGACTGTGCATAATGTGCAGTGAATGAGCAGTGAATCCATACTGCGTGGCCATCAGCACGCCAAAATATTCGCCCAGGGGNTGCGCGAACCACATTGAAATCTACAAGGGGGTGCGCAGGGAGAAAAGTTTGGGAAACCCTGTCCTAGCCTATGTGTTAATCCAGCCCTGCACACAGGCCTACTGTACAGTGGAGGCTGCACTACACGGTCTGTTCAGCAGGCGGCAACCGGCCCATTCCCATTACATACTGTAGACATGGAACTGACTCTTAATCCTCTATCCCAGTCGCTCTCGCACATCTCATAATTACCATTTTATTTGTCTGTAATGTAAATTAAGCTAACACCTTTCCCCTGATTTCCCCATGTGCTATGTATCATCCCATTTATCAACTTAACTTCCCTGTAAACCTTGTCATGAAGACTTTTAAAAAAGATTTTATTGAAGGGCAAAGACCAACAACGTCACATCACATGACGTTTATTTCATTTTGCCGCTGTTCGACTTCACGATGCACTTCAGCCTTCAGCGGTGGGGTTGTGGGTGAGTTATTGTGTGTGTGTGTGTGTGTGTGTGTGTGTGTGTGTGTGTGTGTGTGTGTGTGTGTGTGTGTGTGTGCGCGTGTGTGTGTGTACTTGTGTATTTCGTGAGGCCGGCCTTCCATCGCTCCACCCTGCCTGCCCTTGTTGGCTGGCTGCAGCCCAGCAATACTCACTTTCACAGCTGATGCTCCGACCCAGCCTGCCTATCAACAGCGAGAGAGAGAGAGAGAGAGAGAGAGAGAGAGAGAGAGAGAGAGGGAGAGGGAGAGAGAGAGAGAGAGAGAGAGGGATAGAGAGAGGGAGAGACAGAGAGAGAGAGAGATGAAGCCTCACATTCTCACATTTTCAAATCATTATTCCTTTGCTGTTGCTAGAGAGACAGAGAGAGAGATAGTGTGTGTGCTGCTCCCCCAACAATACCACACTACTGTAGGTGGGTTTTTCTAATCATTATTCCTGGCCTTGGTCAATGACTTAGCACATGCCACCCTCAAATCCAGCTCAGGGTAAACACTGGCCCCCATCTGGGAAACACCTCCTTTCACTCCTGAGCTCTCTAGCTCTCTCTCTCTCTCTCTCTCTCTCTCTCTCTCTCTCTCTCTCTCTCTCTCTCTCTCTCTCTCTCTCGTGGGCAGGGCATTCCCAGCTGTTTTCATCATTACTAGTGGGATTTTCTGAGAGGAAAGGTTGGGAAATCTGCCCAAAGCGTATAGCTGTGCAAGATAACCTATAACATGAAACATACAGCGTGGCACCCATACCTGTCAACCATCCCTAATTTCCCGGGAAACTCCCTAATTTTGACTAATTTCCTGATTTCTTCCCGATTTGATTTTTTTTCCCGGAAATATCCCGGATTTTTCACATTATCAAAAAACACAGTCGGTCCAGTAGGCTATTTAAGCTACCCACGGCCCTGTCCGACGAGCCACACCCCCTCTTGAAGAGAGAGACGAGGGTCTTGCTTATCAAGCTACCTGCCAGAAGACGGTATGCCAGATACCACCAAGAATTGAAGTTCCTTGAAAATACGAGCTGTCAACCTCGAGCTCCGTAGCGCTTGTGCGCCCACTCTTTCCCTCAGAAACCGTCAGTTCATGCAACACATAAAACAGCCTCGGAACAGCGAATCATGCGATTAACCTAACCACAACTTGTACCAGCACGAAGTTTTGCACTGTGACGTCCCGAGAGGCTGCATCCTTGAAGGGCGCTATGTTCCACGGAAGTGGCTCCAGCTATGAGCAACTCTGGCTCCATCTGGTGGTGGACTTGTGAACTGCAGCTCCAACACAGCACAGCCCCACACCTGAGGCTGATAAGGGCCTAATGAGCTAGGTGGCTTTTGTGAGCTAGAAACTCTCAGTGGAATGGGGAGCTTGGGGGAGACACATGCACTCTGCCTCTTGCACTCTGGCCCGAGTGGGCTCTGCCGTGTGGAGCTCACTGGATACTTACCTGTGGATTCCGTCTAGTGACTTTGGCCTATGGAAATGTTCAATGGATTATTGACTGTGGATTACGTTTCCTGCTACTGGATTGCATATGGATGTTTGACTGGACTGAAAGTAAGAAGTTTATGTTTGTGCTTTGAGAAGATGTTGGACTGAAAGAAAAGCCTGCTCCTACGTTTGTTATTGAAGAGCCAGAGACATTGTTTGAGTTTGATATTGCAAGATGAATCCTCTTTTGAACATTTAAGTTGAACTTCAGATACCTTTTCTGTTTAAACTCCTGGCATAACATTAAAATACTTCCTTTATTTTAAACTTGTGTCCTTGCACTGATTTGAAATGTCCCGCTTAGAGATGGTCAGCCTCTCATGACGTCACATATGGTGGAGGACGCGGGCATTTCAATCAGCAATAGTGCATGTATGAAGAGGACACTGAAAATGTAATTACTCAGTTTTCCCAGTTGGCCATAGTCCCTCCACATAACAAAATGGAGGAAATTTTGAAGGCCCTTATTTCAGGCCAACAGGCCCAAATACATGCGAGTGCAGCGTTATTGGAGGAACAAAGGAAAGCTAACCAACTGAAGGCAGAGGAGCTGCAGTTGCAAAAGAAGATGGCTGCTAGGAGCGCCAACCCAATCAAAGCGAGTAATTTTATTTCCAAGATGGGGGCCACCGATGATGTTGAGGCCTACTTGTATGCCTTCGAAGCAACAGCCACTAGGGAAGGATGGCCGAAAGCCCAATGGGTTGGACTGCTAGCCCCATTTTTAACGGGGGAAGCATTGAATTCCGTGCGAGACCTACCCCCTGACAAAATTACGGACTATGATGCTCTGAAGTTGGAGATATTCAGCAGGCATGGGCTTACCAAGTTTGGCATGGCCCAGCGCTTCCATGGCTGGACCTTCCAAGTGGACCAAGCTCCCCGTGCACAGATGCACGAACTTTCCAGAATTGCAAGAAAATGGCTGGAACCGGAGAAAAACACAGCTGCTGCAGTGGTGGAGACCATTGTGGTAGATCACTTCCTCCGAGCCCTGCCATATGAGGCTAAACGGTTCATTAGCCAACAGGCCTTAACCACAGCTGCAGTTACCATTGAAGCTGTGGAGAAATACCAGGCCACAACAGAAATGCTCCGTGCGACCAAGAGAGACCCCAGGACGACAACCCCGCAGCAGACAGTGGGGGTGCGTCCAAAAACCACGAAGGTTACCAGTCCATCTGCAGCAGCACCTAGCTATGCTCCATTGGGGGCCAGAAGACAGTCAGGTCTGGTTAGAATGTCTCGGGATAGTGAAACCAGAGAATGCTACCGCTGTGGGGAGATAGGACACATGTTGTGGCAGTGCCAAAAAATCCTAGACGAGCCCATGCCCACTGCTGGCTCCTCCAGCTCCCCCTCCACCCAGCTATTCGCATCACTCGTTGGGGTCGCAGATGGGCCCCCAGATCGACCCCCCACCTGCCCTGTAACGGTCAATTGCCATGACGTAGAGGCGTTGTTGGACTCCGGAAGTCGGGTAACCTTGGTGCATAAGGACCTAGTGGATCCCTCGTGTCTCTCCACTGACAAAGTCCTTCCGATCTCATGCGTCCATGGAGACACCAAGGATTATCCCACCACTGAACTCAAGGTGACAACCACCAGGGGGATAATACACACTAGGGCAGGGGTGGTTGAGTCTCTCCCTGTTCCTGTTCTGATTGGGCGAGACTGCCCCTCCTTCGACCTGCTGTTTAGGGAGACACAGCAGAGGCCAGCTAGAGTACCCCGCAGTCGGAGAGGTAAGACTCATCCTACAAACACACCAATGCAACCCTCACAACCACTCATCCCTGCTTTTGCACTCGCAGGAATGACAGGCCCCCAGGCCGACACAGACAGTGGCCCGGACACGGAAGAAGAGAATGCAGCTCCGGAAAGTTCTCCAAACTCCGAGGAAGACGCCCCGGCCATTGAGGAGCTCCCCAATCTCACAGGCCAGTATGGTACTGCTCAATTGCAAGAGCCCACATTTGCAAATGCCCTAAGAAATGTGCAGGTGCTAGAGGGTGTAGTGTTAGGGGATAGAGCAAGTCCCACATACCCCCATTTTGCAGTTATACGGGGTCTATTGTATCAGGTCGTGAAAGAGAATGACAGAGTGTACGAACAACTCCTTGTGCCACAGCCCCACCGAAAAACTGTGCTCAATCTTGCACACACGCATCCACTAGGGGCCCACCTGGGTGTAGAGAAGACCACAGAAAGGATCTTGCAGCGGTTTTTCTGGCCTGGAGTGCACAAGCAGATAGAGAATTATTGCCGTAGTTGCCCAGAATGCCAGAAGAGGGCACCCAAGCCCTCTTACCGTAACCCGCTCATCCCCTTGCCGATCATTGAAACCCCCTTTGAGAGAATCGGGCTAGATATAGTTGGCCCTTTGCCAAAAAGCTCCAGGGGCCATCAGTACATTCTAGTAATCCTTGACTATGCTACCCGGTACCCTGAGGCCATTCCCCTACGGAAAGCCACCTCCAGGCAGATTGCCAAGGAGCTGTTCCTCCTTTCCACCAGTCTGGGTATCCCAAAGGAAATATTGACTGACCAAGGTACCCCATTCATGTCTAAGGTAATGAAGGAGCTGTGTGCCCTTTTGAGGATCAAGCAGCTGAGAACCTCTGTCTACCATCCCCAGACAGACGGGTTGGTTGAACGTTTTAACAAGACTCTGAAGTCAATGCTGAGGAAAGCAATTGAAGAGGACGGGCGGAACTGGGACCAGCTGCTGCCATACCTGCTGTTCGCCGTGAGAGAGGTACCCCAATCTTCTACTGGCTTCTCGCCTTTTGAACTTTTGTTGTCTTACAGACCCAGAGGACTACTGGACATTGCGAAGGAGGCTTGGGAAGAGCAACCCTGCAGGCAGAGGACCCTAATCGAACATATCGGCGCCATGAAGGACAGAATGAGGGCCATTTACCCGATAGTTCGGGAACACATGGAAACTGCTCAACGGCAACAGCAGGCCTCCTACAATCGACCTACCCAACCAAGAGAGTTCAAGCCAGGGGACAGAGTGCTCGTCCTAGTCCCGACTGTCGAGTGTAAGTTCCTGGCAAGCTGGCAAGGACCGTATGAGGTCATCGAGCGAGTAGGAGAGGTAAATTATAAGGTGAGACAGCCTGATAAAAGAAAAACAGAGCAAATTTATCACGTTAACCTCTTGAAACAATGGCACGCCAGGGAGGCGTTATTCTGTTGTCTGCCCCAAACAGAGTCCAAAGCACCCGCCAGAGAAGAGGTTCAAGTGGGACCAGGTCTGTCCCCACATCAGCGGCAGAGAACACTAGAGCTAGTGGACCGCAACAGAGATGTCTTCTCCTCACTCCCGGGACACACAGAGGTGGTCCAACACGAGATCCGGACCGTGCCTGGCCGCACAGTGACTCAGCGTCCATACCGGGTGCCGGAAGCACGCAGGGTGGCCATCGAGCAGGAGGTGGAAAAGATGCTAGAGCTGGGAGTCATTGAAAACTCCAAAAGTGCCTGGGCAAGCCCCATCGTCCTGGTCCCCAAACCAGACGGGTCAGTACGATTCTGCAACGATTATCGCAAGTTGAATGAGGTTTCAGAATTTGATTCATATCCCATGCCCCGTGTTGATGACCTGGTAGACTCACTAGGACATGCTCGCTTCCTCACCACTCTGGACCTCACAAAAGGTTACTGGCAGGTGCCCCTGTCCCCCGCATCGAAGGAGAAGACCGCGTTTGCCACACCAGAAGGGCTCTACCAATACACACGGCTCCCGTTTGGTCTGCACGGGGCACCGGCCACGTTCCAGCGCTTGATGGACCGGGTCCTTGCTCCCCACAAAAGGTATGCGGCTGCATTTTTAGATGACGTTGTGATTCAAAGCCCAGACTGGGAAAGTCATTTACCCCGTGTACAAGCTGTGCTTGATTCCCTTAGAGATGCAGGTCTCACAGCAAATCCAAAAAAATGCAGGCTGGCCTTCAGCGAAACGAATTACCTGGGCTACACTGTTGGCCGAGGACTGGTCAAGCCACAGCAAGCGAAGCTGCAGGCCATACGGGATTGGCCACGGCCTCTCACAAAGAAGCAGGTGAGGTCTTTTCTGGGACTAGCCGGCTATTACCGCCGTTTCATTGCAAATTTTGCCTCCATTGCTGCACCTCTGACAGATCTAACAACCAAGCGACACTCCAGAATGGTGAAATGGAACCCCGCTGCAGAGACCGCCTTCATCAACCTGAAGCAGGCCCTCTGTTCCAGTCCAGTTCTGGTGGCACCAGATTTCCAGAGGGAGTTCGTTGTTCAGACTGATGCTTCGGAGGTGGGTCTGGGAGCTGTACTCGCCCAAGTACATGAAGGTGAGGAACATCCTGTCCTATATCTGAGCAGAAAACTGCTTCCAAGAGAGAAGAACTATTCCACGGTTGAGAAGGAGTGTCTCGCCATCACCTGGGCCCTGGAGCAGAGACGGTCTTATACGAGACGAATCACTCATGAAACCTTCCATAGGAATGAACGAGAGCATTTGGCTACGCGAACATGGCGTTTGCCGGCGTCACTCCCACCTGTCCGGTAACGAGAGCCAATTGCTTGCTGAGCTGCGCTGTCACTTATCCAATCGTCTCGACGCAAGTGCAAACGTAAACCTTTACGACTGCTCGTACCTAATCGGTTTGTTTGTTGGCGGCCATGTGGTTTGTTTGCCGTCCGTGGAAACTTCATTGTGACTTGGGCAGAGAGCGCAACTCGACCATTAATCACCTTTCTGCGCCCATCCAAAATGCAGGTGCAAGACAAAGGGACAGATATAATCACGGAAACAAAAACGGCCGTGTGCATACATGTGCACACCCGTTGTGGTTTTTCTTATGGTTGAAAACAAATAAGTAAGAAAAAGCAAAACGGGAGCAAGTCTGCAAGACATTCAACTTTGATCAGTTTAGCTTTTTTTTTCTTATATTTTTCACCGTTGATCATAGCTATTATCAGTTTAGGCAACAACATATCACAGTTTCAAACACCAATTTTGAGGCAGGCTAGCCTACATCATTAATTTATTCAATAGCCTATTTTTTTTATTACTGATGAGCAGGGACGACCATTGTGCTTACTGCTTTGGCTATCAGAAAATAAATCCAGTGTCTTTTCTGTACGATGACCGGAGAATGGATGCCCGTTTGACAGCCGGCCGGAAGAGGTGAAGTCCACGCAACTTGCTCCCACCTGCCGCAAAACAGAACGTTGTCGTGGAATGTGGCGCATGCGCAGATCAAAAATAGCATAAAGAAAAACGCTGTTTTAAAGTGTTACTTTCATGTTTCGGTCATTCTAAGACTGCCAATAAGCCCAGTTTTTCATTGTGATTCCAACCATATGAGTTGTGTATCGCTGTGTTGTCCCACTGTCACACAACATTATTTCCCCCATTCATTCTTATATACCCCATCACTGACTAATCTCAAATAGTCAGTTTGAGGCGTAGCCAAGATGGCCGCCGAGTGATGGGACTTATGGGAACAGATTTTGCCTGGAGTCCCTTCGGTATTACCTCCTGGGCCGCCGCTTCACGGTGGTCTCGGACCACGCCCCTCTGCAGTGGATGGCCAGGAACAAGGAGACAAACAGCAGGGTTACCAGATGGTTTTTAAGCTTGCAAGCATTTAATTTCTCTGTTGTTCACAGGGCTGGCAGAAGCCATGGCAACGCGGATGCCCTGTCCCGGAGAGATGCCCTCTTCGTGACCTCCAGCCCGACGGGGACGTCGAGTCCGAGGGGGAGGATCTGTGACGTCCCGAGAGGCTGCATCCTTGAAGGGCGCTATGTTCCACAGAAGTGGCTCCAGCTATGAGCAACTCTGGCTCCATCTGGTGGTGGACTTGTGAACTGCAGCTCCAACACAGCACAGCCCCACACCTGAGGCTGATAAGGGCCTAATGAGCTAGGTGGCTTTTGTGAGCTAGAAACTCTCAGTGGAATGGGGAGCTTGGGGGAGACACATGCACTCTGCCTCTTGCACTCTGGCCCGAGTGGGCTCTGCCGTGTGGAGCTCACTGGATACTTACCTGTGGATTCCGTCTAGTGACTTTGGCCTATGGAAATGTTCAATGGATTATTGACTGTGGATTACGTTTCCTGCTACTGGATTGCATATGGATGTTTGACTGGACTGAAAGTAAGAAGTTTATGTTTGTGCTTTGAGAAGATGTTGGACTGAAAGAAAAGCCTGCTCCTACGTTTGTTATTGAAGAGCCAGAGACATTGTTTGAGTTTGATATTGCAAGATGAATCCTCTTTTGAACATTTAAGTTGAACTTCAGATACCTTTTCTGTTTAAACTCCTGGCATAACATTAAAATACTTCCTTTATTTTAAACTTGTGTCCTTGCACTGATTTGAAATGTCCCGCTTAGAGATGGTCAGCCTCTCATGACGTCACAGCACGAACAGACAACTTGTGCGACAAAACAACAAGAAGAAACGCATTGCGTTCATTTCATTGTTTTGTTTTCATTGCATTGTTTCTCCATGCTGTAAAAGGTGTGCTGAGGGATTTTAGACAGGATCTGTCTTTGCACGCGCGCTGTTGTGAAAAGCAGAGTGGAAGGCACCGTCCAATCTGTCTCTGTCATCCCGTTGACTGTCAAAATTTGGCCTTTAGAAAATTTCCCGGATTTTGGCTTAAAATATGGGAATTTTCCTGGATTTTGGGAGCTCAAAGTTGACAGGTATGGTGGCACCGAACCGGTGACGCTGTGAAACCAGCAGTTAGCATTCAACCCATCACCTTGTACGGCTCAGTTTAACCGTGTGCCACAGTTCAGTGGAACTGCATGGTAAGGTTCAGTGTTTACAGCAAGATTGGCCCAGCCGTGGCTTAGTTAGCTTTGCTGTACCACCCTTCAATGTCCTGTCTAAATAAAGTTGAACACCCCCCCCACCCCCACCCCCCCCCCCAAAATAAATGAATAAACAAACTGTATGGTAAAATTCAGTTTAATTGCATGATACAGTTTGGTTTAACGCCATGATAAAGTGCAGTTCAGCTGTGGGCTGGCAAAGGCCTCCCTATGGACTGGCTATTCATATTTAGGAAAAACACCTTGATAAACATAGCATTGCGATTGGAGCACAGGGTTTGTTCCCTTTAGGTTCATTTCTGATGGTGCAAGGCTAGACCAGCTCACCAATCTCTTGACGACTGCGCGACCTCCATGTGTGAACAGACAGACTGAAGACGAGACTTTATCCACCTGCAGTTAGACTGCTAAACCTTTTTTTACTGTAGCTTTTGACGTGTCAGCTGGAGAACTCATCTTCCTCCTTTTATTTGTGTGTATTTATTTATTCTGTTGTTATGCTCAGGCTATTTTTAACTAATTTATTAGTAGGCTAGAATTGTCTTTTAACATGTCTTGCTTTTTTTCAACATGTCGTGCTTTAGGGTCATCTTTACGTCTGAAAGACAGCAAAATCTTTCTTTAGTGTACGTGTATATACTTATTTGGCATGTGTTGCTATGTTTTCATGGATTTTTATTTATTGATTTGCAGAGCTGTGACAAATAAAAGCCCTTGACTTGACATGCAAAAATATTTTCTGCCACTAGGCTGGATTATCTAGTTTAGGCTAGGCTACCCAAAGGGAGTAACCTTACAACTTTTTAAAATTTTAGTTCAAGTGCAGTGAAGTTTGTAGTGCAGTGAAGCTTGTGGAAATCAAGAGAGTTGGTTGCAATTGTGGATAATATAATGGAAGAGAGAAGATCTGAAAGGGGCCGAGAACGAAAACACAACAAAGATCAGCTATTCCCTTTAAACCTCCCGTTTGTGTGTGTGTGTGTGTGTGTGTGTGTGTGTGTGTGTGTGTGTGTGTGTGTGTGTGTGTGTGTGTGTGTGTGCGCGCGCGCACGTGTGTGTGTAAGCGCGTGCGTGCGTGCGTGTGTGTTGAACAGAGAGGTGGTACGGTAGATAAGTTCAGATATTTGGCTTTGAACTGTCATCTCTTCCCTCATGAACCAAAAATATACATGTAGCTCACTCAGCCAGAGATTACTAAAGTCTTGTCTGTCTATTGAAGGGGTGGTGGTGATGGTGGAGGTGGGTATCTATCTTTTGAAGGGGGTGGTGGTGATGATGGTTGGGTGTTGTCTGGCTTTTAGAGGAGGGTAGTGGTGGTGGAGGAGGCTTTATGCTGTCTGTGGGGCTTTTATGCGAGTTTCCCTCAGTAAAGTGTGTGGCTTAACACTTATAGGATAGTTGTGCACAGTAGACTATGTGCATGCAAGATACAATGGCAGTCTATAGAAAGAGAGAGACAGAGAGAGAGAGAGAGAGAGAGAGAGAGAGAGAGAGCAACCAAATAACTAGCTGCAGGGCACAGTTGAAAGAGAGAGAGTGAGGGGGGGGGCAGAGAGAAAGAGAGAGTGAGTGAGTGTACATTGACGTTGAAAAAGTCGAGGGCACAGTTGTGCTTGTCAACAAGGAACTGGGTTTGGTGATCTTTTCCATTAGTCATGGGCAGAGAGGACACATACATTACATGTAGATGTAGTGAGTTTGGGCCAGTGCCTGACAGCCTGCAGCGAGACCCGGGCACTAGTTTGCATTTTGACAATTCATTGGTGCATGGCGAAACCCAAGATATATTTTCCAGAGCTACGCCACCCACTTTGGCCATTGTCATACATCAAGCAAAAGACATGGTGCTAAGTTCCCTGATTAAAATAGACAGCATCAGTTGCCTCGGTTTGGACAGAGATGTTTATGTTTTAGCCCCCAAGGGCCAAAGGGTGTCTTCCCCGCCCCCCACCACCCGCATTCTGGTGCACATGCGCTAGATATTGCCTTACATTATTTACCCGATACTGGTAACATATATCTGTCAAAGGTACAGGCATGTAATATATCTGTAATGACAGTCAAAGTTCGTATCTGTTACAGCTTACGGAGTTTTCAGTATTTGCAAATCGGAGAACGAACAAAGTTATATTTTTCATTAAAGAAACACTGAGTCGTTTTTAAATCTTCTGCCTCTCTACAGGTTGGGAGGGGAACTGCTTTTACCGTGAAAGGCACTTTTGAATTCTGTCAATTTCGTTCTCTAGAGATCTTTGGACAGATTATTTGAATCTAGAAAAAAACATGTAATATTGCTTTAAAACATAAAAAAAAAACATTGCCGTTTTAGAACACACCAACATACATACCAGAAACATAGGCTACATTCCACATACAGTACATACCAGCATACATACCACAAACATACCAGACTTTCTTACTCTACTTTATACCGATAGCATACATACATACATACATACATACATACATACATACATACATACATACATACATACATACATGCAGTATATCCGAAATGACAAGAGGTTAAAATCTGTAGGTTTCCTGAAATGCCAAGACAGAAATCAAAACCGACAAAAAAAAACGACCTTTACAATCATAAATATTGTATGGTTTCCTTATGTGGTCGTGATATTTCTATGCACTCGGTAAAGAAAAGAAAAAACTAAAGCAGATTGGAGTTGTTTGAATATCACTATTTTTTTCTTAACCATTGACCATATGGGAAAGAACGCCTGCACTGCACCACGAGCAACACAGTGAATGTTTCAAAGGAGGGGGGATGACGGATCATGTCTGGCCGACATCATAAAACTGCCAGTGAGCAAGGATTAGGAATATTTATAAATCGCACCGCTGTGGTAAACATTTGGCTGCTCTTTAAAGCAAAGCCACTGCCAATGATTTCCACACTGTTAAATACAACAACACACTGCGCAATACACAGCACTAGGGCCACGGCTACAACTTACTGCCCAGCCCCAGTACAAAGCCATGTACTAAAAGGGACTCCCAATCAGTACAATACAATATCATGAGGACCTGACCCCCCTTTCCCTGGACCTGGGACAACTGACCCATTTGCCCCCCCTCCCCTGTTGGCTTCCCTGTCCAGCATGAGAGGGGGCTGCAACAGTCGGCACGGTGCCGACTACAGACTACCCACTATATGGGCCTTACACACCACACGTGCCTGAGGAAGATCCCTCTGTTGTATGTTTGGAGTTAATACACAGTGTGCAGACCGCTTCATCACACTACCCCTTACACACCACACCACACCAGGATGGTATTTTACCCCCTACCCATACGCACACCCTGCCGGAACAATTCCATAGAGGGCCCCAAGGCAAGACACTGATAGGGCCACCCATACAACCTGCCATGGTCACAGTAGGTCCCACAACACCAATATAGGTGGGCCCTGGGCCCAGGGGCAAATGCCCCGCTTGCCCTCCCTGTAGTTCCACTCCTGCCCGTACCCATGCAACCAATCAAAGACCTTCTCCTCATCCTCCTCCTATACGACACCTTCAGGGTAAATGAGCTCCCCTGTAGCTCGCCTTTTAACACTTTCACTCACACACACACAAACACAAACACACACACACACACACACACACACACACACACACACACACACACACACACACACACACACACACACACACACACACACACACACACACACACACACACACACACACTCATACACACATACACTGCGGTACACTACACAACAGTACTGATTTATGATGCAGAGGCTTCTGGCTTCGGCTCCACAGGTGTGTGTGTGTGTCCCAGAGCAGACAGCTGTGTGTGTGTGTGTGTGTGTGTGTGTGTGTGTGTGTGTGTGTGTGTGTGTGTGTGTGTGTGTGTGTGTGTGTGTGTGTGTGTGTGTGCGTGTGCGTGTGTGTGTGTTTGTGTGAGTTTGTATGTTAGGCAATGGCTCCCGCCTGCCGACAAACAGCCGCCACTAAATGTGAGTAATGTCACACACCCGGGACTCAGGAGTTGCACTTTTAGTGCTCCAGCTGCTGAATGGGTTCAACACCTAAAGCAAGTGGGTAATGACACTCTACTGTATACACACACACAGACACAGTAAATTCTGCAGTGCTCATTTAACACTTAGAGAGTTGATTTGACATCATTTGGACTTAAATTAACTCTGTAAGTGTTGAATTGACACTGCAACATTTACTGTGCAGACACACACAAACGCGTGCGCTAGGGTGCATCAAACGCCCCTCGAAAATGAAAACTTTGGAATATCCCACTCTGCTCTTGCAGTATTGTTCCTTTGCACTATCCTAACTCCCTTGAAAATTTCTGGAAAATTTGATTGATGTTAAAGGGTGGCGCAATAGGCTTGAAATTTTGAATGGTAGTGAATGGGCATATTCAGCTAAATCTGTGCAAAGTATATTTTGAGACTGTTTCGATCAAAAATAGTAAGGGCAGTCATTTGGAAGAAAGCTCCAGTTTCTTCTCCACTTCCCCAGGACATCAAAATCCCAACAAATGGCTAGAGAATGGATAGATGGGTGTTCGATCATGGCTAAAATGTTAGGGCGGAATTCTCCCACCCGCTTAAGTCAAAAAAAGCGCGCAACAGCGCCTCCGAGCTTACTCAAGCCCGTGAGTAAACGGGGCTTACGCGCGATTTCATCACTTGCGCACTTTGGGTGGGGCCAGGCCAAAATCAGGGAGTTCCCCATGTTAATCAATCCTAAACGGATTCTCCCGTCCACTTAAGCGTGTTTGCCTTTACGCGCATCAAAGGGCTGTCGTAAGGTCGAGCGCCACTATGAGGTAAAATGTAATATTGCATTTGATGCTCGCTTGGCTCGCATTTTGAACATGTTACACGGTATGCTTTGTTGATGTTCCTTACCGTCAGCGTGAGTCCAAATCGTAATTCATTCACAGTTCCACATTTCATCCTACATTAATTGTGAAAAAATATGACCAGCTGCTCAGAGCATGTTCTCATATCGATGAACTTACAAACAAAAGTAGGTAATTAATTAATCAGTATGAGGATCATCATGTTGTCTCTGGACGGTAACCAAAACCAAAAACACCTCGTTGCAGGTTGCACCATGCGCACAAGTAGGCTAAATTGACAAGGCACGTCAGACTAAAGACCGTTGTTCCAGTCGTCCTCACAGCCACCTAAAGTATGCCTATTCAAAAACAACCTTCACCATTTTTACTATGTTGTAGCCACGACGTTAAGTAAAGGGTTTTTATTTCAACTCCTCCACTTTTGTGATTTATTGGAACTCGTGCATATGTGCATGTAACCTATTAAACTTTCTGAACTGATGCCCGACATACAAAACCACCACATACTGAGGTAGGCTACAGGTTGTCCTATCTGTTTTTGTAAGGCAAAAAATATTTCCTGAATGTCATTACAGCTAAACGTAAAAGGTAGGCCTACATATCAGAGCATGTCTTTGGCATTTCGCTTCTGGTCTCGATTACACCCCATCAGCTGCGCGTTTAAGTCCTGGCTTGGCATTGCATGCCCATGTCCAATTAATTCCCATGTCTGCGACAGAATATAAAGTCTCCGTTTTTTTCATGACGATCGATTTCCTTGTTCATTCTTCAGCATGCATGTAGCCTAAGTGTAATATGCTGACGGACAGCTGAGATCCACATATTTCCAATTAGTTTAGTTACTGTACAGAGAAGCGGAGAAACACTTTTAAAAGTCAGCAAATAGGCCTACTATGTGTTTGTTTAACTGTGGGAATGATCAGCATTTTAAATCACTTTTTGATTTCCGGAATTGTCCAGGCAACACGCCAAACTCCAGTTTTAACAAAACGTTTAATCATGTTTATTATTTCAATCAACCTGTTGCGCACCAAAACGCTCAGCTGAGTTCCCGCCAAAGGGACACATCGCGTTTCCATCTCATTATCCCACCTCCAATACTTGCCTTGTGTTTGTGAAAAGGAGGAGGTTAGGTTTTGGAACGCTTTTGCAAGAGGACTTTTGGCACGTGGTTTTAAATTCAAAGTTAAAGTTCAGTATTGGATCTCAATGGACTGCCGAGGTTTTCACATGATTGATCAGAAAATCCATGCTCCATAGTTTCTTTGTAGCCACAACTGATGAACTTGGCAGAGACTCATCCCCCCATTTAGCATATATCACGCCTATGTTGGGCTACGCGCTGTTTTTCTGAGTTAAGCGCGAGGGGTGTGGCGACGTTCCAGAGGGGAGAATACGCGCAAGATAAGACCGCGTAAAAAATGCGTGCGTAAAACCGACTTAAGTGGAGACGGGAGAATTCCGCCCTTAGCGAATAGGGGCTAAAACTTTGCTGAAGGAAGGCTCTAAAAAACACACACAGGGAATTTCAAATCTGGGAAAGTGGAAGGGGAACTGGAGGATTCTTCCAAATGATTCTCTTTACTAGTTTTGACCAAAATAGTGTAAAAACACACTTTTCAAGGATTTGGCTAAATTCGCCCATCCACTGCCATTCAAAATGTCAAGCATATTTTGCCACCCTTTAACATCAACCAAAATCGCTAAGATTTTACAAGGGTGTTATGTTAACCCCTTAGCGCAGCACTATGGCTCTCTGTAATGTCATAGCAATGTTGTTATGAAGTAGTTAGGCATTTTCAGCAAGTGAATAGGGTCGCCGGCGACCCATGCTGCAGTAAGAGGCTACTACAAAGGAACAATTTTGCAAAAGTTGGGGCGTTTGATGCACCCTAGCACGCGCACGCACACACACACGGGCGCGCTCACACACACACACACACACACACACACACACACACACACACACACACACACACACACTCTGCACACAAACACACACGCATGCACACAGGGAAGATCGAGGGAACTGAGGAAAAAACAAAAGCAGAGATGCAGTGAGAAAGAAGGGTAACACTTTACCGGCGTCATACGGATGACATAACGGTATCATAATATTGTCATAATGCAGTCATGCATGTGTCATAAACATTATGTCAATGTCATAAACATTGTATGACTTTGTCTTTAAGTGAAATTTGATTATGGCAAAGACAGGCCTAACAATGTCAACTTTTCATGGCCATAAAACGTTTATGACATTGTTATTATGTTTATGACTCGTTCATGACTCTATTATAACACTGTTATGTCATACATATGACGCCGGCGTCAAGTTAAGTGTAACCGAAAGAAGTAAAAAAGAGGAAAAGTCATGAGATAAATAGAAGCAAAATTGAAGAGAGAAAGCGAGTATCAGAATATCAGACGTAGATGTCAAGAATGTTGAGAGAGAGAGAGAGAGAGAGAGAGAGAGAGAGAGAGAGAGAGAGAGAGAGAGAGAGAAAAGGAAGAAGGGACGAAGGATGAGGGATGAAGATGGAGGTTAGAGGGGTTTATCCGTTCAGATAAGTCGTCAGACAGTAAGGAAAGACAAATACGTTGCAGAGCCTCTCTTATAGTGTTTGAATTGCTTGAAGAAGGTCAGTAGACCGAAACGTTGCATACCATGCAAATGTGAACAGTGTGCGGGAGCTTTCTTTGCTTTGGAGCCTCTCTTATAACCTGATAGTAAAGTATCTGGGTTTTACATGGATCCATTGACTTACACTAGCTTAGCGACATGCTCCCTCTTTTAACTTGTCTTAAAGCAAGACAGCGCTTCACATGAAAAGTAAGACACTTTACCACCTTTATAAACCCCAGCTTACGATTTTAACTGTATTAAGCCCGAAAATAGTGGCATACCCCTTTAATATTTAAGACTTCAGATCCACTTCAGCAACTGCAATTCAGAGGTAAGTTGTATTTGTTTAGGGAAGGAGATTATATGCAAATGCTGACCTGGATCTGAAATCTTAAATACTAATAAGTAGTAAAACCCATATACTCAAACCTTATTGTCACCAAAATGGTAATGACCAATTCTTTATTGGTTACCTACGACTCTCTGCATTGTCATAGCAATGTTGTTATGATGTAGTTGAGGAGAGTGAATAGGCCCTTCGATGGGCCCATCTGCAGTAAGAGGCTACGACACAAAGAAACTTTGGGGGAAGATTTTTTTTCTTCGAATGTTTATTTAGCCAGGATTGCCCCGTTGAGACTGAGCATCTCTTCTGCCAGAGTCCTGGTCAAAAGGGCAGTTGGAGAGAGACAGAAATGGGTAGTGGATGGTGGTCGTGGTCTTCGTCAGGGAGATTTAGAAGCAAACTGTTGGATTCTGACTGATAAGGTGAGAGGTTAGAGATACAGTATGAGACGAGACGGTGGTAGAGGTGGTGGTGTTGGTGGCAGTGAAAAGTGAAAGCCCATTGGGAAACTCCAACTCCCATTGTCATTGTGACACAGCACTCCACAGCACACAAGTGAACACTGCACACTGCACACAACGAAATTGCATTTATGCCTCACCCGTGCAAGGGGGCAGCCCTCAGTGGCGCCCCATGGGGAGCAGTGCGGTGGGAAGCCATGCTCAGGGTACCACAGTCATGGAGGAGGATGGGGGAGAGCACTGGTTGATTACTCCCCCCACCAACCTGGCGGGTCGGGAGTCGAACCGGCAACCTCTGGTATGCAAGTCTGACGCCCTAACCGCTCACCCATGACTGCCCATGGTGGCAGCCAACCAACTTTTTTGGAGGAGCAAGTCACAAGTTCTCTCTGACAACAAGGAATAGAAATGTAACAAGAAAGGAAGGAATTAAGAAATGTATTATCATGTACTTACACTGTACGTCCTTACCTCTAAACCTAGCCCTAAGGTACAGCGCAATTACATAATAATACATCTTACATAGTCTACTGTGTGACCTAATAAATGTAGCATGGACAGCAAGTGTAACCAAAGATTCTCTAGGTTCTAGGTGCCTTTTCACCTTCTCTGATGTAAACGTTGACTGGTATGGACAGACTTGGGAGAGGGAGTTGGGTATAGAGGTGGTGGTGGTGGTGGGGTGTATTCTTTCTTTAGTGTTAGAAAATGCACACCGGCTGTGATCAGATAGTCAAATTGATGGGGGAAAAAAAGATTGTCGTTGCACACTGACAACTTCATGATGCAATACTTTTTTGTGTGTGAGATGACCTTGATGAAGGGGTAAGCCGAAACTTTGAAATTCTGTGTGCAACGACAACTGATTTTTCATTAGGTGGTGGGGTGTACAGTGTACACCATAGTCACCCTTGGATCTCCCCTCTGACCCCTTCTCTGGCTGTCCCATTTGTGAGCCCTGTTTCTTGGGTCTCTCCCCAGTGCCTTTCAACGCAACTGTCTGCCAGTCATTTCCTCCCTGTTGTATATAGGCCCCCGCGTCCCTTCCCTTCCCCCCGTAACAGCCTGATGAAAACTTTTTTCCTCTGCTTTGAACAGGACGGAGAGAGAGAGGGGGGGGTGGGGGGTGTTTGGTACGGTAGGAGTATAGGGGAGTGCGCCTAGGGGAAGGGGAAGGGGAAGGGAGGGATCCCAGCGAGGGGACAAATGCCATTGCTGCTGTCCGTCACGGAGAGCAGGCTGCTGCCGCTGAGTTTAGCCTGCGAGCGCGTGGCCTTTACTGGGACGGCTTATCACACAGAGCCCGCAGACAGCAGAGGGAGAGAGGCAGAGAGAGAAAGAGCTAGAGAGTGGGTCAGACTGAGAGAAAGGAAGAGGAGTGAGAGCAGGACAACAGAGAGAGAGAGAGAGAGAGAGAGATAGAGAGAGATAGAGAGAGATTTTTAGAGGGGGGTGAGAAAGACAAACTTCTTTTCAAGATCCTTTTATTATTCTCCAGCTGGGCTTTGGCGTAGTGACACTGACCAGCTGCATTTCTTTTTACACTTTTGTGGGTTTATTTTTTAATTTTGTTATTTATTTGCTTTTTTTAAAAGGAGAAGGACTGCCTTTTTGTTGGTGGAGAGTGGTTCTACTGCCTCGGAGGGTGCAAGACACTTGTTTTATTTTTTTTCCCTCTCTTTTTCTCTCTGTTGTTTTTCCTCGCTGTTGTAAAGCAACAGAGGGGTTTGGATAAAGAAGCGGCTGATTTTTTGTTTGGCGTGCGGACATGGAGCAACTCAGGAACGGACAGAATAACATGAAAGGCCACGCAGGAGGACACGCTGGGGCAAAAGTCTCGCTGGACCACTATCAGAGGTAAGGCGAAACTTTTTTGGAAAAAAAATAAAAAAAATTGTCATTGTAGAGGGGGGTGGGCTGTAAAAACAAAAACATCACCATGCGGCTTTCTCCCCGGTGGAATCTACAGTAGGCCTATATGCCAGAAACTCATTAACTCTTTTGTGTGTGTGGATACAGGACTTAGAAGCAGGCGAGAGTGACGTTGTGTTCATGCATGCACGGTATATCATAACTTAACGCAGCAGGTTCCGATTTGAGGGAGGGGATTCATGAAAATATTTGAAGCGGCTGGCGGCATCGCTCCAGACGTTACGGATTATTACACGAAGGAAGAAAGAAAAGTAACATTCTCAAAAAAAAACAGAAGGCAGAGAAAAAGGGGGGAAAGATGAATGGATTTTGACAGTAGGAATAGCGTTTCTGCCAGATGTGTTTTTTCAGCTGAGCCCCAGTGGTGTAGCCTACGTAGAACGCGGGTATACAGAGTATACCCACTTCTAAATTTCAGGGGTTTCAGTATACCCACTTAAAATTTATTGATCCATTGTTTTGAATAGCAGAAATATATACAGCATACCCACTTCAAAAAATTCTCAAATAGGCTAAACAGTATACCCACCATAAAAAAGTAGACTACACCACTGCTGAGCCCCCCCCCCTGACATGACAGTGGTGGGACAGAGGTATTCCACATGTGAAGAGCTCTTTTCCAAAACGCTATATCCACCATTTTTGACTTTTTGCATTTTAATATTGGAATTGACAGTTACGAGGTCCTATATGTGTGAATTCTTGCCATTCAAATGTTTTGAGAACATACTTTAAAACCTCTATAAAAATGCATTTTGCAATGCATTTCAATGGAATGCCCAATACAAAAATGTCAATTTCCCAACATTCTATAAAATGGATATATCTCAATTTGGAAAAGAGCTCCACATGTCCTCCCTGGTTGGCTCCCAGCCTCATAAGTCTGTCCCTCTCCGGTAAATAGTTTACACACAATTATAATGGTCCTCAGACGTGTGTACAAGAAAACCTTGTTCCCACACCACCGCCAGTGTTCCTTGTTCCTTCTGTGTGTGGTGTGCGTCCTCCTTTACCCCGAGTTGTTTACACACACACATGCGCACACACACACACACACACACAGACACACACAGACACACACACACACACACACACACACACAGACACACACACACACACACACACACACACACACACACACACACACACACACACACACACACACACACACACACACACACACACACACACACACACACACACACACACACACACACACACACACACACACAAGCACCTTGGTTTTGTGAGAGACTAATAGTTTTTCCAGTGCAGGAAAATGGTTTTCCCTCACTGCCTTCGTTTCCTTGAGTGAACCCTGTGTGGACAAAAACAGCTTTATGTAACGTTCTGTCGCGTTTTTTTATGTCATTATTTAACGGTCATTTCGGAAAGAGTGAAGGTACTGCAGCCTCTTAACGTACGCCGTTCCAACAATGGAATCCTGTAATAGTCACTGAAAAAGCTTCACTACCATAACACTACATCACTATGACAGTGCTTAGGGCCTTTAGTAAACATTATGATTGGTCATCGCCATTCTGGTAACAACTGATTCATGACAGCCGTCTCATACAGAGTTAAACACAACTTGAAGGCTATAGGCTAAATGTACGGTAGGCCTATTGTATGCTATTGTGGTATTGCTTTTCCTGCCTCTTTAGTAGAATCCTGTGACGATAGAGCAAAGAAAATACCTCTGGGGTGAATTTCTCAAAACCAAAGTTGCTTACTACATTAGCTACTTTGTTGTTTTCAATGCATTTTCCCATTGGCAACTACCGAAGTTGCTAACAGGCTAACAACTTCTCTTTTGAGAAACTCGCCCCTGGTGTGTGAGCATCTTTGCTTGACCCCTCTGTTATAACCTTTTTGTCACCAAAATGGAAACAACCAAGTCTCAGTCGGTTATTTAAGCCTCTCTGCGTTGGCATAGCAATGTTGTTTTGATGTAGTTGAGTGACTAGAGCTGTCGACAGGCGCATCTACAGTAAGAGGATACCAATACTCTGTGTCAATGAATAGAGCAATGGCAATCGGCATAAAATCACTGCTTTGTTCTAAATGGCAATACAAGTATCCTAAAACAGGCCTTAAAAACAAACAGAACACTATCTTGAGCCAATTGCTTTTGGTTGTTGGAGTTTAGGTGTTAATCTTTGTTTTGGTTTAGTCGTACAGTATATAGAAAAGTGTTTAACTAGTGTACCATTTATTTGTCCTTCACAAATGTACTGCTTATCCATTCACTGGAAATTACTACACCCCTCTGTGACTGACACTTCAAGGAAGTGCAGTGGTTAGAATTGAACAGAAACAAACTAGACCCCATATGGTACTTTACACAAGGGAATAGCAGGTTGTAAACATACTGTATGGGGGCCATTCCTCTCTTTTGACACGTCCATTTTATATTAGGCTACGTGCCAAGAAGAAGCCTAGATGTGTTTTGTTTTCTTGTTAGCACCGTGAGAAGTGAAGCATCAACTTTTAAAACAATACATTTTAAAAACACTAATACAGAATTCTGCATCGATCGATTCTGGTTGATTTAATTTGTCCTATTTTAGTTTGGCACTGACCATGTTACTTGAGAAAAATGGCACATGTTAAACATACATTTTCCCATGGGAAAAACACAGTCCATGCATTGCACTGCCTGTAAACCATGCATTACACAGCTTATACCGTATATGCCTACATGGTCTTTAAGCTTTACTTTTTACTGCATGGGGTCAGCACATGTGAAAAAGATCAATCTTCCGGGTACTTGGTTGCACTAAGTAAGTCTTCAGGCTTTGACTGACAATTTGTAGGAAAGTGAAAGGTAAGAGGGGGGAGGACCCTTTTATGGTTCCCTAGCGTGATTCTATTTTAAAACCAGAAAAACAACTGCAAGCATTTGCCCTTGAAGTTACTTCATCATAACCCTCCAAAATTTCTCCAGTGGAGATTCAGTTAAGAGTTTTGTTGACTTGAAACTGAAGCCAAAAAAAAAATGTACCAGAGATTTGCTCCACAGATTTACGGCATATGGCTACTCTCGCAGGTGTTGTGGGTCGGTTTGCACAGTACAGGGGGCTCTAATCTCGACGGGCTTCTGTTTCTCCCGCATTTTTTCCAGGGCAGCGCTTTGGGTGATTTATTTCGGTTACCGTGGCCCACAGAGTTTTATTGGCGGCCCCCACACAGTGAAGCAGTAGCAGTCGGTGAATGAACAAGGCGTTGTTGTTTAAATGGTCTTGTAAAATACGGAGATAAATGTCTAAGTAAGTTAATGAGACGATATGTGATGGTGGTGGTGACTGTGTTTTTTTCCAGAAAATATATGGCAAGTGTCACTGTTGGAAATGTAGAAAGTAGGAAGGTGTTTTGCATCAATGTGCTAATTTGATTATTAGTGTACTGCTACTATAAGGAAGGAAAATGACATATCGCACAAGAAGTGTATTAACGATGTGTGTAGCTGACAAATTCTGGTTTTAATGTATACTATTGTTGACAAGTTGAAACGTGTAGTTTAATTCTGATAAATAATTCTGATTTTAGTTTCAGTTTAGTTTAGTTTCGTTACATTTGTAGTTTCTGTTTTAAAGAGGCAAGATGTTGGCTTCTATACTGAGACTATTGGTTGGAATGAGTAAAATGTTGTTGGAAACACATAAATGAATCTTTTCGGGACCTTGTGCTTGTATTCATACACAGACATGTGACTATTAACAATCTCGACAAGTCAAAATATATATATTAAAAAAATAGATCAATGACAAACCTTTTAATCATAATCTGCATTACATCAATGTGCTGCATGCACTACAATGTATGTGGGTTTGTGTGTGTGTGTGAAAGCAAGTGAATGGTAATGTTTACAGGCTTGCATGTGTGCATGCTTTTGTGTGTGTGTTGATGGGGGTTCCTCTATGATGAATCAGTGAAGAAATTGTCCTGTGTGTGTGCGTGCGTGCGTGTGTGCGTGTGCTGAAGAGGGATTTGCTGTATGATAAATCGGTGAAGAAATTGTCCTCAGTGCTGTGCGTCTGTGTGTGTGTGTGTGTGCTGTGTGTGCTGTGTGTGCTGTGTGTGTGTGTGTGTGTGTGTGTGTGTGTGTGTGTGTGTGTGTGTGTGTGTGTGTGTGTGTGTGTGTGTGTGTGTCTATACATGTATAGTGCTGAAAGGAAGGGGATTTGCTGTATGATGAGTTGCAGGGTAAATTGTCCTTGGAGTGCCATGGGACAGGAGAGTGTGGTGGTGTGCTGGGTGCACTGCCTCCATTGTGTCGCGTGTGACTGATTTGTTTTAAACTGTTCGAGGGTCAGGGGAATTAGCGAGAGTGCCGTGCCGATATTTTAAGGGGTATCAAGTGAGGTTCGTTTTTCGTCAGCTCATTCTTCTTCTTTCCTTTTCCTTTTCCCTGTGTACAGTATACACACGTGAACATAGGCCAACATATAAACAAATTGCGTGTGCGTGTGTGTGTGTGCTTGTGTGTGTGTGTCAGGGCGAGAGAGAGAGAGAGATACACACACAGCCATGGACAAATGGACAAACACACTACATTCTGTGCATCTCTGATTCTCCTTTTCCTCTCCACTCTACATCTCTTACTTGGTTCCACCCAGCTGCTGTCTCTATATCACCCCGCAAACCTGTCACACACAAGGGGAAGTTGGAAGTCGCCTACGAACCTTCGGTGTGTGTGTGTGTGTGTGTGTGTGTGTGTGTGTGTGTGTGTGTGTGTGTGTGTGTGTGTGTGTGTGTGTGTGTGTGTGTGTGTGTGTGTGTGTGTGTGTGTGTGCGTGTGTGTGTGTTGAGGCGGGGGAGTGTGTTGAGTGTTGCCACAGACACTGTCCCCCATAGGCCAGCAGTTCTTCAGCAAATCTCCTATACCTGCATTCAGCTTCGGCCGCTTGAGTCCGCTGAAGTTTCTTTCGTGGCCCAAACCTCAAGAGAACGACATGCCTCGTCACAGGTAGATAAGATTTTGGTGTTCGGGAGTATTTGTGTGTGTGGATGTCAAGGGTGAAAATTGGCACCTTTTACCAGCCAAATGCTGGTGAAATCTAGAAACATTTTGAGATTGAGAAATCTTGGTCACAGACTGGTAATTCACGACGAAGTGTCTGGTGAATTATTATTTTTTGGTGGCTCGTAAAAGTTTATATTTTGAGTGTGGCTGTCACGAAATAACTACAGCCAAATACTTGTATCTGAGGAGGATTTCTGACTGAAACCTTGGCAAGTAAAAGAACAGGATTTGAGGACATTTTTTGTTCAATTGTTAATCATGAGTGCAGTGTAACTCTTCTAAATGCATATCAGCCAAATACTGGCAAAATCAAAAGCTGCCTGGTAGATTTTGGACACAGAATAATAATATCCGACATTGTGTGTCTGGTGAATTTTACCATATTTTTGGAGGCTGGTAAATGCTGTTATTTTTATTATTTAAGTTAATATACACCCCTGGCTGTGGGTGTGCTTACTTAAAGGGGAACCTCTTTGTTGGTGTAAACACTAAAGAAAAAATATATAGCCTACTTAGAACCAACTTAAATAGTCCCTTGCGCTATACTGTATGACTGTTTTAAGGGAGCGTAACTAAGCTATGCAATGTATATTCATAATGTGCTCAGTGAAATTGTGACATTGAATCAACGGAAAAAAAAAATAGACCCATTGTGGTTATATTGCCCTGATTCTTAACGTTGTTTCTGAGCATGGATATTACAACTCTGTATGCTTTGTGGAACTACAGGGGCGCCTGTGAAAGACCATTACGGGTTTTACACATACACACACACACACACACACACACACACACACACACACACACACACACACACACACACACACACACACACACACACACACACACACACACACACACACACACACACACACACACACACACACATATGCTGGAGTGCAGTCTCTTGTTGCAGTGTGTCTAAGCCAGGCAAGGCTAAGCGAGGGTGACCTTGGAACATAGGCTATCCGTCCGTCCCTCGATAGTGTTGTTTTCCCCTGTGCGAGCTGCCTTACTTTTTAAATAGCAATTAAGCTAATATTACACGGATGGAGCAGAGGTGTTGAATATTGCTGATTACTGTGAAACGAATCGCTAACTTCATGTGTTTTGTATAATGGGAGTACAGCACAAGATATGAATAAGGTGTTCACCAGATTTTTATGAAATGAGACAAAGTGACGTGAGAAAAGTGAAATAAATGACTGCGCCATTTTTGGAAACAATTTGCTTCCACCAGAGGTATAGAACGGTGATTACATAGCCTACAAATACAATTCTATCCATTGAGGATAGTTGTATGCTTTTTCGTGTCAGGTTCTTGAAACTTTCAAAGGTCTGATTCATTCACAAACTAGTTGTAAATTGAATTTTAAAAGTCCTCCCACGGTACATTTTCTTGAAATGCTGTGGCTGTAAGTACAGGCATCACCTTTTGCGGATGGTACTGCCACATAACATGAATGACGACATGCACAGTGTATGCATGTTCAGTACTCCGAACTCTCAAATGTACGCTTAGAATTTACGCATGCTAACACTTCTGTCGCAAATGAAGCATCCCTTGACAAGACAACATATCCGTTTCTGAGAAATCATGATATAGGGGAGTATTCGAAAAGAAGCCAGAAATGTGCACATCAATGTCTGCCTGCACACATGCATCATAGAGAGAATACTGTAGTGAACACTTTACCCTCAAATGAATCAAAACAGTAAGCCTTATATGTGGGATACTGACATGCACGTCTTTCTCAAGTTGAGTTAATTTACAAACTCATGGCAGCCAGGCAATTTACTTTTTCACGTTTAACTGGCTGCAATGTTTTACAGTGTACATATTGAGCGTAACCCAACCCTACTATTTGTGTTTTAGTTTTGGGCGTCACTGGGTCTTGATTGGGGGAGAACAGCACACCCCTTGTAATTACAACTATGCTGAGTGTTTTTTTTTAATTTTTAAAACCTGCTTGTCTTTTTTAACGGCTGCAATGATGCATAATCTATTCATAGTCAAATATAATACCCCCTGCAAGCAGTAACAGACAGATTCCACTTTACATTAGGTGGCCTAATTAAAGCGATGTAATAGGAGAGATGTAAGAAACAGGCATGAAGTAAATGTAAGACATGTTTTCGTGTCGTACGTGTGTCCTCCTCACATAATATACCCCCGTGTCTATCGCCCTCCATGACCGATGTCCGCCTAATACGTTCCATTAACCAATTAATGAATCACCGTCATCTGTATAAGTGGGGACAAGAGCAATTCTGAGCCTTTGATCTTGGCATACCATTTGGGCCCCTTGTGTGTGAGTGAGAGCGCGTCTCTGGCACACGGACCTTCTCTCTGTCTGTCTGTCTCTGTCTGTAACACTGCACAACACCACCTGTGTGCGTGTGCGTGTGTGTGTGTGTGTGTGTGAGAGAGAGAGAGAGAGAGAGAGAGAGAGAGAGAGAGAGAGAGAGAGAGAGAGAGAGAGAGAGAGAGAGAGAGAGTGAGAGAGAGAGAGAGAGAGAGAGAGAGAGAGAGAGAGAGAGAGAGAGAGAGAGAGAGAGAGAGAGAGTGTTTGTGTATTCAGGCTGATGTGTGGCTTCTCGCACCATAGCTTAGCGGCACTCGCTCTCTCTCTCTCTGCCTCCACCTCTCTGCCTCGCTGGCTTACAGTGTGAAAGCGGGCGTGCAGCAGTGTGGGTGCTTTCAGCAGGATTGATTTGTGATGGGCTGATGTCCAACAGCCTGGGCATAAATCAGCCTGTTCAAACACTTTTAAACCAGTTGGGGGCTGAGAGGTTGGGCTGGTGGAGGTTGGAGGTGGTGGCTGTCAGGAGCACCTTGTTTGGTTGTTAATTTCCCGTCAGTTGCGAAAATTTCAGTACTCTCTTGTTTACTATGCTCAAAATCCTCACTTTGCTGTACCACCTCATAGAGAATATGGGGTGATGTTTGTACATTAAAAACAAACAAAAAAATACCACAAATTACAATAGACCATAAAGCCATCAGGTCACAGAGACATTTAGAGATTCAGTCAACATTAGTGTTGCTTACTGCAGTATAAGTTTTGTAAAGGATTTCCAAGATACACTGGTAGGTTACATGAAAAAAGCCTCTACTTGTGATGGGCTAACGTGTCTTCTTCAGAGCCTGGTCACAGAGATATACTGCAATGTGTGTGAAATTCATAGCTTTTTTAGAATTTTTTTTTTACAGAGGACATTTTTACAAGAAGACTTAAACACGGACATGCCGGGGTTTTGTGTGAGGACTCATTGCAATAAAACTGTCCAGCAAGCTCACCAACACAAAAATGTCCCTGATAAATACCACAAGGGCTAAATGCACTTCACCGCTGGCTTATCAACTAAGATCTATTTGTAGCGTAGCTAATTCACACCCCCATTCGACACAAATTGCCTTATTTGCCAAAAGACATACTTAGTAAGGCCATGGTAAGTTTAGAGCAAAAACTACGGCTACCCTTCGCAATGCTGTGCAATGCTATATGCTAACTCGTCCCAGCAACTGGGCCTAGTTCGTACTGTATTAAATGACGGGCAGGGCCAAGGGGGGAGCTTGAGTGAACACAGCCCAGCGTGAAACCTCTCTCGCAAAGAGGCAAGGCTTCCATGCTCGGTGGCATTCTCCGAGGCTATATTACTCGCCTTGCAGTCTAACTTTGCTCACTCGACCGAGTTTACAAGCTCATTTGGATACCTGTGTAAATTCATAAGTCAAACGAGCACATGCCACGGTGGAGTGAGTACATATGTAGAGAGGGCTATTTCAAGTCGCTGTTTGTGTTATTCCATCTACAGTCTCCAAACTCCCTTTATAAAAACAAAGATGGCCGCTCTTCCTGTCTTGTTGCCCATGTAGCGGGCCTACAGTACGGCTGCTGCTAATGTTACATTTTATAGATCAGATGCTGTTGTCCGCCGTCGGGCTGATTTACGACATTGTTGAGATCTTTTGATGTCAAAGTGCTCTATCTTACAGGTGTTAGGATTTTAACACGTCATGTACATGTCCTCAAAGGCGTCACCCGAAGGGCAGACGGTGTAGTAGGACCATGTTTACAAGGCCCGTGGTTCCAGTCTTGACTGCATGGGGTACTTCTGAGGACACTATTTATGTTATTATTAATAATTATGGGGGCTCAAAGGGGTGTTTTTATTGGATCCAACATGTCCGGCTGTGCCCCAGCCTGTCCCCTCGCTAGTGTGTATTCAGCCGGAGACAAATTGAATCAAGTCTGATCCCTCTTTCATCTTTGGAACAGAAAAGCACCACCATGCAGACTGGATCCAAAATGCTCACTTGCTCACTGTATTGTGACTGTGTTGGGCACAACAGTTTTCTTAATTTATGGTTTATAATAGGACAGTGAGATAGTGACAGGAGTTGGAGAGAGAGACACAACGTTTTTTTTATGATAGGGCAGTGAGAGAGTGACAGGAGTGGGAAAGAGAGATTGGAAAGGATTGGTAAAGGACCTGGGCTGGAATCGAACCCGGGTCAACATCGTTAGAGCCACGGCAGGGCCTTGGGAAAAAACAATGCAATGAATGCCTTTTGGATAATTTTTTCTCCCACACAGTTGCTTTTTTTTTTAACCAATGTTCAATCCCATTGTTTTCAATACCACCGCACACCGACACTGAAGTGTGCTGATTGATGTTGGCTGTTGCTTACGATCCAACTAAGCGAAATTGCAAAACTGCTCTGCAATGCTGTTTGAATTGGTGTGCACACAGGTCTTAACTAGCCAATGCTGCTGGGCCCAACATCACAGCAAGCAGCCAAGCAGCAGGCGCTAGCAAGGCAGTCCAAGATGTTACTAGTGACAGGAGCGTACAGTATGTAGCTATGACCAGAGGTGTCAATCCCAGGTTCATAAAGTAACAATTCTGCCACAAACTTGATCCAGTCAGCTCTGAATCAGCTGATCCCAATGGGTACTCATAACAGGTACACCAGTTAATCAGTGAAGTCACCTGTTAGAAAGAAACTGAGGCAGGATTTTTACATCTGAACAGGATTTTTGACATCTGCCTATGATGGGAGGGCATGGGGGAAGCGTAGACTGACAGACCTCACGCTTTCCAAATTTTGTTTCAAAACAAAAGAATGATGAGCTGTGCCCAGACCAAAACCATGCATACTGATAATCTGTCATTAAAGAAACGTTTTTGGGGAAAAATCATTGAAATTTGAAACATCTTGAGGGAACATACAACTGTGGAATCATACAGCTGACCACAATGACAACAACAGAGACTGCAATGTGGACAATTGGAATCAGATGATCAGAACCATACTATCAGCACCTGTTTATGATGGTTTGCTACTTCTTGGAAAGCAGACTACAGTGTCTGCTATCCACAACATATTCTCTGTCTAGCTGCAAAGTCACTGGGGTGCAGTTTATAACAGTTAAATCCACATACTCCCAGGTGTCTAATCTCCTGGTATGTGAATTTCAAAACCCTGCTTTTACTATTCCTTTAACCTCGAGTAAAAAGTATGGAACCAAATGAATGGAACTGATAACATGACCAACGTGCGACCCATAGATCACAGGTGCCAAGCCAAGTTAGGTAGATGTGTGGATTTGACTGGAAACAGTTCTAAGAGTCGTTAAGATCAGAGGCATGCGAAACATCTGATTTTCATTTTTTTCCCGCCATGTGCATCGGCCTCGGGATGTTGCCAGCACATTGCTGAAGCTCAGCCTTTGCAAAGCTATTGCCTTACGTTGTCATGCAAGTGTGATGAAAGAGGTGTAAAGTTGTGGCACTTTCCTGGTCGCGGGACAAGTATGTGGGTGCCTAGCGCTAGCATTCGTCTACGATCTGTAAGTTTTCATATTTGTAATCCCTAAACATTTTTTTTTTTTTAAACCTCCGCACTCCTCGGTCTCTCCAAGGACACCTGAACTTTTTACGGTGTCTGGATGTCTGGATGGCTTTCCGCTCTCCTGACTTTTAACTGTCCTTGAGGATGCTGCACTTTATTGCACGCTGACTGCAATATCAGGTGGATTCGCTCATGGGGTGTGATGAGGACGGCGTATATGGACGTGCAAACAGGCATACATACATTCTTGCACTTAAAATATACAAGGACAAGCAGACGCACTGTAAATGTCTGAGTAAACAGTCTCTAAAATTAATGGTCCAACTGTGAGGAACTGGCAGGGATCTGGCAGCACAATGGCTACGCTGGCATCATATAAATTTATTTTTGCCTCTTTATTTGACTGTTAAATGCACGAGGTACACAGGGGCTGGTATTTAAAAGAATCGAGGTGTCTCTGCCCCAGGTGTGAGCCATATGTCTGTCCTCTGACTGCCATTTTATCATGCAGTGTCCTGCCGTCGGATTATTTATGACTGTGTGTGTGTGTGTGTGTGTGTGTGTGTGTGTGTGTGTGTGTGTGTGTGTGTGTGTGTGTGTGTGTGTGTGTGTGTGTGTGTTATATGAGAGAGAGAGAGAGAGAGAGGGAGAGAGAGAGCGAGGGAGAGAGAGAGAGAGAGAGAGAGAGAGAAAGGGAAAGAAAGGGAAACTCTTTTCAGATTATCACTATGTTGTGTCAATATACATTATTTGTGTGAAATGTGAAAGAGAAAGCCTCTGTGTGAGAGACAGGGGAAAAAAGTGAAAGCGGAAATGTCTGATGGCAAGAAGTCATTCTTTCACAGATAGGATATCACTTTCACATGATTTGTGTGAAAAGAAGGGTGTGTACATTGAAGAGCGGGAGAGAAAGGAAAAGAGACAAACCGTGAAGTTGAGTACTAACTGACTGTGTCTGAGAAAGTCTGAGAAAGACTGAGTCTGAGAAAGAGGAAATGTATGATGGCAAGAAATCATTCATTCACAGATAGGATATCACTTAACATGATTTGTGTGAAAATATGTATATCTGTGTGTATGTTGAAGAAAGGAAAGAAGAAGGGAGTTTGAACTGACTGTGCAGTCTGAATTGTGACTGACAGCTCATCATGCTACCATGCCATTACACTACTTAAAAAATGTGTATGTACATGTGCGTGTGTGTGTTTGTGTGTGCGCGTGTTTGTGTGCGTTTTGTGAAGAAAACACCTGTTTATGTGAGAAGACACTCTTTTGCAAATGCAATATCACTTAGCGCGATTACACTAGTTATGAATATGTACTTATGTGTTGTCAGAAAGTACACCTGGGAGTGTGAGATACAACAGCAAGAGGAACTTTATAAGGGGAAGACGTTATTCTTTTGCAAACAGGATAACACTTAGGGTGACGCATCCTCACCGCAAGGTGATTAATCTTGATACGGCAGCACTCCTCGAAACTCAAATTCGCCACGTGTATCACCAGTCATAACTCTGATTTATCGAGATGGGCCGTGCTACTACTAGCCAAGAGACCAAACGACCAAACAACTGCCCGGACCGGTATACATGCAGTATCAGGTTATCAAGCCGCGCAGGGTATTCTGAACCGCACACAAAAGCACGAAGGTCAACTATAAGCAACTTGGGACAGTTTCAGTAATTGCCGCACGGATGGCCGTGCTGACGTGTGCGACGCGGGGCAGACCCCCACTCACCACCCCCAATGTGAGGAATGTTCCGAATGCGCATTGTGCATGGCAGCGCCGTGGCGTGGGATTTCTCTCGTGGCCGCAGCAGGGTTAAACCCCCGGGGTCTAAAAGCTTTTGGGGCACTGTTCGTGCCATCCGGCTGCCCCCCCACCCCCACCCCCACCCCCACCCCCTTCCCTTACCATCAGACATGAACAGCTGAACCAGGGGAGTGTTTGAGGCACGTGTGGTCACTCAAAAGGCATCCATCCCCTGCTTTCATCTGCATGGGCCTTGGGGTGGGGGTGGGGGTTGGATAGTGGAGTGGTCAAGAGGGGGGGGGGGGGGGGGGGGGGGGGGGGGGGGCGCTTAGGTTGGGGATGGAGAGGTAGCGGTGGGTGGAATATCATTCGAAAAAGTCAAATTGAAACCAACACGGAAGATGGTGGTCCAAGGCAGCTCGCTAATGTGACGCACTAATGCTTCAACCAGCCGCAGCTCCTACTGTGTGCGCATGTGTTTGTGTGTGTGTGTGTGTGTGTGTGTGTGTGTGTGTGTGTGTGTGTGTGTGTGTGTGTGTGTGTGTGTGTGTGTGTGTGTGTGTGTGTGTGTGTGCGAGTGCATGGTATGTGTGTGTGTGTGTGTGTATGTGCGTGCATTAGTGCGTGTTGAACCCTCTACCGTGGCAGCTCGATGGTGGCAGAATGCCCATTTGCATTCTTAAGATTGTATCGAAGGGGGCTGAGGTGAGAGGAGATGGAGGGAGCAGATTGGGATAGTGACACTGTGGAGTCAAAGGCCAATGACACCGGGGCAACACTTTTGGCTGCTAGCGGACACTGTCACCAGAGGTGTGAGAGAGGGCATCTAGTGCTACTGATGCGTGCGGACAGCCAGTGTGTGTCATAGTGTGTGTCATCAGGGAAATAGGAGTAGCCTACCTTGGCTGACAACAGGTCTGGTTAGAGAAGAAGCAAGAAGCACATAGTAACGGATTCACTGAGAAATGTTATTTACTTGGTGGTGGTTTCTGGTTTGTGCCTGGTTTGTCTTCGCTATTATTTGAATCCCTGCACAGTGGCCTTGAGTATCCAGAGAGGTGCTTCAAATAAAATGTATTTTCATTATTAGTGATGTGATGTATAGGTGTCATTGTGTCATTAGAGAAATAAGAGTAGCCCACCGTAGCTAAAAGATCGGTAACAGTTTACTTGACGTGTCGCTACATAACCCCTTCATAGCAGCTGTTATACACTTTGCATGAAGGATTTATGACTGTTTCGTAATGAATTCATACCAAACCTTTCAAAGACATGAAAGTCAAAAGGACATCTACTTTTCAAAATCAGTAATCATTTAGGGTTCAGTACAAAACCTTGCCTGATAAACCAGCCTAAATGGATTGGAGGCAGGCAAAACATTTTGCCGTCCAGCTGTTGGCGCTGGTTTTCCAGGCTATACAAAATCTGCAATGCTGCTTTGTTTAACTTTTATTTTGACAAGTGGCTGTCCTTCTGTCCGCTAGGTTCATGACAGGTTTGGTATGAATGGGTCATGATGAAAACAATCATGGCCGCTTTGTGCAGGCTTTATAACACCTGCTATGAATATGCAGGAACATGTCAAGTGAAGTGTTACCAATAGATCTAATGTGACCTGACACTAGCAACCCACAGTCATAGAGAATTGAGTTTCTGGGTTCCATTTTTTAAATGAATCAAGTGTAAATGGCTACGTTTACATGAGACATTTAATTCGGAATTAACTCTATTTAATTCGGAATAAAGCTTAATTCCACTTTGAAAGTGCCATGTAAACACTTCTTAATTCAGAATTAAATGAAAGATCAAAGTAAACTCGATGGAACTATTTAATTCTGAATTATTAATTCAGAATTAGAAACATTATGTAAACGTAGTGAATGACCCACTGTTGCAGGTAGAAAACAGTGGCATGTATGTCTGAGTTTAGTTGGGTCAGTTGTCCTGGGCCTAGAGGAAGGGGTGGCAGCCAAAATTGGGAACCTATGGGGCACCTAAGTCACGCCCTCTACTTCCTGGTTCATGGGGCAGGGGGAGTCAAAAAATAATGACTGGGCTTGAAAATGAGTGTTTCCTTGACACCAATCCAAACCTTGGATCTCCACCTATGCACCACAAATCCAGAAATCACTCATTTTCAAGCCCAGTAATTATTTTTTGACTCCCCCTGCCCCATGAACCAGGAAGTAGAGGGCGTGACTTAGGTGCCCCATTGTCTTTTATGTATTGAGAGCGTGTTCCTTTCAGATGATTGTGTCTGCTGTCAGCCGGCCCTGTGTGATGTGTGTGCATATCATCAGTCTCCGTTGGCTTTGTATGTGTCGGAAAGAGCTGACAAACCACCAACAAGTGGTTGAGTGCCGGTAGCAACAGCCAGGCCTGGCCTGGCCCTGCGCGTGAGAGGAGATATATTGGCCTCTCAGCATGTACCCAATAATGAGCGCGTGTGGGAGCACGGTGTTAATCCCACTGTTAATGTGGCTTTCTGTCACGACAACATGCACACAACCAAAACAGATGGACAGACCTCAGGAAAAGTCGTAAAAGTTTAAAAAAGAAAACCCCCTCCTCCTCCTAGCGCCTAGCGTCCTATCAATCTGTACGGCTGGCCTGCCTACCGTACAATCGGCTACATCTGCTTCATGCTAAGAGGAACAATAACGTGGATTTTAAAAAAGACTCAGCAATGGCCAAAAGAGGGAAAAAAAATCCAAGAGAACCTTCAGGAAATGAAAAAACGCTGTATTCCATATGGTCTGTGTCCAGACTCTTCTCTGGTATGTGTTTGGAAACCACAGGCAATGTTGCCAGATGTGTCTGATCAAATCCTGCCCAAAAGGTTCTCAAAAACCACCTAAATGCGCTAAATTCTGCCCAATTTCAACAAATTGCATTGATTTCTATGGGCACAAAACTGCAGAAAAAAACGCCAAATGGCCAAATTTTTCAATTTTTACCTGCAGACGGCCATCCCAAGTAGCCCAATTGGGCGGGTAACCGCCCAATCTGGCAACACTGACCACAGGGCATCTGTCTACTATCTTTAGCCCACTTGCCATTGGCCTGCTGCATGGGACTGATACGTATACATGTGGCTCTACTCCAGGGGTCCCCAAACTTTTTTCTCTGGGGGCCACATTATCGCTCCTGACTGTGATCAGGGGCCGGGATCAATGTGGGCTGTATGCTAGGCTGCTGCCTGTTATAGCCATAATTTCTAGCACAAAATAGTTCATCATTACAAGTGATTTGCAAAAGAAGTGAGTACTTCACATGTAAAAATAGCAAGGAAAGGTTAGAAAAATGAGTCACTGATATGAGTGAATGACAGTTTATGAGTGATAGAATATATACAATGTTTTATTATTATTTTTTTCTATGAGGATTGCTTCTTTGGGTCAGTGTAAATGGTGAGGTGCAGAGAGATGGAGGGCCGGTCAAAGGGGCATGGCGGGCCGCATCCGGCCCCCGGGCCTTAGTTTGGGGACCCCTGCACTACTCTGTCGTAGGGCAAGAAGCTGCTCTGTGGATGTGAGTAAGACCTCAGACGGAGGGGGTACTAAACATGGATGGTGATAATCATCTAATCAGTATTATATGAAACCCCCCTTTTAGACCACTGGGTGTGAGCGTAATAATGGATGACCCTGAACCGTGACTAACAGACAGGGGGGGAGAGAGGACTGTTGTTATGCTTGCCATTCAAATTAAGAAATTTCATGTGTCCGGGGATAAGCATTCGTTTAAGCGTCCGGGCGCCCTTCCTTGCATTTCGAAAGGGACACAGAGGTTAAGGGGTTCTCTAATAAAGGGTCTAGCTAGTCTCCAGTGCGAGCTCGTAAGTGTCTGATGTGCTAAGTCCTGGTGTTTTGACAAGTGGTTGCAGGCTGCCCACAGAGGCCTGTGGTATGCGGCTCAGATAATATGGAGCAGTCGAAGGGCCCTCATGGGTCACAGACACAAACGCCAGCAGGCCCCCCGAAGAAAAAAGAGAGTCCGGGTCGATGGACGGACGGACGGACAGACGGAGCGAGACACTACAGAGCTGTGTGAAAATAGGCACCTTGCTGAGTGCGTTATTCATGGTGCATTTCAGTGTGTCGAATGTAGTCCAATCGGTAAAACGCCCTGGGATGAAAGACTAAATCGCTCAAAGCGGTGGTTCCCAAACTTTTGTAGCGGGGACCCCCTTTTGGACTTAAGAATATTTTCACGACCACCCTTAAGGGCTCTGCATACTTCACGTGCGCACTTTGTCGCGAGTGGCGCGAGAACCATTAATGACGTCATCACTTGCGACAGACTATTCATACTTCGTATGAAGGAGACTAGCGCCACTCACGACAAGTATGAATCCCCCCTTACCCGCCATAGTCTTCATAGCCTCGCAATGGATTTCTAGCAATATTAGTGGACAAACTATTAATGGAAAATCTAGCGAGACAAATGGACAAAAAAATGGCCTTGCTAGAAATCCACAGGACAGCAAATACATCTATTAGCTGCAGTGTTGCCAGATTGGGCTGTTTTCCAGTCCAATTGGACTGCTTAGGAAGGCTGTCTGCAGGTAAAAATGGGCAAAAAGGGGCCGGGGATTTTTTTGCTGTTGCAAATTTAGGGCCGTAAAAATCAATAGAATTCAAATTGGGCAAGAAGTAGTGCTTCCACGCAGGTTTTGAGCATTTTTCATCATCATCAGCTCATTCATCATCAGTTTCATCTGGCAACCCTGATTAGCTGGTAGCTGTTCACCTGTGGATTTCCTGTTTTTATGCAATGTCTGTTTTTTCCTTTGCCCCCCCCCCCCCTTCAGTACCTCTGCGACCCTCGCAGGGGTCCCAACCCCCAGTTTGGGAACGGCTGGCTTAAAGTGAGGAAGTGGGTTTGTGCCCATGTGGAGAGACCAGCCGTAGCATGGCAACACTGAGCCAAATGTGAACAGAATAGCAGCCTTGTCCGCCGAATACAATGGTACGTCTCCAAGGATGGATTACTGCAAGGGCCTACCGGGCCCAGGCCCAGGGGCCCAAGAGTCCAGAGGGCCCTGAAGCCCAATCCTCTAAATTTCCATTCTCATGTTGTGTAAAATCACACTTTTAACAACTCTATTTTCACATATTTTCAGGTGAAGAACACCTGAATGCCCAACAATATAGGGTCTCTAACATCTGGAGGGGGCCCTTTCTTGTTGTCTGGCCCAGGGGCCCATGGAGTCATGATCCGTCCCTGTACGTCTCAAAAGACAGAGTACTGTACGCCTTTACAGTGCATTTTTTTTGGTAACCAAATAGCTCTTCTGGTCATAAAGTAATATAACCAATATATTGCGAAACCCTACGGGTGCAAACACACTCGGGTTTTAAATGACAATTGATGGATTTAACACAGGAAAGGCCAACAGCTGTGTCAAGCTGTGACCATGGCAGCATTACAAAGTAAAGGGGGGGAAAGCAACTTTTCCACATTTATATAATGACCGAAGCAATACATTAACAATGTTTTGACAGTAAGTCATACGGTCCCTAATGCCATGTTGACAAAAGCCTTGATATATTACATATTATTCTACCTCTAACTAACTCAGCAAACCCCTTGACATGTACGATATTCTTGCTGCAAGAATCTTGCCATGAACTTACTCAGCTTCAATGTATTCATTGACATTGCTATGCCATTGTCAGAAGAAAAATTGGCCCAGGTCCAAACTTAATTGGCCCCTGTTGTAGTGTCTAATAGACCTCCATGCACGCAACAAAAAGGAAATCACGCGTCACTTGCGAGGCATGTGCACAGTCACTCGACATTTTCGACGGTGAGTTACACCTGGGGGCGTCTACATTTCTAGGCTGAATGTAATGTAAGAATGCATGCAGGCAGGGGCGAGTTTAGGGTGTTTTTAGTGGTGCTGCGGCACCATTGTGAATCAGCCGGGCAGTCCCTGCCTCAGCACCCTTATAAAATAATGCATTAAATGAACACTATCAGTAGGTCAGATTTAGTGGGGAAAATGTACATTTCTTGTTGATAGTACTTCATTAGGCTGGCTCTTCTTTAAAATTGAAGAAAATCTCAACACTTCTCGTTCATGTCAGGAACCAATGTCAGCACTGAGGGCCTGAGCACCCCTAAAGAACAGATGCAAGCATCGCCTCTGCAGGCAGGGGTGATGCTAAGAGGCAGATCAGGACGTTTCAAGGGGCCCAAGGGACCTTTACCAGAGGCCTACAGAGGAGTGTGATATGGTTGAGGTGGGGGCCCAAATTGTTTTTTTCTTTTTTTTGTTTGGTCACAGACAGTGTGAGAAGATGACAGGAAACCAGTAGGAGAGACAGATGGGGAAGGAACGGGAAATGGCCCTGTGTCCTAATCAAACCCAGATCCCTGGTTTAAAGGGACACTGTGTGAGATTTTTAGTTGTCTATTTCCAGAATCCATTCTGCCCATTCACTAATGTTGCATTTTTCATGAATACTTACCACCACCATCAAATTCTAAGTATTCATTATGACTGGAAAAATTGCATTTTTCATACATGAAAAGAGAGATCTTCTCGATGGTCCGCCATTTTGAATTTCCAAAAATAGCCATTTTTAGCTGCAAAAATGACTCTACTTGGACCATACTAGAAAATATTTGTTTATTATTAAGTAAACTTTCATGTAAATATCAAATTTGGCGATAGCCAACCCAGTTTCAATGAGCAGCATAGTTGCAGTACCATTTTTGACCATTTCCTGCACATTGTCCCTTTAATGAGTGCCTCAGCTCATTGAGCCACAGCATCACCACCAGGAGTCCACATATTATTCTCTTTAATCCTTTAGTGCAGAGTCTCTGTTTTGTAACCTTATTGCCACCAAAATGGTAATGAACAAGTCTTAATTGGTTACCTAAGACTTGTCATAGCAATATTGTTATGATGTAGTCGAGTGTTTTCAGCAAGGAGTGAATAGGCTCATCGACGGGCCCATCTGCAGTAAGAGGCTACAGGTCTCCCCCTGCATACTGCATGCAGGCTTGGTGACGGTCAGGGTTGCCAGATGAGGATAATGATTTCCAGCCCAAAAAATGCTCAAAACCCGCCTAGAAGCACAAAATCCCAATTCTATTGATTTCTATGGCAAAAATTGGGCGGGTTTTTCTGCTAAATGCCATTTTTACCCGCACACGGCCATCCTAAGCAGCCCAATTGGGCGGGAAACAGCCCAATCTGGCAACACTGGTGACGGTGTGAAAGCACTAAGGAGCGCCGCCAGTGCAGTGCACGGCTGCGGTACATGGTGTGGCTCACCCTTGACTCGTGAATGTCAGCGCGTGTTCATTTAGCGCTGTACCAAGGGCCAGGCCGATGTGCCTTCTGGTGACTGGTGACAAACCGCCATGCCTGCTGCTTTGTAATGTGGAACACCTGGCCCAGGCCCTGTTCCGCTCTGCTCTGCTCTGGCCCTGGCCCTGGCCTGACAGTATCCCTTTTCGTCCGGCCGTGAGGTCACGCGGATGTGATCACACAGAGCGAGCGAGTGCAGAGTGCCCAAGCCAAGCGCTTGGCGTTCCTCCAGCTCGCATCTGAAAACGAGTGAAAGCAGAGAGGAGGATCATCATTGGAGAGGGGAACAGACACCCCCCCCCCCCCCCCCCCCACACTCCAACCCCCCGCCTGGGCCGGATTAACGCACAGGCTAGATATGGCTGTAGCCAAGGGGGCCCCCACCTGCTAGGGAGGCCTCAGGTTGGCTGCAAGTGAAAAATTGCGGAATTGCGACAAGATGCAATGTTGAAAAATTCATCTGTTGTCCTGAATGCAGTTGGTGGACAAGTTATCCTTAATTCCTAATTATGATACTGTCTATATAATTTTTTGTCGTGAAATTTGCCTTCAGGGGGCGGGGGGTGTCACAGCGACCTGTAGCCAAGGGGCCCCAGACTATCTTAATCCAGGCCTGCCCCAGCCGCTCTATCGCTCCACAACAGACCCCAACCCTGTCAGCAGACCAATCGACCTGCCACTCCACTGGGGATGGGGGGCTATCTGTCTGACTAGCATGCTAGGTGCTGTGTCACAGGCTGAGGTACTGTACAGTAGATCTGGGAGGGAGAGAGGAAGATGATAATGGGTGGTTGTAAAGTGAAGCATGTGCTGATTTCTTTGTGTATTACTGGATGTTTTATTGCTGTAGTTCGACTGAAGGACTGTATGAGACTGTAGGGCACTCGTCTGCCATGCGGTCGACCCGGGTTCGATTCCTGGCCTGGGTCATTTGCCGACCCCTTCCCATCTCTCTCCCCATTCGCTTCCTGTCCACCTCTCAAACTGTCCTGGCAATTACAGTGCCCTCCATAATTATTGGCACCCCTGGTTGAGATGTGTTAAAAGCCTTAAAATAAATGCAGTGTTTATTGCAGAAGAATACTGTCACACTGAAAATTGTAGGAAAATGTAGCCTTCAACTCAAATGAATTTTAAGAAAATAAAAAAATCCCTGACTGAAAAATAATTATTTTTCATTAAATCACCTGTTCCACAATTATTGGCACCCTTAACAATTCCCAGGAAATAAATATAATTGAAGCATTTCTGTCATTTCTACAGTAGTTTACAAAGTTTACCAGAGTATGTAGGAACATTTAATTAGTAATTCATCACTTCCTGTTTCCCTGGGGTATAAATATGACGTGACACCGAGGCCATTTCTCTTATCCACTCTTAAACATGGGAAATACAAAGGAACACAGCATACAAGTGAGGCAGATGTGCGTCGACCTTCACAGGTCAGGCAGAGGCTACAAGAAGATTGCCACTCAACTGCAGCTGCCCATATCCACTGTGAGAGGAATAATTAAGAAGTTCAAAACAACTGGAACAGTGGTAAACAAGCCTGGACGAGGACCCAAGTTTATTTTGCCACCACGCACAGTGAGGAGGATGGTAAGAGAAATCAAAAGATCTCCAAAGCTCACTGTTACAGAATTACAACAAATGGTAGCATCCTGGGGTCACAAAGTCTCCAAATCAACCATCAGGCGCTGTCTACACGCCAACAAGCTGTTTGGGAGGCATGCACGGAGAAAACCTTTCCTCACTCACAATCATAAACGCAAGCGTCTGGAGTTCGCCAAGCGGTATTGGGGCTTCAACTGGGACCGTGTGCTTTGGTCAGATGAGACCAAGATTGAGCTTTTTGGCAACAAACACTCTAAGTGGGTCTGGCGTACCACGGAAGATGCGGATGCTGAAAAGCACCTCATACCCACTGTGAAGTATGGGGGTGGGTCAGTGATGCTGTGGGGCTGTTTCGCTTCCAAAGGCCCTGGGAACCTTGTTAGGGTGCATGGCATCATGAATGCTTTGAAATACCAGGACATTTTAAATCAAAATCTGTTGCCCTCTGCCCGAAAGCTGAAGCTGGGTCGTCACTGGGTCTTTCAGCAAGACAATGACCCTAAACATATGGCCAAATCTACACAGAAATGGTTCACCAGACACAAAATCAAGCTCCTCCCATGGCCATCTCAGTCCCCTGACCTCAACCCCATTGAGAACCTGTGGGGTGAGCTGAAGAGGAGAGTACCGAGGAGAGGACCCAGGTCTCTGGATGATTTAGAGAGATTCTGCAAAGAGGAATGGCTGAAGATCCCTCTTTCTGTCTTTTCCCATCTTGTGAAACATTATATGAGAAGATTAGGTGCTGTTTTGTTGGCAAAAGGGGGTTGTACAAAATATTAACACCAGGGGTGCTAATAATTGTGACACACATTATTTGATGTCAAATAATTATTTCTTTATGTGGGATTTTTTCCCCACTGAATAAATGCACTTGTATTGAAGGTTGGATTTTTCTCTTTTTTCCATTAAGGTCCCATATTATTTAGAAAAAAAATAAAATAATTGGAAGCTAAAAAACACATCTCAACCAGGGGTGCCAATAATTATGGAGGGCACTGTAAGTCGTAACAAATAAAAAAAATCTTTAAAAAAAAAGAGACTGTATGAGAGAGAAGTATTCGCCTACACCCTACATACATGGTTCTCCTCCTGTTCACATTTGGTCCACTGCACATGTACATGGTTTTCCTATTCGCACAGGGAGATCGGTTATCCAGAGTGAAGACATTTCAGTGAAATTTATGGCAGTCCTCATTACAAATCATCAATTTTACTGAAAGCATTACATGGCCCAGTACATATTAGATTCTTATATGTTGGACCTTTTTGGAATGATGGCGAAGACTTGCACAAGATTGTATTGCACTGCAACGCAGCGATACGCATATTGTAGGATATTATGTCCTCAACTGGTACCTTATTCCTCTCAGTTATGTAGTACAGTAGATTTATAGCAATGTTCATTATCAACAGCTATTCCCGACCTCTTGTTGAACATGAAATTACTACCTTTTTTTTTGGTTATACTGACTGCCACTTAGCTTCAATGGTTTCCGTTTCTGATCTATTTGCTCATCGTGTCTGCATCTATCTACCCTGGATAATTTACTTATATGCTGCCTATGATACACAGGGTCTTAAATTCACACTTCCATAGGACCCATCGGCATTGGCTGCCATCTGTAACTGTAACCTGTCGGGTGTATAGGAGTTAGGGATTGACATCCGTTCGGTGAATATGACTCTGCTTTACCCTGAAATCACTGGGACACCACGCGGGTGTTTTTTTCACCCGGCATGAAAAAGATACGCTTTAGGAGGAATACTGGTGTGGTGTCTATCTCAGTCCACCGGTCCTGGCTGTGCCAGCCTGTGCCAGGTGCTTGGTGTTTAATTTATTGGGTCAGGGGCGAGCCATCGCCCGCTGGGCAACCTGGGATGCTCAGACTGGCAGGTGTTCCCCTGGATTGACGGTGGGCACAGCACAGCTAGTTGGGTGCGTGGGGAAGGGGGTGGTCTGGATGGCATAGTGGGTTGTTGGGGAGTGGAGGGGGAGGGTTAATGTATAACTTTACAACTCAACCATTTGTAATTTTAGATACCCCCTGCACTGATGTTAATGGACAGTCATGTTTGATATTCGGCACCAGCTGCCCCCCTCCTTCCCCCCTTCCTACCCTTCCTCAGGCCTGGTCACGTGACCGCCTCTGGACCAATCGGCTGGGGGTTTCACGTGAGGGGCCAGCAGACATTTTGTTGAGTTGTTGACAGTTGAAAACAGGTCACCTTTCGATCTGTGCCAAGACACTCTGTGGCCTGCAGCTACTGTGCAGCACGTTAAATAAATAAGCCCAGGCCCGAATGACCAAAATAATATTCCCTAATCCATGAGTGTCAGCACGTGGAAAGGCGGTCAACTCACAGCTAGTTTCTCTTCATATTCTTTTACACTGAATGTTTTTGTTTAAAGGGCAACAGGCATGCTCAAATGTAAAGGGGCATGCTGTGAGGGTTTCAACAGATGCAGACTTTGTGTACTTTTATTCCAGGTCAAGAATAATAAGAACGATACAGCATTTAAATACAATTGTTTGGGATACTGGCAGTATGTCTACAATAACCTGTGACACCTGTTACCTTAATGGCAACTAAATAGATAATGATGACTAAATAATGACAATAACAACCTGAAAGTTAATGACAGCTAAACGAACACACATAAAAAACAGCACGTGAAAAGAGATATAAATCCTAAATCTAAACACATTGACAGGGTATAATTTATTGTTTTTGTTTTTATTTACCATGGCAACAAAGTAAAAAAAAACAGTTTAAAAAAAAATATGTGCTATAGTGTGCCATATTTTTCTTACTCACACTAGCAACACTGTTATTAACAAGTCCATTGTTACCAGTGATAAAGAACAATCCAGTACCAGCCTCAATCTTTCCTTTTTGATATGGGCTACCACCGGGATATTAAATTGTTATGCTAGTTAAACTCTAGCACGGGGGTTAATCACACTGTAAGATGTCAAGATTTATGCCTTGGGCGAAGATCACTTCATCAGGCTGCTCAGTCATTCCTAGGCATGTTTCTACCAGGACTGCCCAGCTGTTGGGTTTTACATGTTGTAGCCAGTGAGTTGATACAGACAGCCTGGTGCACTAAGCCCATATGCCTTTGTCTACTGTTTTATGGCGCCTGTGTAATATTATAGAAAAAAGAACCCAAAAATATGTTGTCGTTTTTTGTTTGTTTGTTTTGGGATAACTTTTATGAGAATACTTAAACTTTTATGTGAATGCTTTTGAAGACAGTGTTTTTGGGGCATCGTGACCTCAAAATTACATTAATGGCAACTAAATAGATAATGATAGATAGATAAAGCACACGTAAATATTAAAACAGCATGTGAAAAGAGATATCAATCCTAAATCCGAAACGAAATATGCATTTCTATAAACCAATCCCCTGAAGAAAAAAAAAATCACTTAAGTGCTACAAGACAAGCCTCTAGTCTAGTCTGTGCATTTGGCTGATCCAGCAACACTGGGGACTGGAACCAGAGAGTGACTGACCACCATCATCATTATTCTATCATCCAACGGCTGTTCGGACTAGCTGAGTTGAAACCTAAACCTTGCAGCTAGGGGCTCTTAGCGCAGCACGAGATGCTGTTACCGGTGAGGCGAGGGGCTTACGCCGCCGCGCTGCGCTAAATCCCGCACCCCACAGGGCCCTTCCTGTCTGGGCCGACCTAAATCCCGGCTCCTGAGAAATATACACAAACCAGATGCAGCCATCGCACACTTGCACGCATTACAAAAATGGGGCTGGCAGCACCTACTGCATTGGATTTGTGTGCAAAGGGGGTTAGGCTACGGTGGGCAGAGAGGAACTCGGTTCGTGCTTTAGAGTGGATTTCTGGCTTTAACAGGAGGTGGAGATCGGCGGGGAGGGAAGGGGAGACAATTTTGGGAAGACACCTCTCGGGCCTGCATCTGTTGTGTCTTCCTCGTCCATAATTTCTCCTCGGGGACACATTTTTAATTTGTTAGCAAAAGTCGGCTGTCAACAGCAGACCCCTGTGAGTCCATTATCTCGCCGACTGAATCCAATGGCATTCCTGCGGCGGAGAAAAAAAAGCTCTAGGTCTGAGGTCAATGGCTCCAAACAATTGGCAATGCTTTTATTGATTACCACGGATATCAGGGATGTCCTCTGGAAGTGCACTAGATCTTCTTGCCGTGTGCATGGTGTTGGCAAACGTGCTCAGAGGGATTTCTCAGAGGGTAGTTGTTGCTGTCATGCGAAGGCGAGTGACAATTCCTTTGTAGCGGAAAGGCAAGGTGGTTTAAATGTCAACTATGAATATAACTTAAAGGTTATTCCACAATAGCGTGAGTGTGGCCGTGCGGCATGTCATGCTGACACTAGTGAGGAGTGCACTGCCCACTGTTCTCTTCATGATTCTATGCGGCAGTACGTGGGAAGGTGCGAATGTTTTGATCCGTGCTGTTAAAACCTTTACAATGTAGAGCATTGGGGCTGGAAATGGCAGTGGCACTTGCCACACTGGAACACTGTGTGTCACATGACAACTTTGTTTGGGAGTGCAGGCGAGATGAGATAAGGAGTAGGTACAGTGGGTACATCTCCGAAGGCCGGGGGTTTGGGGGGTGGGCTAGCTTGATGAGTCATGCTCTCCTACAGAGGCACCTTGCATAATACTACCTTAACCCATTGACGCCTAAGGCACCTGCAAAAAAATGGTGCTGAATGCCTGAGCCCTTTTTAAGAAAAGCTGCCCTCAGCCTATAAAAACCTAAATACGTCAGCTTCTGAAGCACATAAAAATATGCATCAAGTTGCATTTAATCGCTAAGACCCTCATCTTTCATTCGAATGTGTTCATTCATCTCAAACAAACAGATTTTGAATAAAGTTCTCTCACATCTCATGAGCCTAAATGTTGCGTAATGCAGCTCCAGACGCCAGGGTCAATGTTGCCCAACGCAACATCAGGCATCAATGGGTTAACCATGACCAAGCAGATGGTTGATGATGCGTACCCCCCCGTTCAACAACTTTAGAAACTGCGTCAGCCATAGCACTTAGTCAGAGGACATTATCCATCCAAAGGTGGCCCACTTGACCTTTTGACAAGTTTGGTGGTGGTGGGGACGCGCAGTCGGAACCTGCTGCCAGGAGGCAAGCAGAATGATTTCTTGTCTCTCTCCGGGCGCCTCGTTTAGCTGAAGAGGAAGGCGCACAGTCAGTCCGTCCGTCAACCGCTGGCACAGATCTTTGTTTATTTGGTGGAGAAGAAAAAGAGCGGCGGACAAATAGAGTGTTGACAAACTCTCACTGCTCACACTCACAGTTTGCCCCGGGGTTCCAAGCGACCCACCCCCCACACCCCCATCATCACTACCACCACCTTGTCCCCTCTCTGTTTTTATTTTTAAGTCATTAAGATTAGCATCGAAGCAGGCAGTTGGCTTTGTGGCAAACATTATCAGTCCATAAATATCAGTGGCTAATGATAGGGATGATTGATACATTGGGCTGGTGGTGTCTGTGTGGGCAGGGTCTGACTCTGAGGGGGTGTCTGTAAAGTGTGATGATGCAGTGTGTTGCGGCGTGTGGTGTGGTGTGTGTGCTGCAGTGCAGTGAGGCTTTGACCTGGAGAGTCAGAGCTGGACTGGTAATCTGGCATACAGGGCATTCTCCCGGTGGGCCGACAGCCCCCAAGGGCCAATGCTGTTGTGTTTTGTTTGTTTTTCATTTTATTTTTTTCTTTAGAAACCGACCCTCAATTTAAATGGGGAGGCCCACTGGTCCATCTTTGATAAAGACACTGGACTGGACAGTGAGGGGCTGGTCTATGCCAAAACATGCCCAGGCTGCGTTTGGGTCCCATTCCAGCCCTGTGGTGGAGAGTCGAGCACATGGTTGTCCCCCGTCCTAAGGGGGTTGGGTTGGGTTGGTCTCTTAACGTATCACTGTGTCTGGGGCGATGGGGCTGGGGAGGGAGGGACGGAAGGAGGGAGGGAGAGAGGGAGGGAGCTATTTCTGGCCTCCGCTATCACCTTGAGGCCATCGCGGCTATCAGGGAAGAGTGCCAACGCCGCTCCATGGTGCACTGGCATGTTAATTGCTCCCGTCCCTACCAACAACTACAAACCCAAATGGGAGAGAGAAAGAGAGAGAGAGAGAGAGAGAGAGAGAGAGAGAGAGAGAGAGAGAGAGAGAGAGAGAGACAGGGAGTGGATGGAGAAGTCAGATGTGGCAACAAGGTTTTTTTTTTAAAGAGGGGCGTGGGGAGCACCACGGGTGGAAGACACGACATCTAGTCTTGCGTGTGCTGCTTTGCTCAGCCTCTCGAGGGGAGAGGGGCGACTACAAGGGTGACCTCATCGTCAGGGCCGCTGACAGCTTTGGCTGGGCCCAGGAAAAAAGTAGTCTGAAAGGGCCCCCCAACCAATACATTGAATGTAATGAGCGCCCAAATATGGGCCCCCATCTCCCTGGGCCTGGGACAGCTGACCCCTTCGTCCCCCCTTGTCAGCTTCCCTGCTCATCGTCATGTGCATGACCTCAGCACCATTGCGAGCGAGCGAACGACCAAACGAGCAAGTGAGCCACCGGAGACTCTTCCGTCAATTAGCCTCCAGTCCAGACTAATCGATCAGCCCCCTGGGGTGAAGGAAGGCGGAGTTCCGTAGGGCCAGCAGCTGAAGCCGGGCCCCTGCATTAAGCAAATGGCCAAAATAGGACCCGCTTGGCTAATCAGTTACAGCCCCGTCTGCTGCCAACTTACTTCCTACTCTACTCCGTGTGTGGCGCTTTAAGTCTGCATGCTTGTCTGAGTGTGTATGTGGTTGTGTGTGTGTGTGTGTGTGCGTGTGCGTGTGTGTGAGGGGTGTGTGGCTACAGAAAGATTCAGACCCAGGTGTCATCATGCTGTTGTATTATATCTAATCTATGTGGTGAAGATTATAATAATGTATTTCTTATAGTAATAATATGACAAAAATAATGATAATGATAATAATAATACGAGTGACAGTTTTATTTATTTTGTATTCCCCATTTACCTTACCTGCATGTTCAATTAAGCATACAGCATGTCCTTTTCTGACATGGTGTGCATCAGTGAACCGATTTGTCTGGATGTGACTATAAAACCAACTTGTTTTTATTAAAACTCAAAATCTGTTTTTCGACTTTTGCACATGGAAATCCATTCTGAACATCAATTTCCAGACAGACCCTTTCCATTGTGAGTTCAAAGCCAAAAACGTTCAGAGTGCAAATATTTTGTCATGTTGTAAAAATCTGGAATTAGAATGAATCGTTCACACACCAATCCAGGAATCCAGTTATTTTTCCCAGAAAGCTTCTCAGAATGAGTCTTTTCATCCAACAATCAGTTCATTGTGCTACAGCAACTTAACAGCAAGCAGGCCATGGCTATGTCATCATTATTTTGTGTCTAAGCAGAAATGTAGCAAAGTTGACTTTGCCCTTTGTCCACACTGGTTAGCGCAGGACAAGGACAAGATGGATACTGGCTGGACGAAGATACACAGCCACATAAACACAACAGCAACCATGGAAGAAGGATGTCTGTTTACATTCTTTTTTTAATGTACTTTTTATGGGCTTTTTTGCCTTTATTTCAGATAGGACCGCGAAGAGTGACAGGAGGCGAATGTGGAGAGAGAGACGGGGTAGGGATGGCAAATGGCCCAGAACCAGGATTTATTTATTTATTTATCACATTTATATATAAAAAATATATATTTTTGGGGGGGCTTTTTATGCCTTTATTATGACAGAGACAGTGAGGAGCGACAGAAAATTAGAGGGGAGAGAGAGAGCTGGAGGGCTTGGCAAAAGACCTCTGGCCGGAATCGAACCCGGGTCGCCAGTGTAGCATTCGAGTGCCCAATTTAGCCACGGTCTAGGAATACCGAACCAGCATTAGGCCGGCCGCACACTGGCTCCGACAGCACTGCGGCGCACTTTTGCTTCCGACAGAATTCGGACCCCCAAACCCAATTTCACACGAACATTGCATTGATAGTCAATGGGTGGCGCCGACAAAATAGAACTTGTCTCTAATTGCTATCCGACATCGGCGAATGTCCGCGGACATCGGCGCCAGTGTGCGTGGTTCTATTGAAAACAATGGAATCAAATTTTAGCTGAGCAGTGCTCAGCACTTTGTCGGAGCCGATGTGCGGAAGCCCTTAAAGGCTGGGCTACTTCTCATCAACTAGAATCAGGGATGACAGGAGCACTAGGCCTACTTTTAAAAAGTTCTGTTTGAATGCACGTGTCTTTCTCAGACACTGAATGTGCGTCGAAACATCAGTCACTTTATGCACCAAAATAAAAAACATTTTAAAAAAAATAAGTTGAGGACTCCAGACATCCTTGGATCTAGTTAATAGAATGTAGCCCAGCCTGAAGTCCTGACAACAGCAAGCATGTTTGGACAGGAGCTGTTTCAGTCATAAAGAAAGCAGGGGTGCATTTCTCGTTAATGACTGCCTACTCGTACGGCACGCACTATAAAAGTGTACTGTATAGTGTTCAGGGTAGAGGAAATCCAAGGCACTCAAGGCTAAAATGTTTGTACTTTTTTGTAACCAAAAAAAAGTCCCTACAATGATGAGCACCAAGGGGAAAACACCCTAAAGCACTCTGATTTCCTGTTTGTTTTCTGTACTGTACACTGTACTGACTAATTGGCCCAATATCAGCAGGGGCCCTACCTACAGCAAGCCAGATGCTCCTCATAATAAAGACAGGAACCGTCGCCACATACAGTAGACCTATGCATAGAAAAAGAATAAAGAGGGGAATCGGTGCCCCACATACTGTTGTAGACGCAGACGAATGGAAGTAATAATAACAAACAGGAACAGTCCCCCTACACACACTGCTTATGGTTGGCCCGCATATTTACCCACTACTGTACACCCGTAAAAGTAAAAAGTTCCCCAAAGAAAGTTTGGGTTGCTATAGTGGAGGAACCCTTAAAGGTTCTTTGGGGATCCTGAAAGTTCTTAGAGAGGAACCTAACTGTATGTGACACAACCATGGCCGGAGCTGCGTATAGGTGGGGCAAGCAGAGGGGCATTTGCCCCTGGGTCCATGGCTCTCCCCTATTGGTGGTGGTGGCCCAGTTATGATCTTGGCAGGTTGTTTGGGGGGGGCCCCATCAGTGTTTGGCCCTAGGACCCTTTGTGCAATTGTTCTGTCACTGGTAACAACTTTGTCTCGGAAGAATCCTTACGTTTTCTTGGTTCCTCAGAGAACCTGGTAACCCAAAGTTCCTTTGACAAACCCTTCAGTTGCCACTGTGGAAGAACCTTCTAGAACTCATAGGCTCTTCAGAGAACTCTCAGGATTCATCAGGGGGACTTTATTCCACAATCCTCTTTTCCTCTTGGGAACCTTACAATTCGTGAGCTGAGAAATATAAGGTTCTATCTCCATTTTAAGTCGAAATTGAGATTTTGACACAATCTGACCCATTACATGTTTATTAATGCATGTGTGGTGTTATTTTTGTAAAAAAAACTATTATTTCACATTGTTATTAATAAAATAAAAAAGGTTCCATCTCACAAAACAGCTGGGATGAAAAAACTTTGATGCTCAATATCTCAGAACTGCCCTAAACAGAGATAGAACCTTATAATTCTGAGCTCACGAATTGTTACATTGTACCACCCAGCTTGAACTACGATACACAACGGTCCCCCCACAACAGCGACCAATTTCCAGTGTCGCTCCAGTTTGTTTTTCAGGACTCGACAATTAATGCATCAAAGACTGGCGTTGACCCAGAACTGAGCCTCTTGCTATGAGATGAAGGAAATCTGGCCCCTTTCGCAGCTGTTTCGGAAGTCCCTGAGTTGTCGTCAGGATTTTCTGTCCGTTTCTTAACTAAATGATGATTTTCACTGGCTCGGTGCCTCGTTAAGAGGCTGAGGGAACATATGGAAACATATGTTTCGGGGCTTGCGGAGCGGCCCACATCGTATCTGTCAATGTGGAAATCCTATTAAAAGACACAATTAAGCGCCTTGGCCGGGGTCTTAAGTATTCTCAAGCATTTTCCCATGCCTGTTTCCCAGACTCGCGTCAATTCAATTTGTCTAACTTTCTTCGGGTTTTGGACGAGAAAAAAAGAGGAGCAACAAACACCCAGCCTATTTAGCTCGACATCCGGATTGAGGGCCTTGTCAAAATGTTGACCATTCTCAGAGAGGGTTTTTGTGATTGTTACCACTATATTGATGGGTGAGGGGGGTGGACACCCTGAACCACAGTGGCTTGCCTGAAACAGCTGGACCAACAGCAGGGGGTGAACAGATGGATGGGGGAAGCCGACAGGGAGGGGGGGTTGGGGGCAATCAGGTCAGTTGTCCCAGGCCCGGGTAAAGGGGCGGAGGGGCAGAATTGGGTCCTCATTCCATAGTAGGTATTGGGGGAAGTGGCTTTCAGATGACTTTACCCTGGGCCTGGCCAACGCTGTCAGCGGCCCTGGGCACAACACATCGTCCACACAGCGCAGACAAGAAAAAAAAACCCTGATATACTATACTGCTCGAGGCTCTCAAGGCTGGGTTTTTGTCAAAAGGCAATTCATTACAATGAGAATCTGAACTCCCACAATAAATAATTGTGTGGAAATTGGATGGAACAATAATTATGTGGAAAGTGGTTAGCGCCATTGTACAGTCTGTTTTGTGGAAGCGCACTATCTAGGCAGTGAGAGAGTTTCTGTAAGACGTCAGCATGCTTTGTATCATATACAGTACCATCCCAATATTCAAACGGTTTATTTGCACTGCATCTATTCTTTCACATTTGTTTTTGTTTGCAACCATTTTAATTTTGTTTGTTTATATTTTTCTATTTTATTAAACTACATAAGCAAGTTTCCTCTTGCATGGGGCATGGCAATTCAGCAATCTCTCAAAAGGCTATCACTTTCAAGGAGGACAAGCATCTCCTGACGGCAGTTGGGAGAGTCGGGATCGGGTTGGGAGTGGGCAGGGTTGCCAGATGAGGCTGATGATTTCCAGCCCAAAAAATGTTCAAAACTCGCCTAGAATCACAAAATCCCGCCCGATTCTATTGATTTCTATGGCAGAAATTGGGCGGGTTTTTCTGCTAAATGCCATTTTTACCCACACACAGCCATCCTAAGCAGCCCAATTGGGCTGGAAACAGCCCAATCTGGCAACACTGGGAGTGGGTTGGGGTTTGGTAACACAGTGACGCAGTCACCTCACACCCCCCGACGCATAGTTTTCCATCTGTGGACTGAGCCGAAGGGGGCACAGCAGGTGGATGGGAATTTGTCTCTGATAGGCTGATGGGGCTGCGTTGCTGTGCAGTGCAGTGATCTGATTGGTTGAGAGTGGTACAGTGGCCGATGGGCAGTGACAAGGGTGTGAGTGGCATTCACAGGCTGACCGTGCTGACAGATGGTAAAATGCTTCGCTTGCTTTGGAGGGGAGTAACTATATGCAGTGGAGTGGGGAATAGCTCTCTGTGTGTGTGTGTGTGTGTGTGTGTGTGTGTGTGTGTGTGTGTGTGTGTGTGTGTGTGTGTGTGTGTGTGTGTGTGTGTGTGTGTGTGTGTGTGTGAGTGTGTGTGTGTGTATGTGTGGTGGTGGAGGGTAGCATCACTGTGTGTCACTCGAATAACTGAACACACATTCATGAATGTATGTGTGCACAAACATACTAGCACTAGCAAAAACATATTGACATGCTCTATATGAGTTACATTTTAAGAGTGATTTTCATACAATAGAAATATAGCTTGAAGCGTAACTTTTTGAGTGAAATTTTGAGTGAATTTGTTTTTTTCTCAACATTTGAGAAAGAGTGATAAGAGTTATTTGCTTTGGATCATGACTTCATGAAACTTAAACTAAACTTAAATTAAACTAAACTTAAACTATATTACCATCACTTGACTCTATTGTTTAGTTGTCTTATTATGGGTTGATGGAGGTTGTTACACAAGTTCTCTCAATGAGAATGAATATTAAATCCAATTAAAGCATCATACTAAACTGTTTTTCACTGAATGTGCCCCCCCCCCAAAAAAAAAAAAACACAACCATGCACACTAGCTCCACTAGACCACCCAGCTTAATCTTCCTGACCGATGTAAGGGGTGTGGGGGGGGGGGGGGGAGAAAAGGGGGAGGGGAGGGGAGGGAGGGAGGGGGGAGAGCATGATACTGTGTATTTTGTGCAGGAGCCAAATTTCTTGAGCGCACCCCCTCCATCCTCCCCTACCACACTCTCTCTCTCTATCTCTATCTCTCTCTCTCCTCCTCACCTGGTCCCTGGCCTCACTCTTCAGTTTGACACCGACTTGTCAGCAGGTTTCAGGTAATTGTGTTGCTTTTCTTAGCCCTTGTCAGCACAACATGCATCAACAAAACCACATTTCCGCACCCATTCGCGAGGTGTGGATGATCCATCGATTAAAATGTGTTTTATTTTGTGTTGTTTTCCAGCGTCGACTTGGACGCCTTGAGATAAGACTGTGCAATGCCTCGTCACATCGCAGTGTGGGGCAGAGAGGCACAGAGAGATTAATTAAATCCACCAATTAAAAATCAGACAACATTCGGTGCTGTTTTTTTCCTGGCATCGGCATGGGCAAAATGAGACAGACAGACAGACAGACTGCGCAATGTGTAATTACATACATAGCTATGTGGGGCTGGGCCCTGAGGTTCACGATTGATCCTCCTCAACCCCCCGTACGTACAGTATGCATGTGTCCTCGTGTGTTTTCCTTGCGTCAGCAGTGGGACGCTGTCCAGTGCTTTACAGTATGTAGGTGGTCATCACACACCGAGTGACCCGGGTGACCGAGCGAGAGTGTGAGCTTAAAGGGTGGTGAAAGTTTATGCCCTTGTTTGTTTGTTTGGGGTGCAGAGCTGCTGCATTTGACGGGAGGCATCGACGAGTGGCGGATGGGTACTAAGTGGTGTGTGTGTGTGTGTGTGTGTGTGTGTGCAGTGTTTCCCACAGAAATTTTTGAAACTATGGGGGCAGGCGGGATTTTTTTTTGGGGGGGGGGGGGGGGGTCTTTTCACAGGCCTTTTTTTTGGGGGGGGGGGGGTTCACGCAGTGTAAATGCCAAATGGCAAAACAATGAGTACAGTATGACATTGGCGCATGGAGAAACTATAGGCCTACGCCTACATTTCAGCCATTTATATTTTGAGAAATAAGGCTACATAATACACATGCAGGGGTCTATGTAATGAAAAAAATAATACAACAAAATAGGAGCAGAGATAAGAATTTAAGATTGCTGTAAAGGGTCTAAGAGGGTAGGCTATGCCTTTTCCCCACACACACATAGGCGTACACATTCTACATGAGGGGTGCTGTTCACAGGGCCAGTTTTTCAAAATTCCTCCCATTAAAAGGGCTGAACAACATATTACACATTTATGTCCATATTCACATTCATTACACATTAATTTCTATATGCAGCCCGATGTCTCATCTGCCTTGTCAATGAAGGCCTGTCACCTAACCCATTACAACTGTAAAACAAAGCCTGGGGAGTGTTAGTAAACTCATCCCAACTGTCCCCAACTGTCAAGCACTTGGTTTTCTCTGTAGGATGTATTTACTCCAGGAGGAAAATGCGAAGGAAATCGTAATTGAAATCGCTTTTAACAAACACGGAAATCGTAAAAAAAGAAAAAAAAAATTTTTTTTTTTTTTTTTTTTTTTTTAACATTTTCGGAAACTATGGCGGCCAAATTTAAACTATGGCGGTGCGCCATAGTTTCCTCAATGTATGGGAAACACTGGTGTGTGTGTGTGTGTGTGTGTGTGTGACGGGCGGCCTGTTTGCGTTTAAACGTATCCGCAGCTGCGCAAGGAGGGATAAGCGGCAGCCATAACGCTTTCTGTCACCTCCTCACCACACACGCGTCCTCTAGCCGTCATATCACTTAATAAAATCCCACAAACGGGGGACTCACTGCCTTCATAAATTAATAGCTTTTAAAAACGTCTCGAGGGAGGGGGGCGTGGGTGGGGGGGATTCTTGAGTCTCTGCCATGGCCGTGTTCACTTCACACCCCTTCCCCTAGGGACCTGCAGGGCACTGCAACAGGGTATTGATGGGGCATCAAGTGGGGCCGGATTAAGATGCCCCGGGGCCCCTAGGCTACAGGTTGCTGTGGGACCCCCGCCCCTGAAAGGCAAATTTTGCCACAAAATTACATGGTATCATAATTGCCAGCAAGGAATCAAGGATAACATGTCTGTCAACTGTGGAGAGGAGTATTGACAGGACATGTACTCAACATGGTAGATTAACCCATTTTGTCCTAAGCCCTTTTTGGGAAAGGGTGCCCTCTTCCTATTAAATCCTAAATATCTCAGTCTCTGAGACACATACAAACATGAAATGAGTTACATTTAAAAGCCAAGACCGTCCCCTTGCATTGTAATGTGTTCATTCAGCTCTAACATACTCACATAGTTAATAAAACAGCTAAAATCTCAAAATTCTGAAAACCTTGTATATGTGTCTCCAGGACACAATGGGTTAATGTTTCAAAATCGCATCTTTGTCTGAAGTTTTTTGACCTTTGGCCAATCAGGGGGCCCCCTAGGCTGCAGCCATAACTAGCCTCTGCGTTAATACAGCCCTGGGCATCGAGCGGGGCCAAAGTTGTGGCTTAGAGTCGAGACACACTGTATATCACATGCAGCGTTAGAACTGTGTAAGGCTGCTTGAAGAAGTGCTATGCCAGGCAAGATGATGCTGAGGCTTTCCATCATGGCAGATTTAAGTGCAGGCAAAAGATTGAAAGGCAAGGTGTGTGTGTGTGTGTGTGTGTGTGTGTGTGTGTGTGTGTGTGTGTGTGTGTGTGTGTGTGTGTGTGTGTGTGTGTGTGTGTGTGTGTGTGTGTGTGTGTGTGTGTGTGTGTGTGTGGCATAAGTGTCAATCCCAGGTTCAATAAGTAAACAATCAAGACAAGTTTCTTTGAAGTAGCCTAACCTTTGTTGGACAGACTGTGGCATAGGACTATATGATTCTTTATTCCTATGAGTCCTTACTGGCTGCTACGATATTTGCTTCAAGCAGTCTTTGGATGTGTAATGCTGTCTTTGATATCCAAATAAAAAGTATTTAAGTGTGTGTGTGTGTGTGTGTGTGTGTGTGTGTGTGTGTGTGTGTGTGTGTGTGTGTGTGTGTGTGTGCGTGCGTGCGTGCGTGCGTGTTATGATACGTGGACATACTGCAGCAATCATAAAAACGTTTGTGTGTGATGGAACTGGTGTGATAAAAACCGTGTGGTCTCATGCCGCCCAGTGGCTCAACTTCGTTGTTTGAAAGATGCGCCTCCGTAGTGTTGAAACGGAGCTCCATCTTGTGGATTGTTTGAAGAACAGTGGCAGTGAGGACGCAAAACCTGCTATTGACGCGTCATTACGCACATGTTAATAGATGAAGGTTACTTTGTCTAACTTTGACACCTACTCTTAAAAATGGATCAGAAACGGTATCTCCTTGGGGGCTATATTCTATTCTGCTTTTTTTTGTCAACGGTGTAAGTAGTATAGAGATACCCGTGCCATGATGGCTAGTTTACTTGTTGCTTGTTTGCTGTTCTTTGCTCCTGAAGTGCGGCGCTGAAATTATACGACCTAAATCCAAGGTATTTGCCCAATGTAATATACGCCCCGCGGGGTGTCCAACCGGTAGGGCTGGGTGATCCTTACATAGTAGTTGCGAGCACAGCGGGGACCTCTGCCCTTGTGAGGGTGGTTTAAAGGTTCGCCCGCTCGGCGCTGGCGGGTTGCGTTCGCGCTTGTGCCTAAAAATGGGTCCGAGAGACTCTGAAATGCTGGTTGTTCTCCGGGCCCAGCTGCATGCCAACAGATGGAACGACTGTAAATCTGTCGCTATGGCACCTCGCTGGGAATCAGATGCTCATGCTCTTCGGCAAAAGAGGTTTAGTTTATGGGCGCCAGAGGCACAGAGGGCCCTGTTGCTGCATTGGGGAGAAGAGTGTTACGTTGCAAATGTCAGAGACGCTGGCGGTTTTTCGTGAGTTACAGCCGAGCAAATGCTGTCTCTGAATGCGACAAGTGGGGGTTTTCAATTATCCGGGCGTCTTCATGTTAAAGCCATTTACACATTGGTAGTCATTTTTACGCGCAGTGAATAAAATGGCAAATCCAACACAACATCTGGGAATAAGACCAAGGATCATCATCTATTATTATCTCGAATTTAGAGTTGACTCGTTCTGGAAAGCAACTTCATCATTTTGATGGGACAAGTAGGAGAGGAACACTCTGACGGGGTTTGGTCCAAATCGGCGAAACGCCCCCATCTAGTGAGGAAATGATGAAGTGCCGCGCAGTGCAGCCTCGACCCGACGCGCGGCTCAGGAATAAAAATGAAGTGCCCATAGAGACCTGACTGTATTCTTTGTGCTGTAAAACAGTAGGCTACGATGGGGGAAAACACATCAAATATTAATAATTAATATTTAACATATCGCATATTAATTAACATATCGAATATTAAGAATTAATAAACAAAATTAAAGAATAGGAAACAAGCCCGCTGTTGCTGATATTTTCCTGCATGTGGTCATTACACGAATTTACAAGGCACATAGCTCACTGGGAGAGTGAACAAACAGCTTGTTTGGCTCCCTCGCCTTTTTGTTTGGCGTGGAGCCATATTCTATGACACTGGGTTCATTTTGACCGAAGTGGTGAAAACAGAAATTTTATGGGTAGGCCTAGGCCTACAATAAAGTGTACAAGTGGGCTTATGAAAGCGATAGTTAGGAGACTGTGCTGGCAGCATGATCGCGCGTCTCCAGTTGCCCCACTACCCTCACCTTTCATATGGACTCCACACTTACCAAAGTATTTGTGTGCTACGCACATCCTCGTCTCTCAGCGATAAAGTTTGAATTTATAGTAGTCTAATGGGCAACATATAGAGGCAGTAAACATGGACGAGGACTTCTTGTTCTGGTGAGTACACCATGTGGACTGTCGATGGGCTAATGTAGAGACACCGAGGCTTGTTGTTAAAGGGATTTTATAAGCTTTTGAATGAGAATGTACACAATGTAGGCTAGGCCTACAATTGTTTGTTGACGTCTATTTCGAGGCGAAAAAAATAACCATATCAAATCTCACCACTTGGTTATTTCATGTAAATAATGCAACTCTGTGCCATCATTGAATCATATGTTCATTTGTCATGACTTGTGCTTGGAGCCGTTTCGTAATATACAGCCTATTAACTGCTGAACTAAAGGTTTACGCACGGGTTTCACTGTACTTGTCCTTTATTTTCCTTTTTTAACCACTGACACCACCAACAAATTGAGGCCTGAAAAGTAAAGTATACAGTCCAATGTCTGTTCCATCTGGGTGTCATTGTATGTTCGTGGATTTGATGTATAATGTATTAGAAATTAATTAATGTAATAGCCGTTGCGAAATTAAAAATGTGGTTGGTCAAATTATTTTTATCGCTTTGGTCAGGCGCGGGTGGGCAGCATGTCAGAATGAAAGGGTAGGCTACGGGCGGGAGAGAGGGAGAGAGAGGCACTCGGGATGATGGTGTCAGAAACATATCACATTTACGATTTGTCAGCTATATAGCTTGACCCGTACATCCACTTTCAGGGCAGATAACAAAAGGGCTATGTGGTGCAGATTTATTCTGGTCGTTAACACGTTCAGACGAGTTTAGTTTTCTTGATGTCAAAGTTCAAAGGCTGGTAGAGTGCAGTACTAGTTCGAGGCTGGTATAAAGACATCATGTGGTATTTGGAAACTCAATTTCAGTATTATTTAAAAGATATCAGTATTAAGGCTATCTCTGAACGATTAAATGTGTTGTTAGGACTCTCAAAAGCCAGTTCAAATTGTGCTCAGAAAAAAATAATGGTCCCAAGTGGACTATGTGCAAAAGCGCACGTAGTAAACAGGTCACATTTTGTCCTGGCATTACTGTGTGTCGAAGCATTTCATTTGTTTTGGCCCAGTGGTACATCAACATTGAAATATACCTCCGTCCAACAGAATCATTCTGGAACCCATTAAGCCTCTGTCTGTTAGCAATGTGTTGCACTGTTCATGTGCTTAATAATCTCTCCACTATAAAACAATATGGCACATGTTTGAATAGTAGATAGCCTACAATAATGGATTGTAGCAGTAAATCTGAATAGCCCAGCTGCCTTATAACGCGGCGGAGGTGAGGACATGATTTGGCGTATAGACGTCTAGGCACGTTGCCCACAGAGAAAAGATGCTTGTTTTGTGAAACGCTGCCGCTTGTTCGCCCGTGCCCGATGCCGGTGTAGCCCAAACCACTTGTCACATCTCATCACGCCGCCGCTCCTACCCATCTGACAGTGAACGGTAACGCTCAGCAACAGCACACACGTGTGCACTCACACGGTAGCTGGAGCGCCGAGTGTCTCCACTAAAACCTCGCACCTTGCCAGTTTCAAGCGGGGCAGGTGACGCACCCACAAACGCTCAGGAATTGACCCAGATTGGGCAGCAGCTCTATAAGGTCGGCGCGCCTTTACCAGAGCAGGTCGGTGGTGTTCTTTTTTTCTCTCAACTGCATGGGAGATGTTAGATTTGCGCTGGTTGTTTTTAATAGACTGATGCTCTCAGTGGAGTAAGCCTGTTGGTGTGTGCACTGTGCGCCGGTTCGGGACTGCAGGACCCAAAACGCGCTCGCAGTTGCGCATGTTTGGGGTAACATGCGCGCTCGTCGCCGCCATGGCATCAATGTGTTATTTCCTGTCGTTAACGCGGTGTGGAACTGGTGATTGCTGCTGCTGGTGGGTGGAGGAAGAGCTACTTTTTGACCGCCCTCGGAGGGAACTGCCGTCGTTGCGAGCCCAAAGTGTTCCCATGCGAAAATAGTCGGCAGGAGAGTTTTCACACAACTGCGCGTGCTGCACTGACACCGGGTGCGCGAGCAGTCGGTTTTCATATGCATTTATTTTGCCAGTCACATAGAACATGTCTATGTTTGGCCTCTGCTGATACTCTCAGACATGGGAATGATTTACTTGCTGTAGGCTACAAAATCAGTTTTAACCGTGATTGTCACGGCAGACTACTGACCGTGTGTGTGTGAAGTCTATGTGCCAAGTTTATAACAGAACCCTCGCCAAATGTATTTGCTCTATTTGAATCTTTGGGCTATTTTAAGAATTTTGTTGAACAATGGAAGCAGAAATGCATTTCTTATGTCACTGTAACTTGGCTATTTTAACTAGGCCTACCACTATGGGCTCCGGGTTGCCTATGCACTTTTAGAACTATCGAGATTATACAAAATATTTTCACAACGATAAAATAAAGTTAGGCTATAAGAAAATGTGTTAAATAGCAAAATTGTGTTTTGTGCTTGGTCCTCCGATAAAACCGGCTTAATCTCCGCCAACGCCAACTCGAAGTTCTGTCCCTTCGCGCAGGCAGCTGCGCGTTGCTGTAACTACCGACCCTATGCCCATTTGTAATTCAGTCAACACTCATTTGACTGAGTGAAACGCATACAGAACAAATGGAGGAATTTTCAGGCGTGCAACATTTTGTCATGCGGATATGCCACCGCGTGAATGCCGATGATGTGGTAGACAAATTGCTTTTTTCCTGGCGAATGCAAACATGGATATTATGATCAGCCTCTCGTGTTAAAGAAGGCTGCTTGTGAGGGATGAAGACGCGCCACTGGGTGTTTCAGTTTTCTTAATACCAAAGTTGAAAGAGAACCGTTGACATAGCTTAGGCCCTACATGTCAATATTTAAAATTGTATTTTAAACTGTAATGGTAATGGGCCACCAGGCGGCTTCAAATCTCGGCGATGATTTGCCTGTGATTTTAGGCAATGGGTTGAAGAAAAAAAAATACTTGTCATACATATCTGTTGGATCGCCTGACAATGGTTAATTGAGGTGTTGAACAATCTACCCAAACCATGTTTTTACCCATTCAATCATAACGCCGGTAATTTCTTCCAAATTCTTAATGAACACATCACATTTTACACTGCACTTAAATGCTGCGCGAGTGATTATACCTATTTTTAGTTTATTATAGCCATATTCTATAATTAACTCGCTTTTATTGACGAGAATGATTGGCTCTTCCAACCTTTAAATTAGAAATCCAGCGTCTGATGTACTATTTGGAGAGCTGTCCCGCCCCAAGACCATATCTGCTGTACGCCACTGCACAGGTCCACACACATGTTCCATATTTACAGCCAGGGGGCATTTGACAGTGTTACACAAACAGCATGATGCAAGTCGCCACATTTACACCATTTATTTGTGTCGCGATATAATAATTTCTCTAAAAGGTGTCAAGATGCAGTATGTTGAGGTGTTTGTGTGTGTGTGTGTGTGTGTGTGTGTGTGTGTGTGTGTGTGTGTGTGTGTGTGTGTGTGTGTGTGTGTGTGTGTGTGTGTGTGTGTGTGTGTGTGTGTGTGTTTTTGTGTGCCTATGAATAGCACAATGGGTGATGTTTGAAGTTGGTATCAGGATATGATAGCCTACTTATTGCCTTTTTTTTTACTTGGCCCCCTCAACAGTCAAATCATATTTCTCTGATTATGTGATTGTGGTTGTTAGTTGTTACTGCAGACCTGTGGTTGATATGGAATGGTTCATCAGCGTGAAGTGTCAAATAATGGCAAGAACCTCACATTTTATTGAGCACTTTGGCTTTTTTTCTTTACGTCATGACTCACATTTTTTTTAAATTATAATTTTGTTCACAGTTGTTGTTTTTTTTTAGATTAATTTACAGGTTATGTAGGCTAATTATCAGCAGTGCTATAGATTGCTGTGTGTGTGTGTGTGTGTGTGTGTGTGTGTGTGTGTGTGTGTGTGTGTGTGTGTGTGTGTGTGTGTGTGTGTGTGTGTGTGTGTGTGTGTGTGTGTGTGTGCGTGTGTGTGTGCACGCGTGAATGTGTGTGTGCACGCGTGAATGTGTGTTTAAATAAATGCACTCTAAATTTGAATTGTGCTATTTTTACTTAAAATACATAGGTCCTATACTTACAGCAAGCAAAAGACATTCTTAGTCAATAATTGCTACTGGTACCATCTGCAAGGACTCTCCTTCATGCAGGTCCTGTTTGCAAAAGCACAAACTGTTTTGATCAAGTGTACATTAGGACACCCTGGTATAGGCCTACATATTTCTAGGAGGGGGTAATGAGGCTTTGGCCACTGTAGATGATCATAGGCCCTATACCAGTGATTCTCAAAGTGTGGTCCGGGGACCACTAGTGGTCCGCGATAGAGCTCAGGTGGTTCGCGAGGGGATTTTTTTTTTTCTAAGACAAGCTATATTTGTAACATAATTACAAAACTGCACATAGCTGAAGCCTCATTTTCACTACAATAAGACAGGCTTGTAAAATGTGAATAAAAAGTAAGTGAAATTACGGCATTGAAATTACTAATGTCAAAATTAGCACCAGACGACTGTCAATTCAGTTGACAGGTGGTCCCTGAATAATGTTTTGGGGGGACAAAGTGGTCCTCAGTCTAAAAAAGTTTGAGAAACACTGCCCCATCCATACAGTAGGTCTAAAACACCTGCTGGAGATTATCACATTAGTATCACAAGAGTGTAGTTGCAAAACGTCATGTCCACCATTTTTGACTTTTGCGTCTTATATTGGAAATGACTGTTCAGAAGTGCTTTCATTTCCGTGGGATTTCTTGACATTCAAATTCAAAATTTAAAACTATATAAAATGTATTTTCCAATGCAATGCCCAATACCAAAATGTCAATTTCCCAAAAAAGTCCCAAAATGGATATACTGGTACATCATTTTGCAACAAAGCTCTTCATATAGCAGTTGTAGTCAATATTTATTTACCGTCATACGCCACCTTGAATGTCCACGATGTAACATTTTTAGGTGTTCATTATCATATTATTATTGTTAAAGTATCCCTATTTGTTACTTTCTGTGCAATAGGTCCAACCTCCATGTCCACACAACAACTTGATCTGCATTAGAGTTTTTTTTTTTTTTGCTTTAGAATTACATGAAAAGCGTATTCATCAAAACTTGGTGGCTGTTGGGCCTACTTCAGACGACTGTTGCATAGAGACAACAAGGAGTAGTATGTATTTTTCAATTTAAAAACCTTTCATTTTAAAATGGGGTACATATCTAAAAACACCAAGCGGTTTCAACCACACCGGGTCTACATCAGGGCGTGACAATTAAATAACAAAGAACAGACATCTGTGTGGCACCAGATTATTTTTCCTTTCTACTTATGTATTGTCACTTCTTTGCCCTGGCAACATGGGGCCAACAGATGGGGAATAATTGAGCCATTTTCGTCATTTAGGTAGGCCTGGGCTATGTCATTTTACACAGACATATGGGGGGCAGGTTCTGAAGGGGGGGGGGGTGTTGGCATGTGGAACTTCTGATGGCCTTACTATAGCTTATAGAGGCTATCTACATGTATTGCATAGGGCAAGGGCATTATTGTAACTTGCATTTGATCGTGAAGCAATTGTAGATTATTATGTCAACATGGACCACAGTATATTTATAATTTAAATGTAAAATAATTTTTAAAAAGGCATTTTTTGTCGAGTAGGGCAAAGGGGCAGGTGCTTTAGCACCACCTTGTCCCTATCTATGCATGCCTACTGTATGTCATTTTAACTTAGGCAATTTGACAAGGTTAGGGATGAGTAGCTTGTGCTCAGTTTTAGCACTTTTTAAAAAGTTATTTTTGTTGTTAATGACAACACTAAACATGGAAATGTTTCTTTACTGACAGGTTAGGGGGTTAGTTTGCTTGATATTGGCTTGGACATTGAACATTGGAGTTTGGTATTAAATCGATATTACAAAGTTACCAGCTGGCTACTCAGAAGTCGAGATGGTAAATCCTCAGGGATGTTTACTATCCCTCGTCAAACGTCCGGAGCCGAAAACATTGCGGCCATTCAGTAGCCTACAACTCTTGGCGCCCAGAACACTCGAACCCCACAACATTCTAACACCAAAACTCTCCACCCCAGCTACTCCTCCAACCCCACAATGAACCCAATATGTGCAATATAGGAGACAGGGATCACGACACAGGAAAAACACATTACACAAGAGCACTTTGTCAATACACACAAACACAACAAGATTTTTACATTAGACTACAGGTCGTTACAATATTAAGGTGCAATATTGATGCTGAAGCACAGCTGTCCACATAAGCATAGCCTACATACGTGAGGACATTGCTAACGGATGTGGTTGCCATCAGGCATTTACTAGTGCGTGTCTCTGAACTCTTGACCATGCACTTGAACATTTACAGTAGCTTACTAAATGTGAATTTACAGTTGGCATGACCAGGGCTAAGCTCCAGCAACTGTCTAGCTAGCAGATATCACCTACACCCCCACCCCAACACGCCCCACCACTCACAGGTTTATATGGCAAATACCACCGGACTGCACGCAGGACATGGGCATATGGGATTACATGTTAATGTAATTATACACATGTAATGACCCGTGACCGTGGCCATTAGAACATGTTTTCGCCGACATCTCCACACACAAGGGAGCGAGTCTCAAACGTAAAGTACAGCACAGTACAGTACGGTATGAGGGGCATTCAGGTGCACTTTAAGAGTGAGAAAAGCATGGGTAAATTCCGTGGCTTGACTGGAAATATTGCATGCAGGGCATTTGCCCGCAGGACTGTTTGTGATATTTGGCCTGGCCTACCCCTCAATGGTATCAGTCCTCATGCCACTACAGAGGCCTCTCCAAGACAGTGAGATATAAATGAAGCATTTTGGCGGTTGAAGTCAACATGGTTCATATTACATTACTTAGCCTAAATGTTTTCATATGCTTCATTGTCTCTCTGGATGCTTGGAGGAATAGTCTCCGCTGAAAATGCCTGACACGTTTTTTTTTTAATCCCTGGCCAGCCCTGGTGAATTCTGAAGCCTGGCCTAGGGCCATGTTTCTCCCCACCCATATCCCCTAAACGGTGTAATCATGACCAACACATTATATAGCACTATAGCACACAACCAAATTAATTTGTTTACATCTGGAAGATCAATTTGAGAGTGAGAGTCCCACTGGGAAAGTCCCTTGGCAGACATCAGTCAGGGAGGAAGATGGGGGAGAGTCCGACTTTATTCACTTCCCTCACCCCTCATACACCTAGTGGTACTAGAAGCCTGCAACCTTTGGGCTAGAAGTTCGACTCCTTAAATGCTCGCCCATAGGGCGTTGGTTCTTAACCTGGGTACCCTCTAACGGAATTTTGTCTGCATTGAGGTTGACAAATTATACTTGTGAACACTATATTTAAGCCAAATTAAAACAGACTTTTAAAAGTCCTGAAGTTATTGATTAATGTCTTCAGCAAGAGGCATTATAATTAACCCCTTACATTAATTATTTTAGTGCGTATACTGTTTTAATTGTGGATTGGGAAGTATGGCCTCTCTCGAACACAGATAAGGGGAGCAGCTAATAATGTCTATTTCTGGAGATTCAAAATGGCGGACATGGAGAATATCCACCTTTTCATGTCTGCAAAGTGCAATTTCTCCAGTCATAACGAATTCTTAAAATTTGATGGTGGTAGTAAGTATTTGTAGCCTAGCGCAGCCAGACCCGTACAGCAAAAAGGAGCAAATTCAATTTGCGGTCGCTAGGGGCGTCTAGATTTCTAGGCTAAAGTATTTGTGAAAAATGTAACATTTGTGAATCTCTAACATGAATTCTAGAAATAAACTCCTGAAAATATTACCCATAGCAAAAAGGTTATTACGGACCCCTGCCATAGGGTATTGTTTTGGAGATTTATTTGGGGTTGTCCAGCACAGTCCAGCTCAGCTGCTTCTGCTGCCGTGGGGAGTTAACCTCCATAGTGGTTTGTAGGGATGCACCGATACCACTTTTTTGAAAACCGATACAAGTATGAGTACATTAATGTGTGTACTTGCCGATACCGAGTACCGATACCTTTTACCACCAAAATACAATGAAAATAAATGCATGGCCTTGTTTTTTTCCACCTGTGATATTTTTATTGTCCATTTAAATGTTAGTAAATGTATGAGGTGGCATTTTTTTCCATGCTGCTTTCAAGTCCACAGAACATGACACGATTTTGCATTGTTTTGAGTAATAGTAGTACTCGTAGCTGGTATCGGCAAGTGTTTGACGAGTACGAGTACGAGTATAATGAGCAGTATCGGGTGCCGATACCGATACCAGTATCGGTATCGGTATCGGTGCATCCCTAGTGGTTTGGTCAGCCTATACCAGGCTATTAGGCGGCCTTATATTTCTGAATGTGTGAGTCATCACTGTTGGGGGGCACAGAGCACATGTACTGCACGTCACTAGTGTGGTGGGTGTGAGTGACCCTTTTTTATTCTGACCAGATGACACAATGCTATACGAGCTGCAAGCGCCGTAGTAGGGCAGCCAAGGTGTCGCAAGTGTTGTTGTATTCACTTCTATTAATACACCCAAAAGAAATATTTGCTTGTACGGAAATTCAAGTAGACACAGAGCAGCTTCTCTGGCTTGACACAGAGCTATAGCTATCTGGGCCAGAAATGAATTAAAGTATAGTTATTTTCCCTATCTACTGTATTACCAAAGGCTAGACTGACTTCACGCACAAATCCTGAGATCTTACAAAACATGTTTGGGGGGTACATGTCACCTGCCTTGTAAACATGACTTGACGACATTAACTGTTTGCTCTTTGGCCACTGTGACTAGTAGTTATCCCAGGTCTCTAGTAGCCAGTTAGTCTTTCCACTACCTCATAGTTTTGTTGTCAGTTTTATTCTTTACCATGTGTTAATGCAAGTGCTACAGCCAAAAGATCGGTGTCTAATTATGCAATTTCTTGAATTTAAATACACCAATTTACCGCATAAAAAAGTGGCAAACAAAACAATATGGGCAACTTAATTTCCTTAATTTCCCACGGATGATCAATACTCTACTGTGACACGCCATATGCAAGAATTAAAACAAATTGAGGCAATTGAGACTCAAACTATTACCAGCCAGAGACGGGTTTTACCCGCATTTGGCCGAGGGGCAGACCAACTTCACAGGCAACAAGGCAGGTTTGTCAAGTTTACTAGGCTAGTGTAGTGGGCGAGACCGTTACAGGAAGTAGTTCGACTACGCCACCCCCGGGGGTGGAGCCCCCGGAGGAAATGAATTAGGGGTAGTTACAGATACCCCGGACCAACACACAATGTACCCGCACAATAGATTACCAGGCAATGAATAATTCACAGGTTTGCACATGGAGACAGAAAGTGCAGTGGGTGGTGTGCGTCGCAATGGTGACAATTAATAATTCACGTTAACAGTAAAGTGCGGGGGTGGGCGTGCTGCCACCACACCCGCGGATCTGTAAAATCCCTGCCCCAAAGTATGTTCACTAATTCACAATAGACAACACACCTGGTAGCCTAGGGCCTTAGAACCCACACTATATGTCATACTTTGCCACTAAGGGGCTGGCACGGCTCACAATAGGGCGAATGGCTCAGGATTAACAAAAGAAAAAGTAAAGAAATAGTTCACATAATAAGGCAAACAGAAACAACAAGAAATCAGGCCTGCAAAATAAATCAAAATCCAATTAACACATGCAAGTAAATAAAAATTAGATAATTGTGCAGTGAAATAAAGGTGGGTGTGCTGTCAGCAAACGTAAGAAAACGATCTATAAAAAACACCTGCCCCAAAGTATGTTCACGTTAACAGTAAAGTGCGGGGTCCAGCTCAGTGCACCACACCGGGATCTGTAGGTATGCCCCCACACACCTCACACGCATTCACAACGTAGACAAAACCACACCTGGTAGGCCTAGGGCATTAGGCCTCACACACTCAGGTTGTCATACTTTGCCGAGCTGGACGGCTAACACAATACAGGCACACACACACACACACAGAAAAAGTAAGAACTTCAAGCGCGCCAACGCACACACACAACAAGAAATATAGGCCCATGCAATTTCCCGAATTACACGGAGCAGCAGCCGAAATTAGATAATTGGCGAATGCACACACCAAAAAAAGGCACAGCACCACAAAAGAACGATAAATCAGCAACCATGACGAAAACAACCCGGCTCAGCTCAGTGCCTAACCCACTAGGTACACCCAAACGTGCATCACACAACGGTGGTGTGTTGTCCACTCAATACAACCTGCTGGAGAGGAGAGAGCTCCACCAGCTAGTGGACACCAACACACACAGAACACACACCGACTGAAGTTAGCGCCAAGCAACACACACACAGTCGAATGTCCAATTTCCGAGGTACCGAAAACGGGTTCCCGGCTTCCAGAGCTGACACCACACCCTGGGCTAAAATACATACCATCGTTAGCTCGTGCACCTAAACGCGTGGTGTGTTGGACACGGCCACACGATAATACAACCTGCGAGGGAGGAGGAGGGAAAAGCGCGAGGTAACCGTTGGTGTTGCCGCGAAGGTTAAACCCCATGAAAGGGTGCACCACTTAGCCAAGTTGGAATCACAACCTATAAACAGCGACCACACGCTGAAATATAATGGCCGTCGTTAGCAACCCCGACCAAAACACATCAAGGGCTGGGTACACACAACCACTATAATACGGCGTGCAGGAGACGGGAAAAGACGGCGAGGGGAGAAGTAACGTTGGTATTGGTCCACCAAGGGGAACTTGCCAGGCTTACCGAATATAGCCACTCTAGCAGTGTTTATGAAGAGATTCCCATATAGCCTCTACAGTTAGCTGGGTGACGTGTGCCGCAGACACCCTTAAAGGAGCAGCGCGAGGACAATATACCCCCCACATGTTGAATCGTCGGCCCGACGTGCAGGTTTCTCCCCCCACTCCCAGATCCAAAATTCCATCAAAGTTTGCCACCCCTTCAGGGCAGCCGATGAAACGCGATTAGAGTGTTGTCCGCGTTAGACCGGAAAGTACTACGGGGGCCCTCGCTTGCTAGTGCCACGACCGAGACTGAGGCCCGAACTGCTACGAGGGAAGCCTGCGAAGGCGGTCAGACGCTGCCCTTCGTTTCCTCCTGAGGTGCCACCCTGGGGTGCATGGCTGGTTGCTTTCCGCCAGCATCGCCCACCTGCTCCCCAAGAAGGATTCCATCTTCTTTCGCTCGATAGCTCCCCTGAAGTCGCCCCACAGGGGTAGCCGGTGCCGATGGCCCAGTGTAGTCCCGGCGGCAGGGGGCTCCGGCTCCTTTCAGCATGCTGCGCAGCTTCCGTTGGATCGTTGACGGGGGGATCGTGTACACGGCTCCGGTCTCCGAAGGGGTACGCCCAGTCCACGCTTCCTCCTGAGGTGCCACCTGGGGTGCTGGTTTTCGTCCTCGACCTCGCAGGTTGCGTACATGTGCCTACTTCTAAAACAGCATCTTCACCCGAAGGATATCTGGTCTTCGCGCTGCGCAAACGCTCCCGAGCCCCATCAAATGCTGACTTGAAGCCGGGCCTGATGCTCCTGTCGGCCGCACACTCGACCATGGACCGGTGGCCGAAACTCGGCCCCAGAGCTCTACGGGTAGCTGTGGCTCTTGGCCGAACATAAGGAAGTGTGGCGATTCCCTGTCGCTTGATGCGGGGTGTATAAAACGGTTACCTCCCCGAAGGGGTTCCAGTCGCGCTTCCGAGAGGGTTAGGGTACGCAGGGGTCTTGGATGCGGTTATTTCGCTCGCAGCCGAGGTTGGCCGTTCCCACTTCTAAACAGCTGATACGGTGGTTCACCCGTGACTTCTGGACCCCGTACAGCCGCAAAAGCTGACCATCAGGGTGCCCCTCGAAACAGCGCCCCTGGTCGGAGTGGAGCCGATCCAGGAATTCCGAACCGTAGATTAATCCACACTCGACCATGGGCGACCGTCGAGGCCTCCCGTCCCGGGTGGGACGGCGATGGAATAGCTGTGGCTCTTGGCCGAAGACGTCCGTGCGATCTCCCACCCCCCCCGACGTTGGGCTCCAAAAACGTGAAATCGGCAGGCAAGCTTGCCAGTCGCGGCTTCCGAGGCCGTAGGGTAGCAGGAGGTTGGCACCTAGAGTGCGCGGCAAATCGCTCACGCTTGGCCCTTTGGACTCGTTGGCACTACGGGGTCACTTTTCACACAGCCCGCAAAGCACCCGCAAACTGATGGCGGGTGCCAACCCGGTAGAAATTCAAAGAGCGCCATGGTGTCGACCGCTGGTCGCATGCTGATTGGAGGACGGGCAGCTGGAAAAACCCCGCTGGAGGACTGATCACGGCCACTGTAGTCTCCGGTAAAGGACTCATCGTTCTCCACAAACCGTTTCCACTGCCGCAACAGGTGGGCTCCAAACCAGGGTGACAGACAGCTTTCCACTTTCCTCACGAGGGCCGAGTTGCCTGTAGGTGGCCCATATGCGCGGCAGCAGAGGAGGCCCCTTTGGAACTTTGGCAACAGTCTGCTTCTTGCACACCCACAAACGGCAAAGGGTGGGAGGGCAGCACCGAAACAACCAACTGAGAGGCGTGATGCTCCCCCCGGGACAGCGGTGCTCGGGTTGCAGCTGACCACCGGGGTCCTCTGCTTGCAGAGTGCGGCAGAACCGGCAAGCGTGGAGGAACACTCATCACGAGACACTGACTGAGAAGGTGTAGCACTCTCCATCTCCCTGAGCCGTTTTTCGCGACCGTTTCCACTGCCGCAACAGGATCAGCCAAGGGTGACACTTCCCGGTTCCTCACGAGTAGGCCCGACGCGCGTCCAGAAGGCCAGAATTACCGGGTTAGATTTACCCGAGCGGTACTTTAATTCAAAAACCAAATGATGCAAGCGGTGATGCCCACCCCGGTGTTCGGCCGGTTGCGCCCCGGTCGCTTGGAAGTAGTGAGGTGAAACCGGCAAAGCGTTATTAACAGTGTACAACGACACACTTCTTCTGGCTGAGAGGCTTCGTGCGAAATCTCCCTGAGCCGCTACCTGTTGCCCAATTTTAGGGACCGCTGAACTCGAGCTTCAATAGGTCTGGCTGATTCATATGGGCTGGCCGTCTTAACGTTCTACTGGCGATGCCACCCGGTCGGTACTTTATTCAAAACGTCCACCTGCAATGCTGTGCGGCCCAGTCCGCACCGGCGTCGACCTAAAGGCCCCGAGTTCCGCGTGCCAGTAGTGAGTTGACTCAAGGGGTTATTATCAGTAACACACTCCTCTGGCCCTTGAGTTCCTCAAAACTTCTTTCGCAATCCTCTGACCATGCATCAAGAACTGCTGCCCCGAGGCCTCCGACGGGAACCGCGCCCAGTCCGTTCAAGGTGGCGTCGACCAATCGATGGGCAAAGTCGCGTACGCAGTACCGGCGCCGACACGAGCTTTGCGAATCTTCTTTCGACGACCATCGTCGATAATAGCTGGCAAAGCCTAGGAACGATCGGAGCTCCGACACATGGCAGGTCGGCGCCATGTGGCCACTGCCTCCCACCTTGGCATAGCCTAGGGTCGGTAGACACAGACACCACTGCCTCCACCTTGCTCGGTAGAGACACCGTGAGAGATCACATGTCCCAAGTACTGAACCTCCGGCTTAAAGAACGCGCACTTCCTAATTTAGCCTTCAGCCCCTCCCGACTGCAACCGGGTCAAGACCATCTCCAGGCGCTGTAGATGTTGCGCCACGGTGGACGAGAAGATCACGATGTCGTCAAGATACAGTAGAACGGAATGACACTGTTGGTCGCCGAACATACGTTGCATTAATCGTTGAAATGTACCTGGTGCATTGCACAGGCCAAAAGGCATTCTGTTCCATTCGAACAACCCGAAGGGGGTACAGAATGCCGTTTTGGCCCGATCACCTTCTGTCACGGGGACTTGGTTGTACCCACTGGCTAAGTCCATCGTAGAAAACCAGCGGGCACCTGCCAACATGTCCAATGTCTCCTCGATCCGAGGAAGCGGAAAGGCGTCCTTCCGAGTTCGGGCATTTAACGGCGATAGTCGACACAGAGTCGCAAGCTCCCATCCTTCTTCCGGACTAGAACAATGGAGAAGCGAATGGACTACTGCTTTCTCTGATGACCCTTCGCCTGGAGGAGCTGGTTTGATATGGGTTTTTACGGCCTCGTAGTCGGAGGGGGCAATGCGCCTGTAACGCTGCCGGACCGGTGTCGGATCCAACAGCGGGATGTCGTGCGAGATTAGGGAAGTGCAACCCAAGTCGCCCTCATGGGCGGAGAAGAACGAAGAGTACCTCAGAAGCAGGGCCCGGACCTCAGCCTGTTCCTCGGCAGGCAGGGGTAACAAGTCCACTGCGCGGATTTGTGTCTCCAAAGGCGACGGGGCAGGCGCCTGAGGGTCAGTAATGGCGGCCACGGAACGGACCTCCACCACGTCCCGTGGCAAGCTGATGATCGACACAGCATTCACCTGTCCGAGTCTAGTACGAGGGTACAGCAGGACGTCCGTACAACCGACGTTAAAACTACAGGAATCTGCACCAAGCCACGGGTCACCTGCACCAAGGCAGGGGACACCAGCAACCCCCGGGCAACCCCCGGTCCGTCGGCTCAAAGAGGGTTCCAAGCCTGAATGTTGCTCAGGGCAGGTGGCAGGAATCAACTTCATGGTCCCCCCCCGGAACCCGCCATGGCGCACGGCCCCGGACATTCACCACGCCGCTGGTATCGGGGGTTGGGCCGGATTTCAGCCTGATGACAGTGTTGCAGCGCTTTCAGCACCGGTCGAGGGGCAGTTGACACTGATGGGAGATCGAAAAGCGTGGGACCGTGCCGCCCAAAAAGTTCCTTATAACACTTGCCGATAACATTCATACCAAGAACCCCAGGGACCACGGAAGCCGTGCCCCCTGGGGGGTCGCGAACGACCAGAACACCGCAATTAGGCATACTCTTCCCGCAAAGCTCAATATTCAGCTCCAAGTAGCCCAAGTAAGGAATCTCTAGGCCGTTGGCCGCTCGGAGCTGCAGCCAGTGACATGAGCGTAACCGCTCCTGCCCCATAGATTCGAAGTTGGCAGCAAAGAAACTTTCAGTGACGGTGGACACCATAGACCCAGTGTCAATGAGACAGGGGACCTGAACCCCGCCCATCCGACGAGCAGATGTGGACAGTAGAAAGTAACGCCTCGGCGGCATTGGCGGGGGCAAGGGCATTACGTGAGCCAAGAGAGGCCCCCCCCGGACTGTGACTCCTCAGTCCGGTGGGCGTCAGTTTCCCGAGGGCTGATTCGGTTGGAGGGGCCCATTCTCCCGTAAACCCGGAGCCTCTACGGAGGGTGCTTGTGGGGGCCCCACCACTCGTTCTCCGTCACAATCCGCAGCAATATGGCCTGTCGCACGACAGCGCCAGCAGACAAGGGGTCCCTCCCGAGGAGACCGACCTCGCCTCCGTGGCTCCCCCTGTGTGGCCGCACCCCGAGAAAAATGCTGCAACTGAGCCTGTTGATTTTGCACCATTTCCATGAGCTTCGCCATGTCGGCCTGCAACTTCTCCATATCAGATCTGGTCGGCGGCCCACCACGGGGATCCATGCTTACGGCGCAAGAGGTACCAGGGACCCCAAGGGAGCGATCGAGTGAAGACAAGGAAAAGCTACGCGGCCGCTGCGGTTCGGCGGCGCCCTCCCGTTCCCAACGCATGGCTTCCTTACGCACCGCGATCAAGTGGCTAACGGCGTGGTCCGAATGAAACTCTTCAAGTGACGACGCAAGGCGCCCTCGTTAACATGCTCCACAAACTGATCACGCAGAAGAACGTCAGCGTTAAGAATTCCCTCAGGCGCATTTCGTCTAACCTTATCAATAAGGGTCATTAATGCGATTGAAAACTCTAGCAATGTCTCTCCCTCTTGCTGTTTTCTCGAAAAGAACGCCTCCTGCAAGGCCACGTATGACTGTGGGCAACCGTAAAGCTCCTGTAAAATTTCAAAAATTTTCTCTGGGTTTTCTTTTTCTTCTTCTCTCGGCCTATAGCGGATCTCATCCCGTGCCTCGCCATCCAAGTGATCGTAAAGAAAATAGGCTCTCTCGGCAGCAGAAAAATGGCGCGCCCCCCGCATACATGCCTCCGCCTCCTCCTTCCACGCCTCGATACTTATGCCCCCATTTCCCCTAAACAATGGGCACTTCTTTTCCCTTGGGACAAAGACCAAACGTTCTGTAGCGGGCCCTGCCGGGGCGCTACCATTTACTGTGCTCGTACTTGTGGCCCGCTGGGCGAGGGAGGCCTTTAAGCGCTCATTCTCGGCTCTTACCTCAGCCAACTCATCCCTAACCTCTTGTGCGTCCCGCGACATGCTGCGGAAACCGATCAGACAAATTTGGAAAATGCAAAAACTCACAGGGATGGCTGGTCCAAATCTCGAGAGAGGGGCGGTCTCCCAACCTCGGCTGCTGCTCCGCTTCTACAGGAAAAACACAAACTCACAGCGCTTATTCAGTGGTGCTCTCACTTTCAACCAACCACATACATACACTCATTCAACCATTGACCATATGACAAATTTCTATTACAAAGAGTGACAAAACAAAAAACCTAAAAAAATGTAACAGTGTCTCTGCTCCTATGCCAATCCTGCCCGACTATAAGCCAAAATGTAGTGGGCGAGACCGTTACAGGAAGTAGTTCGACTACGCCACCCCCGGGGGTGGAGCCCCCGGAGGAAATGAATTAGGGGTAGTTACAGATACCCCGGACCAACACACAATGTACCCGCACAATAGATTACCAGGCAAACACAGGTTCGTGCACAATGGAGACAGAGACAGTGGTGACAATTAATAATTCAAATCTTTATTATTGTTTTGCGTTATAAAAATATATTCTTCTCACTCTCTGTAATAAATATAAAAAATTACTCACAATTCGTAAAGTGCAGTGGGGTGGGTGTGCTGTCGCAATCACCCGCGGATCTATAAACACCTGCCCCAAAGTATGTTCACGTTAACAGTAAAGTGCGGGGGTGGGCGTGCTTGCCACCACACCCGCGGATCTGTAAATACCTGCCCCAAAGTATGTTCACTAATTCACAATAGACAACACACCTGGTAGGCCTAGGGCCTTAGAACCCACACTCAGGTTGTCATACTTTGCCACTAGGGGCTGGCACGGCTAACACAATAGGGCGAATGGCACACCTCAGGATTAACAAAAGAAAAAGTAAAGAAATAGTTCACAAGAAACAGAAATAATTCACGGCAAACAGAAACAACAAGAAATCATAGCAAACCATGCAAAATAAATCAAAATCCAATTAACACATGCAAGTAAATAAGAAATTAGATAATTGGATGAAATAAAGAAAAAAAAGGAAATTAGGCACAGCAAACGAAAGAAAACGAAAATCAAAACATGAGGTAAACCAACCCCCCGAGGCTCAGCTCAGTGCAGTCCCCTAGGTATCCCCCACACACCTCACACGCACCAACGTACATACACGCACACACACTGTGGAATGGCTCTCACACCAGCTCACACCGAGCCGAGCGCCCACACACACACACACACACACACACACACACACACACACACACTGAACTAAGCGCGCCAACGCACACACACACACACGAATGTCCAATTTCCCGAGGCCGGAGCAGCAGCCGAGATACGGGTTCCCGGCTTCCAGAGGCACCACACCACCGGGGCTAAAAGTCGCCGCTCGTGCACCTAAACGCGTGGTGTGTCTGACCACGGCTACACGAATACAACCTGCGAGGGAGGAGGAGAGCGTTAGCCAAGCTAGTAGGACACCCACTATCACACGATTCTGCTGCCGAGAGGTTACCTTACCCGGAGATGAGGGTGCACCGATGCGCGATTCTCACAGTCGGAGTGCCAATACAGAGGTACCGGCCGAGGCGCCGGTAGCGACCACACGCTGAAACCATAATAATGGCCGTCGTTAGCAACCATGGTACGAAAACAAACAGTCAGGGCTGGGTAAAGGCACAAGCTAACCCACTATAATACATACCGGCGTGCAGGAGACGGGAAAAGCGCGAGGTAACCGTTGGTATTGTCCACCGAAGCCCTTGCCAGTGGAGAAGCAAGAGATCACTCTAGCCAAGTTGGAATCACAACCTATAGAACAGCAGACGCGAAGTTAGCCACTAGCTGCTGGCTAGCACATAAACAGCGACAAGAAATGGTCCACATACTCACGAGGACAAGAAATGGTCCACATCTCCTAGATCTGAACTGGACACCGCACTCCTCTCGACGGCGAGGGGAGAAGCAACCACAGCATTCGCCGGTGGCGATGAAACGCGCAAAGGGGAACTTTGCAGGCTTACCGAATACTAGCCACTGGCAGTGTTTATGAAGAGACTTCCCATAAGCCTCTACGAGCGGCGTGGTGACGTGTGCCGCAGCGTCAGACTTCCCTTAAAGGAGCAGCGCTCCATTACACTAGCAAAACATGGGTGACATACTACTACTACTATTACAAGTACAACGACTACTACTACAACTACTACAAGCAGTCTAGTTTTGAGTAATAGCAAAACATATTGAAGTTTTCGGAATCGTGGTTTTAGTCTCCCTTTGTAGTCATCTAAAGTTGCTTATTGTAAGCTCTTTTTTAGCGCTATCATACAGTTATAATAACAACATTTTGCTCTGTTTGACATTCAAACATTATGACCAGTGGCCAAGTAACACTGGATGAAGTAAGACCGTAACAATTTGTCAATTTTATTACCACTATATAAACTTTTCAACACACTAGTTAAAGTATTAAAGTTGAACTGTTTTTAGTCCGTGAAGCAGGTGACGTAGAAAGAGAGGAGTATAGAGTTTGATCACCACTCATCTAGGCCTATGTCTCACGCAGAGAACTACACACAGATACGTCTTGCACGACACGACTGAAAATAATTCTCGTCACCACCATCTGATGGTGCAATAGGACAGTGATGTTAGTTTTGCTTTGTGTGGCAGACTAGTGCTTATAGTGCTTATTGACGACAGTTGTAATGGTAGAATTTCTCCCTTTTCTGGCCAGTGCTGCACTGAAACTTCATTGCAACACGACTCTAGTTTTGCTCTGTGTGACAGACTAGTAGTGTTTTTTTAATGGAAACAGTAGCACGATTTCTCCCTTTTCTGGCTTATAACATAATTGCAACTCGACCCTAGTTGAACTTCGGTGGAAGAAATTGGCAAATGCCTGGTATTTTTGCCAGGGGGTAATCTGGCATACAGGCCATTTTTCTGGTGGACTGTCAGTCTTCAGAGGCCAATGCTTTAGGGTTTATTGTTTTTTTGTTGTTATTTATTTATTTTCATTTTTTTTCCATCGAGACCGGCTGACAAATTGAATAGGCTGGCCTTTCGTTCCATCTTAAAAATGCATAGACAGCGGACTGAGCATATCATAATATAGTATACCGGGACGTTTTTTGGTACGACCAGGCCCTTTTTGGTCTCAGTCCAGCTCTGATTTTAGCCATCAGTCTCCAGTTACTGTTGCTGATATATTTGCGGTTGGACGCTTTTATCAATTATGCGCCATCTGCTCGCATTATAACACACCGTCACTGTGTTTACTCATGCATTTCCCCTCAGAGACATGTATGTACACAGAGACAGTCATGTACTGTACGCACGCACACATGCAAACACACACACACACACACACACACACACACACACACACACACACACACACACACACACACACACACACACACACACACACACACACGCATGCATGGTCTTGGCTGAGACTACGAGCCATTCCTCAGTGCATGTGTAGCATTAGATTTCCTGTGGGGTAATATAATCTTTCCTGAATCACACAGAAAACCAATTTGTCAGCCCCACACATCTAGGCCTATCTCCACCCCATGCTCAAACGGCTTCTGTCCTGGTTGAACTCCCAGGAAAAAAAGGCAGTAGCTCGCACTGCTGATGATCCAACCGACCAACAGACAAGGCAATAAACAAGTACGAATGTTTGCAGAAGGCAGTATCGCATATGGGTGTTAAGTGTTTAATATTAATTAAAGTAACCATCATTTTCTCAGCTACATGAATCTGTAAGTTTCCTGTCTGTAATAAATTACTGAGACAAAGGAGGAGAGTTTCTCACTAAACGTGTTGCTGGGTTTGTTTTGCTGTCGTTGTTTGTTTACATTAGCATGTGATTTATGACCAGGAAATGGTTTTGTAAGTACATACAACAACCCTGGAAGCCTGTGGGTCACAGACCCCCAGGTGATAATCCTTTAAAATATTCAGTTGCACAAACAGAAATTTGAAGAAAAAATAAAGAGAAGGAAACCCAACAACCAGTACTACAACCATGATTGTAACATGATGACAGATAGCACAAAGCACTAAGACATACTGTTCTGTTCAGATGTTCGATATATTAATTTCATTTTTTCGTGCGAAACTCATTGCACAGACCCAGCCCAGCCCAGGGGTTAGTCTGGGTCCTTGCCACGTCCCGACCTCTCCCACCCTCTCAGCTTGCCTAGCAGGATAAGCACACCGCGCTGCCATGGGTCAGATCAGTGTGCCAGGCATACTTTGATTGATAGGGAGCGTCGCTAAATTTAGAGTGCATGTGAGCACATTTACCAGAATAACAGATAACAGTCTAGTCAAGCCGGGAACGCGGCCAGGGTATCCAGTCGCCCACCTACCTGTGTGTGTGAAAGGCCCTGGTGTGGTTATGACAAATTAGCTTTCTGTCCTAAAGCGACACCTCGGAGGTCGTTTAAGTGTTTCCAAGCTACTGTAGGAGAAAACGTACCAGGCTAATGCCTAGCCTTCGGAAATACAAAATGGTGAAATATTGTGGCCAACTGTTAGGGACAGGTCTTGGACCTAAAGCAAAAATGGTCCAAATATAGAAAAGAAGTTCTGCACACTTCAGTTTTTATTTATGTGCCCCTCAGATAAGACATTTCAAGCACGCACAGGTCATTAAAAACAGGGAGAGCTTCGGTGAGTATTCAGTGAAGTTTCCAGTGCAGTTTTCATGATCATGTCGCAAGAACTGATTTAGTATCAGTTTGGGGCCAGGTTATGTACCATTCGCAAATCCTACTAATTTGGTAAATTTGCAAAATACAGTAGGGACAAACTTTTTAAAAAAATGTATAGGCTACTCAACACTAAAGGGCACAATATCAGTCGGACAAACAAATCAAATTTTTCAGTTTTTCTGATTTTGCTTTGGATAGGTATGGGTTTGAGTAAAACACACATTGTTATTTCATTCTATAAACTACCAACAACATTTCCTCCGAATTTCAAAAGAAAATATTGTCATTTAGATAATTTATTTGCAGAAAATCTCAAATGGTTAAAATAACACAGGAGATGGAATGTTTCCAAATCCCAAAAAAGGCAAAGAAAACAAGGTGATATTAACTTACAAACAACACAATAGTACTGTATTAACTTGGGAAGAGTTCAGAAATCATCATTTGCAACGATGAATTTCTCCAGGTCTCTAGCTAACCATTAGATGACCAGGTGTTGGATTAGATGTGAAATTTGTCCAAGGATCGATGATGATCTGAGGGTGCTTCAGCAAGGCTGAAATGGGTCAGATTTATCTTTGCAAAAGGCGCCTCTCTGAAGCCACATACAAATTTACATTGGGCCAAGATTTGTTTCCTAATGTTCTGACAACACTTACGAACACTAAGGACTGTTTCTTTATTCCAGGACTGGTGCAATAATTCAAGTTGCTGAGCTTGGTTTGATGGCTTGTGACTATCCAGCTTCCTATTGATTGATTAGTTTTCAAGGGGGTTCGGGCCTGGAGTTTGGGCTGACCATGTCAGGGTATTGATCTGGTGGTCTTCCAACCACACCTTGATTGGCCAAGCTGAGTGGCTGGAGCATTGTCCTTTTCTCAAAAACAGTCCTCAGTGTTCGGGAGTGTTGTCAGAACATTAGGAAACAAGTGTTGGCCCAAGGTAACTTTGTATGTGGGTTCAGAGACGTGTCGTTTGCAAAGATGAATCTGACCGATTTCAGCCTTGCTGAAGCACCCTCAGATCATCACCAATCCTTGGCCAAATTTCACATCTAATCCAACACCTGGTCATCTAATGGTTAGCTAGAGACCTGGAGAGGTCTATGATCCACAGTATCTTGCACCTGCTGTGATATTTGGCTGAGAATAGGTGATTATCTGAGGGTGCTTCACCAAGGCTGAAATCGGTGAAATTCATCGTTGCAAATGATGATTTCTGAACTCTTTCCAAGTTAATACATTACGATTATATTGTTCTAAAGTTAATATCATCTTGTTTTCTTTGCCTTTTTTGAGATTTGGAAACATTGCATCTTATGTGTTATTTTGACCATTTTGAGATTTTCTGCAAATAAATGATCTAAATGACAATATTTTCTTTCGAAATTCGGAGGAAATGTAGTTGGTAGTTTATAGAATGAAATGACAATGTTTGTTTTACTCAAACACATACCTATAGCCTATACCCATAGCAAAATCAGGAAAACAGAACATTTCGAAGTGGTCTCTCAATTTTTTCCACGGCTGTATATGTCTGTTGACTTTGGGGGTTTGTGGATGGTAATATGTGACAATATAAAGTAAATCTGCACTTTATGTGCATGCACTATAGTGGTTTTCTTAAACTACTGTGTTTGCCGAACAGAAAGGGAAAAAAAGCTGAACCCACAACCCTGACCACAACATGTAACCAACACATTTCAAAGTGGGTTTTTTTCACACTCATTTTTTCGCTCTCTTTCTGTCTCTTCATTACAGCGGGAATGTTCTAGACATAAATATTAAGCTATTGAAAATACTGTTAATATATTTCAAAGAAGAAAAAAAAGATTAAAAATATGTCTCATCTCTCCTCTCTCTCTCTCTATCCATTACAGTGCCACAGTGCCCGATAGCCTCGACAAGAAGGCCCTTGGTCCCCTGGGAGCGCACCTGAGCGGCGTGGCCCAGAACGCACTGCTCCTGAGTCCCGCCAGCCTCCAGCTCGCCCAGCTCCAGGCCCAGCTCGCACTGCAGCGCATCAAGTTGGCCCAGAGCGCCGCCGTGGGAGGCAACGCCGCGGCCGCCAACGCCGCCACCTCGGTCCTCAACCAGGTCCTCTCCAATGTGGCCATGTCCCAGCCGCTGTTCAACCCGCTCCGGGGCTCCGCAGCCATGGTGAGTGGATCGCAGGCCGGACACAGTCACGGTCACGCCACTGCCGGGGGCTTCCCGAACAACACGCTGGCATTCCCGCCGCCGAACTCCGGGGCCCTGGGGACGCTGGTGGGCGGAGGGTTCCCCCATAAACCTCATCCGGGAGGAGGTGGTGGAGGAGGAGGAGGGGGAGGAGGAGGGATACGGCTCAACCACTCTGCGACAAACCCAACCCAGGGACCTGGACTGAAGGAGTACGGGAAGAAAGGGCCGACGTTCTCTGTGGACGCAGACCACCAAGCTCAGTATGGCTACATGGGAGGAGCATCCGGGCCGTCCAACAAAGGAAACGAGGTGCAATACAACACACAGGGCAAAAACAACCAGGGAGGAGGATACCAGAGGGATTACTTTGCTCCTGAGTCTCAGGGACAAATGGCTAGTTTTGGGGGTAGTGGAAATGGAAACAGTGGTCAAACCCTGGAGGCCTTTCAGGGACCAGGTCAAAAGGAGTCCTGGAAACACCAAGGAGGATTTTCCCATGGCGGGAAAATGGATGTGTCGTCTGGAGGAGTTGGCGGCGGTAGCGGTGCAGGAGGAGGTGGTGGCGGTGGCGGCACCGGCTGGGTGCCTGGACCTGTTGGGCAGCAGTTCCGTCCCAGATTGGAACTTTACAACCCAGAAGAGCCGACGGCGGACCCCAAGTTCTGCAGCCCGGCTGGTGGCGGCAGCGGCGTTGGTCCCGGGTTCGGGGTTTCCGGCGGAACGCAGGGATTTGTGGGGTATCCTGCGCCTCAGCAGCTGCAGGGTGGGGAGGACGTGGCCAGGCTGATCGGAAGCCCCACCCCTCTACAGCCCCACCAGCTCAACGACTTTCACGGTGCCACACCGACACAGCTGCCACACCAATGCACCATCTGCGACAAGAAAGTCTACAATCTAAAGGTGGGTCATGCTAAAGGAATGCAAGGGGGCCCAAAGATCTTGCACATGTTACAACTTTCTTGCGGCGCAGCATTGAGATGTTGTGAAAGAGCTAGCTCCCCACGTCACAAGTTGAAATAACGGCCATGGCATAGTACTGTATGTCCCTTTCCTATAGTAGGCTACGCACTGTGCACACTATTTAACACCATGAGAGGATTTGTAAGGTTGATGTAAAACTTCAGGGGCTACAAAGGGGTCTGAGTGTAAATTTAGGCCAAGCCAAACAAATGATGGGTCATTCTCTCTGGGGGGTATGTGAATAGCACAGATGTAAGTGTGATGTTTTCACACGTCTGACCAGAAGGCTTTAGGGGTCTCCTTTTAGCCACTGTGCCCCCCACCCCTGAGACTGTTGTCTCACTCACTGTTTGCCTTCCAGCTTGGCCAAGGAGATTCTACTACAGAGAGAGAGAGAGAGAGAGAGAGAGAGAGAGAGAGAGAGAGAGAGAGAGAGAGAGAGAGAGAGAGAGAGAGAGAGAGAGAGAGAGAGAGAGAGTATGTGTGTCTGAGACTGAGACTGTCTGAGAGTAGTGCACTGCACAGGAGTTAGACCACCATGTTGTCTTGTGTTCGTTGGGACGGTGGAGCGCTGGGAGACTGAATTTGTGATTGTAAACCATATTGCTTGACAGGACTGGGAGCAGCACGTGAAGGGAAAGCTACACCTGCAGAACCGCTCCCTCTACATTGACGCGTGAGTTATGGGGTTATAAGGGAGCTTGGGTGTAAACAACTAGTCCGTACACTGGGAGTGAATGATTAAAGATGAATAGCCGATGACGACAGATTGGCAATAATTGTATGTAGATGGTGCATGTAAGTCAATACAGACAGTTTTTGTATTAGAAAAGGCCCTTTCTCCCCTCTTGTGAAGACGCTAACAAACTTCTTATTGTATCCTATTTCATACGGTAACAAACTACGCATCTCTTATTTTCATCTCTTAGTTTTACAGCTCACTGGAGATAAGAATATCTCAAGGGTTCTCAAGTTAAAACACATTTTTAAAACTCATACTGTGCGCGTGGTATAAATATATATATAAAATATTCGCTGAGGGGAGAATTGGTCGGGGCTGCCACTTTACTACACTCTTACTTATCCTAGCCCTGTGGGCAGCCAGGGCTGCATTAATGGCCTGAATTTGAGCCGCTGTCACTAGATATATCCAGCCCTGCTCCGGCAGCAGAGCTTGGCAGCTAACGCCAGTCTCCCCCGTCGCCTTTCAGCTCGGCAGCTGGAGCCACTCACTATCCAACGACGTCCGAAGGATGTCTGAATGCAGCGCTCGCTAACACCATGGCGTATTCCTCAAGCGCCGGCCAAGGTAGGCTAGCGTATAGCGTGCCATCACCGCTATCATGGCCGCTTTTATTTGATTACCTTTGAATGTTTTTGTGTCTGTTAAAAGAGGAGAGTTGTATAACTTGACAGTTGAGTTTTATTTACGATATGCTGTTTGAACCAGTGACCTACACGACAGACCTTAACAGCTATTTTTAGTGGGTGGTCAGTTAGGACGGAGCAGCACCTGCTTTGGACATTATATTAACAGTTTAAGAGTATATCGTACTCTGGTGTTTTTCATATAAAACAGGAGCCTGTGGGATTTGTCAACAACTTGTTTGTTGTTGTAATAATGTTGCCATAGTGCTGCGTGTAGTAACAACTGAGTCATGCTCCCTATAGACGCTCATGCTGAGCTAGTAAACAATGTCTCAGCAGTCATTTCCTGGTTATTTTTGTCATTTTTTATCACATTTTTATCATTTTATTTTTGTTCATTAATATACCTCTCAGAAGATAAAGTGATTGAAAGTGGTAGGTGGTTCCAACACCAGACCACTGATTTCACAATACCCCTGAAAGTGTTTTTTTCTCATTAAGAAAATGTTGTCAGTTCTATCCATAGAGAAGTTACTATTCTTACTATTATGGCTGTTGTGGTTATTAGACGTTATTCAACTACCTTTTGCCTCTTACTGACAGCTGCTGCCATGAAGTCATTTCCTTTGTCAGGGGTCGGATTTGCTCCACACCAGGCTGGGGCGAAGGTCAGGCACCACTTCCATGTTTTCTCGCATGCAACACTGTTTTAATGTCCGAGTATAATGTATATATGCATGTGTATGTGAATGTGCCTGACCTGTCTTGCAATGAGTGTGGTCTTGCAATTTAGCAGTGTGAAAAATGTGTATTGTGTGTAAACTGCGTGACCCCTTCATTTCCCTTTGGGATTAATAAAGTAACTCTATTCAATAGAGTCTATTGTACTCCACTCTGCTCTGCTCTACACGCCTGTTTGTGAACTAATTACTGCCGCTAAAGTATTGGCATGGTGTCAGAGTACGGTGTGCTTGTCTGTGGTTAACCCTTTTTTGTGTTTTTTAGTTTAGTTTTTTAGATATTGTGTGCTGTGCAAGTAGGGTGTTAGTGATCACGGCTGCTTTAGCTTTCACCGTCTGTCCTTAACCGGTGTCACTCAGACACCCCGCCTCAAATGCTTCGGCGAGATCACCGAGGGTGGGTGTGTGAGTTTGTGCCTGTGCATGCGCCTGGGTGTGTGTGTGTTTGGGGGAGGGGGTTTGTGGGCGGTCGACATTACGCACCGAGGGGTTAAAGGGAGCTTGACAGCCTCCAGTGACTTGAACACTTGTAAAATTGCTGTGGGGTTTGTAAAGGAGAAATGTGCAGTTGTAAGCAAATAACGGCAATTATATCAGTCAGCTCATGGAATTTGGTCAATCCTGCACCCAGAAAACTACCTGAAGCTTCGAAATAAACTACTGTTTCTCCCAGTAGTTCTGACATTTACTATATTTTAAGTATTTCAGCATAAGGAAATGGAGACTACACATATTTCAAGATTTAATCATTATATTATTGTTATGATCATTATTATCATTTTAGAAATGTGACACTTAAAGGTTAGAATGTTTTGGACAGACCACAGTAGTTGTTAAACTATTGCCGATGGACAAATAGAACGTTTCCCAAAATGTTCCGGGAAAGCATGCTGTGAATTGGTAATTATCATTTAGCCTATACATGACAGACGTGGCGAAACAGGTTTCCTTCATTATCAAATTACAAGGGCTTCCTCCATCAACCGAAGCGTACTTCTGTGAATGAAAGAACCATTACGCCTACGTGTGTGCCTGTGGGTTGTTAAGGACAGTGTCAAAACACACTGACAAAGACAAGTGACAGACAGTTGTCAAATGGGGTGTAGTGATGGAACAGAACAAATGGCCATTAGCTTTCATTAGCTTCTCAGGCAAAAAGTCAACAACCAATGCACTCGTTTCAACTTCAGAGCACACTGATGCTTGTTTGGGGACGACTGGGTGCGTGCGCCCGTGTGTGTACGCAAGTAGTGTGTGTGTGTGTGTGTGTATGTGTGAGGACGGGCAGACCTTGGCAGGGCGTGAGGGGGGGGGGATAGCAGCTGTTGATGGGTGTCTGCTGTTGTAGCGCCTATACAGTACAGCCTCCACGCAAAGCGTAAGAAGAAGGCAGGCTTGGGGGAGTCGGCCCACCGGCTAGAACGAGATAAAATAAGAAAGAGTAAATGAGTAGAACAGAAGAGGGAAATATAAACAGGAGCCACACAGCGAGTGCCGACCAGGAAAAGCGCGCCGCACCGAGGCCTGGGATAGCACTGGAAATCTGAGGAACATTTCAGCCGGCTCCCCAGCATGCGCGAATGGGGTGACACAGACGGAGATCTGAGGCCCCCTCCTTAACATGGCTCTCTATGTCCACAAGCACGAGTTGCGAGTGGTAGCTTGATACGAGCTTAGAAAAGGTATAACTTTACGATGTTGGTTAACACAAGTAAGCATTTCGACATTTGTCAGACTTCGGCTTGACCGTTGCTGTTCAGACACGAAACGAAAACGGAAGGGTATACCAATACCCGACTTGGATGTAGCGAGCCAAAAATGTTTGTCGATTATATGGGCATATTGGCATCTGTGATGTATGGGACGTTAAGCACCATGGATTAAGGCAGTCATGTGAAAACAATGTTTGCATAGCTCCCTGCGAAGATCACCATTTTATCTCTGCTCTTATGGGCCACGTGTGCAGCTGCACTGTGTACTGATGACAGTTCCTAGGCAACCATTTTTAAGGGAGCAAGCTGTGGGGACGAAGTGAAGCGTGTTGAGGCCTATGGTACGGTTTGAACATCTCTGGCCCATCTGAGGTTATAAGGTTGAAGAACTTAGAACAAAAGCCTTTTTTATGAGTTCTCTTATTTACGACTGCTTTCATCACAGCGGCTCCGACGTAGTATGCATGCACTAATGTTAGCTCCAATAAACCCCCACCTGTCGCACTGACGGAATCTTTACCGTTTTGTGCAGCTATGTAGATGTCACACCACATTTATGCCAGCTGTTCTTTGGTGACACTGTTCTCAAAAAATAAATGAATAAAATATTTACAAATATCATCACAAGATAGCAGGCTCACTAAAACTGGCTTCTTTTTTTAAAACTAGTAAATACTCTTATTCACAGCTCCCCGGGAACTAAATTGGCTGCTGTGTGGGCGAATTGAAGTGTAAATATGAAAACAGACACATTAAGGATATTAGTTTTAATGGGGCTGGAAGCCCTGCGGGAGGAGGATAGAGACCTCTACCATATTTCGCATGGAGCACTGTGTGTATGAGCGTTTGCGTGTGTGTGTATGTGTGTGTGTGTGTGTGTGTGTGTGTGTGTGTGAGGAATGGCGGCATGGGAGTAGGGTTTCAGTTCGGGATGACGAGTAACAGGATCGGGGGCAGGGGGGGGTAGGGGTGTCCAGGGGAATGCAGGAGAGGGGTTTTGGTTGGAGAGGGGGGTGGGATTCAGTAGCACCCTCTTGTGACATGGGACCTTCAGTCCAAGTAAACAAACAGAAATGGTTCATTTCTGACAAGTTGCCTGACATGTGGAAGGACATATCCCAGAAAAAGTCCACAACAGTCAAAACAAGTTACAACTTTGGTTATTTTAAAATAATTATGCAGATTGATTAATGTTTTGTTAACCCAACGACTATTGCAACAGTGACTATGTCTGCTCTGTAATGTGTCAGAATACACATCACAAACATTGACTAATTAGCTGTTTTGAAATGGGCAACTGCAATTGTAAATACAGTCCTCAGCTAAGGTGTGATAGAGTGAGGTCAAGAACCTTCTGCTGACAGACAAAATGAAGACTAATGAGCCCAGTGACTAATGAAGAGAGGTCACCTAGTCAGGCAGAACAAGATGCATGATCGTGGTGCAACTGTGGCATTCACAACAACCACAGGACGGACCTCACACACTCCATCAGGCGAACCGCAGATAAAATGTGTCGTGCAAAGTTTGCCACAAGTAATGACACCATTGACAATCACTAATTGACCTCATTAAAAGGTATGGTAGCATCTTTGATCATTTATCCTTGCATCTATCCCTGCAGCACATTGCAGGCTGGTAGTTTTCTTTCATGTCTCCCCCCCTTGACATTTGTGTGTCAAAATATGAAAATATTTAATTAGTGTTAATATTATTATTACAGTACATTACATGTAGTTGACTTTTTTAAAATCCAAATTGACTTACAGATACAGGGGTACAGGGTATTACAGGGTACAGGGTATTGGTCACAGTCCCTGGAGCAATGTGGGGTTAGGGCACTTCAGTCAAGGAGGGAGGAAGGGATTGGTAAAGGAGGGGATTGAACCTGCAACCCAGTGGTCTACCGTCCAACTCCCTAACCATTACACAGCCCCCCACATGTCAGGTGACTATATTGTCTGGGCCCTCTGATAACAACAGTTCAGGTCATTCAAGGTTTATTTTCCAAAACTCTTTCTTCCAAAACAATCATTTTACAGTTGAACTCTCCATAATTATGCATTTGGGAAATCCACAGAATCACAGAAACCCTGTGTGTGGGTGTTTGAATTCAAAGACATAAACAGCCTGTTAAGTTCTATTTCTGGACCTGTTTATTGGGCTGCCTACACTAGACCGACCATCTCTTGTACAGTTTCATGAAGGGACTAGAGAGGTCAACCCTGGACACCCACCGCTGATAGAATTATCACCTCAACATCTGAGCCCATTAAAGCTGGGTATGGTGCCAAAACCAAACCAAACAGAAGCTCAGAAGCGCCTAGCAGTTCGATTGGGTGTCAGCGAGATTTTTTTTCTCGACTAGTGATTAATTCTGCTCCACCCTAAGGGCTACATCAAAGATATCTAGCTATACTGTATATCACAAGCATAGATTCTATCGTGGGCGGCCTTAAGTCCCTACAACGAATGTCCTATCGGAACAGTGCCGAAATAGGAAAGAATCTGACTTTGTTGGAGAAAAAAAGCTCAAGATCAAGTATTTTTAAAGAGCATATTCAATTTAGATAATAGCTGCTTGACAATATCAGGAGGCTACTAACTTACATGTTGTAGCCTATATTTGCATTAGAGAGCGATCTAACTAAGCATCAACTATATAACAAATTTAGGTGCTGCACTTGATATTCTATATTTGCGTCATTTAAAAAAAAAACCTTGTAGGGAGATTATGAAACGATTCTGCATACCTTCCACGGCTGGCTGCTATTTTTCTAGGGAGAGTATAGGTTTTCATAGTTGCAAGGGGGTCAACAGCCATTGCAATGGCTGGCTATACTTAGCAATCCAAAAGGATTAGAGACAAAAGGGGGGCATGGAGCCAGGCATGTTCAAATGTCATGCTTCCAAATCCTCGTGTGTAAACCGTCATTATCACCAATGACAAGACCCCCCCACCTGTTTTTGTTATGTTATGCATGTTATGTTTGTATGTGCAGTTATAGGAGCACGTGACAGGTTTGGGTGAATGTTGGCATCTTCAGGAATATTATTGTTTGGCGCGAACTACCAACTGACTTGCATGTGGTGCTCTCTTGCTCTCAGTTCCCCCAGAGAAAACCTTTCCCTGGTCGCGTCGTCCACATCTGCAACCTACCTGAGGGAAGCTGCACAGAGAATGACGTCATCAACCTGGGCCTCCCATTTGGAAAAGTCACCAATTACATTCTCATGCGTTCCACCCATCAGGTTTGTGAAGTAAAGTAACACCAAAATGAAGCTAAAAATCACTGGTTCAGCGCTAATATGTAACACTACATGGGCAGCAGATCAATGTAACCCACACCCTATGCACTGAGTGAGTAAAATAATTTGGACGTGATGTTCATAGCCCATTTATGTACCAACATTTTGAAGTATTAGATTCTGCTCGTCTTGGAATTGATCTACATTACGAGTCTACAATTTTTTTTAAAAATCTGTCTTAATCATAAACGTCTACCTCCCGCAAGCAGATGTCTATTTGATAAGACCAAATGCAATGAAAAGTGATACTCGGTGATGATTTTAGAGGTTTTGTGAGGACTGGGCAGATGGACCATCACGTTCGCCTCATTCACATTATAGCCCCAAGCGTAAGCCGAAACCCTGGCCAGTCTTTTGTAGTCTTGTAAAAAGTGTTCTCTCTTGGCAGGCCTTCCTGGAAATGGCATACGTTGAGGCAGCTCAGGCCATGGTCCAGTATTACCAGCTGCAACCTGCCACAATCAACAACCAGAAGCTCCTGATTCGGATGTCAAAGCGCTACAAAGAATTGCAACTCAAGGTAATTTGAAAATGTTCCTACTGTATGTTGGCCTTTTTTGCATTACAAAGAATTACAACAAGGTAATTTGAAAATGTTTCTATGTTGGCCTTTTTGTTACAAAGAATTACAACTCAATGTAATTTGAAAATGTTTCTATGTGGACCTTTTTTATTATTAAGAATTACAACTCAAGGTAATTTTAAAATGTTTCAATGTGGGCCTATTGTGCCACAAAGAATTACAGTTCTCTAAATTATGTGTTGCTTGTATCTCTCCTGTATAGAAACCCGGGAAGGATGTTGATTCCATCATTCACGATATTCACTCGCAGAGGGAGAGAGAGGAGATGCAAGAGCTGGACCGGTATGCTTGTTGCATGGTGTGATGACAGAAATATTTGGCCAAAGGAGACAGAGCAATGCTTCTGTCTGTGCATAAGTAAAAAAGCATGTGCCAACATAGTGGAAACTAGTGGAAAGAAAGAATGCAAGACTGTCTTACTCCAAATGCACCATTATGAGTAACTTAACATTTTCAAACAATACAAACAACAATATCTCTGACCCTGAGTGCCTCCTCAGGTATGTGCCAGAGCGACCAAGGTCCCGCAGCCCGATTCGAGGTTCCCTCAGTCCACGTTCACACAGCCCAAGCTTCACATCATGCAGCTCCACTCACAGTCCACAGGGAGGGCCGCCTTGCAGGCCGGAGTGGAGTAACGGCATGGGCCCTCGCCGACCCTCCTGGGACTGGACACCTCATCCACGTCGGGATGACGACCGGGAACGGGAACGGGAACGGGAACGGGAAGAGGAGCTTTGGAGGAACGGTGAGGACGACAGGCCCAACGGACGCCTGCCTGACCGCAGAAAAGGCTACCTGAAACCCGGGGACCGTATCAGTCCCAGGACAATGGAGGAGCGGGGAGGGCGGGACTGGTACGGCCGTGGGAGCCCGCAGGGCCCTGCGTTCTCCTCTTACAGGGATATGGATAACTTCTACAAGAAGGAGCACAATTACAAACCAGACAAGCCGCCCAGACTGCCTTACCCGCGACACGAACCAAAGCCGAAGCGGCGGGAGCCGTCGGACTACCACAGACCCCGACACTCGGAATCTGAAATATCTGAGGAACCTCCCAGAAGCCCAGAGGACAGGCGGCAGGGGTCACCAGGAAGGGGGAGAAGCAAGAAGCACAGCAGAAGGTCGCCGGCAGAAAAGGACGACAAGGATGCCAACAACAATGTACGCAATGTATGCAATAACACGCCTACTACACATTTTGCCTCTGAGTTTTTGGTAATGAGAAATGATTAGTGTTCTTACATAGCATGTGGTTATTATCTTTTTTTTAAAGACAATATTGCTAATGAGCTTTACTCTCTTGCAGGGGCAAGAAGATTCCTCAAAGGAGAGGTCAGTCTCTCCTCACAGTGTGGGAAAGAATACGGATGCGACAGAAGCTGACCAGGACAAAGAGAGTGTGGTAAGAGCCGCTTCATTAGTAAGGGCATAGTTTGCATTAGTTGTAATTTACTTAACTTTAACAAAATGCACAATATTGTTATAGAGTTACTGTATGTCATAATGTATGTGAGGATCAAATTTCTACTGACCTTTTGATTTACTAACCAAGACAATACAGGGCCGTGTTTTTTTTTAACTCCAAACTGTTTTCTTTATATTTCTCTTTTTTATTATGTCTTTGGGGTCAACTTTGGGGCACTTTGGGGTCAACTGTGCAGTGTTTAAATGTGCTATACAAATAAAAACGATTTGACATTACTTTGTTTCCATTTAGGCGGAAGACTGGGAGAGTGGAGAGGACACTGAAGGAGAGTTCTGGTACCCGAAAAACATGGAGGAGTTGGTGACGGTGGACGAGGTTGGGGAGGAAGAGGACTCCATCATTGAGCCGGACATCCTGGAACTGCAGGAAGAAATCAAAGAGGTGACTGAGGAGATCAAAGCTGATCCCAAAACGGCCGTGTTGACCGAAGTGGAGAAACAGGAATGCCAGGAAAAAAAGGAAAAACAGGAGTCTCCTCCTCGGGAAGACCTAGAGGATACCGTTGTTGTTGTTGCCATTTCTTCTTCTAATAAGGATAAGGAATCCCAGGAGGATAAAGGTCCATCGGAGCCTCAGTGCTCAGACTTGGACAACTTCCCCACTCAGGAATTTAAGTCTGCCTTAGAGGAGACTTGTCCTGCGTCAGACAGGACTAACACTGATGCTTCAAAGCCAGCAGCAGCAGTAGCAGCAGTAGCAGCAGACTGCCTTCCAAATCACCATGGGGAAAGTGACGCTGCTAAGACCATATCTGAGGCAAACCGGGACAAGGACAGTGACACAGACGGGTCAGAGCGTGTGACTACGGCAGAGAGTGAACACAACAAGGACACGCCGACAAAGGAGGATGGCCTGTGCCACGGCAGGAAAGGTCAGTGCTATATTTGACTGGTCATTGGTTAGACAGCAGGGTACTACAGTAGAGAGTAATTGTACATCATATTCTTACTAAATAGTACAAAATAGCATCGGAATATATGCTAACTAAGTTGTAACTCAACTCTTTTTCTTTTCCATTTCATTAATGGTCTACTAGTTTATGTGATGCGCATCAGAGGTAGAGATGAGTGTTGGTCACTGGTAATTTATGATAAAAGATGCTAAGTAACTTCTAAACTCAACATATGTGCTTAATGAAAAGGGGTGGTCATTGGGTGATAGTACAATTAAGCTTTTATTATGTTTTAGTTATGGGATGGCATGGTAGTTCATTTTAGCAATGCATAAACATTTTGAAACTGTCCAAATAGTCTCTATATTTGAGTGTGTTTACAAATTTAATTTCTCAGACAATTCGATACATGGCCATTCACCACTTCGGATAGATGCTGAAAGCCCCTCGCAATCTCGGGAACAAGACAAAGCAATAAATGAGCACACCATACCACTGGGTAAGCTTAACAAAGGCAACATTGATAGATGAAAATATATAATTTAAACTTGACATTAAACATTCACATTAAAATTCACACAGTTTGGTCTGTGAACAGCATGTGTGTGCTGGTGTGTGTTCGATATGTCTCGACTTGCAATGTGTATTATATGTAGCATGCGTAGAATGTTTTCTACATAAATATATGAATAATGAATACGTTCAGGTCCCTTTCCTGAACATGTAAGTTTTCCCTTTTCTCAAACAAATTGCCAGGACAAAAAGAAACGTGATGTCAACTTTTTGATGTCAATTTTTAATATTTGGTCTTTTGGTGTTTGTTATATTCTAGGTGTTGAGTTTATTGTGCCAAGAGCGGCCTTCTACTGTAAATTGTGTGGGCTCTTCTACAGCAGTGAGGAAGTGGCCAAGACAACCCACTGCAGAAGCACTGTCCATTACAGAAATCTTCAGGTGAGTTTGCTGTACTTTCATTGATGGTTTGAGTATACCCTTTTTGCTAAATCTTTTAGAAGTAGCTTGCTATTACACAGGACTTGGCAACCGTCCATTCCACTTCCACAGTCAAGTTTATACAGTGTTTACAACACAGAATATTGGAAGTGATTGTTAACTCAAAACTCAAAACCTGCTTTACCTTGCACTACACTTCAACTAATGAAACTAAAAGTGCTTGTTCTGTCGAGGGGAAAGTCCTGAGCAGCAGAGCGATTTGGGTTTCTCTCGTCGGTGCCAGATTAATTCATTACAATAATGGCAACATGTCCGGACCGATATAGAACATTAGCTGGGCATGGTGACAAGGTAGACTATCTGTGGCATTAAGTAATAAGTCCAAAATACCCGATGAGTTGTGACCCTGTAGGTTGGCTCTCCTCTGCCATCCCGGAGGACAGAGAGCGCTGAAGTGGTTGAGAACACGTTCAAATTATTCAATTAGACTCAAAGTGGGATGAGCAAAAAAAAAGAGAGAATGATTTCCATAACCTTGACAAACTATCTGGGATTCAAGCAAAACTGTAGGCTAATAAGTAGGTGTAGGAATTATTACCTCCGCCAAGGAAACTTTGTGAATTTGTTGATAATGACCCAAAGAACAAGTGATTAAATTCTGGTGGTGATCTGGATCAGGACCCGGAACCAGGACTTTTTAAAAGATTCTGTTAACAGGATAACTCAAAAACGAATCAACTGATTTGGACAAAACTTTATGGAGTTGTTAGTAATGGCCCAATGAACAAGTGATTAAATTCTGGTGGTGATCCGGATCACGAACCGGAACCAGGACTTTTAAAAAGATTATTCACCATTGCTGGCTTATATATCTAGACGCCCCTAGTGACCAGAAATTGAATTGTGGGGACTCCACAAAAAGAAGGCAGAAAGACTTAAAGGGACACTCCACCCATTTGCATTAGGCTTTCCATTGCTAGACACCCAGTCATACTTTTGAATGGCCGTGCAACACTCTCTCAATTCCCCCTGAGAAAGGAGAAATCTGTATTCACCTCTTACCTGTAACACTTCCTCCTACAATTATGTAAAAATCGTTATTTTGCATCATTGTAGGAGGAAGTGTAAGAGAGGTGGATTTCTGTTGAGACTACAAGCCTTTTTCCCACCCTTTCAACCCCACCCATAGGGGGTTGGACCTAATGTGCTAACAGACCTATCACAGATCAGTATGCCAGTGCTTTTGAAATCACTGGCATTGAGGCTCCAGTAAGTCACTGGCACCTGGGTGTGGCCTGTGGAACTTGAGAATTGCGATGCATTATGGGGATTGTTGTCACAAATCCACAAGCACTAAAAAGTCATTTTCTGGCTTTTCTCGGCCAAGAAGGCACCAAATTAGAAATTTATGCTACTATTCTACTACATACAGTCCCAGGAAAAAGCTTGTACACCTTTTGAAATTTCTTACCTTTCTGTCAAAATTGGTCATAAAACATGGTCTGATCTTCCCGGAAATCACAAGAAGGAACAACCAGAGTCTGCTTTAACTAATTCAACCCAAACATTTACAAGTTTTCATATTTTCATTGGTCATAAGATGTAAACATTCACAGGACAGCAAGGCATAAGTAAGTACACCCTTGCATTCAATAGGTTTTAACCCTAAATTAGTCGCAATAACCTCAACCAGATGTTTCCTGTAGTTGCAGATGAGATTAACAAAACAATCTGGATGTATCTGGTCTCCCTCTTCTTTAGAAAACTGCCTCTCGTCAGCAAGGTTTGTGGGATGTCTGGAGTGCATAGCTTTCTTGACTTCGTGCCATATAATCTCAATTGTTTTTTGTCAGGGTTGTCAGGGTTTTGACTGGGCTATTCCAGAATGTGTATTTCATTATTATGAAGCCATTCTAAAGTCGATTTGCTTCTAAAGTATGGGTTGTTGTCACATTTCAGCACCCATCCTCTTGTGTGCTTCAACTGTGTGACAGACTACCTCACTTTTTTCTGTAAAATATCTCGATAAACTTCTGAGTCCATTGTTCCACTGATAATAGCAAACTGAAAAAGGCCTGAGGCAGCAAGGTAGCCGCATATAATGATGCTCCCGCCACCATACTCAAAGGTGGAGATGATGTTTTGGTGAAGGTGCGGTTCTCCAGTTCTCCTCCAAACATGACATTGTGTGTTCCCCTGAACAATTCAACTTTGGTTTCAACGTTGGTCTACAGAATATTTTGCAGTAATTCTATGAAGCATATAAATGCTTTTTCGCAAACCTCAAAGGTGCAGCAATATTTCTTTGGACAGAAACCCGATTAATTTTAGATGAATCCCATTTTCAGCGATTCTTGGTTACATCTCCTCTTCTGAGTATGGTGGCGGGAGCATCATTATATGCGGCTACCTTGCTGCCTCAGCCCCTTGACAGTTTCCTATTATCAGTGGAACAATGAACTCAAGTTTATTGTGATATTTTACAGAAAAAACGTGAGGAAGTCTGTCACACAGTTGAAGCACACAAGAGTATGGGTCCTGAAATGTGACAACAACCCATACTTTAGAAGCAAATTGACTTTAGAATGGCTTCATAATAATGAAATACACATTCTGAAATAGCCCAGTCAAAGCCCTGTCAAAAAACAATTAAGATTATATGGCATGAAGTCAAGAAAGCTATGCACTCCAGACATCCCACAAACCTTGCTGACGAGAGGCAGTTCTCTAAAGAAGAGGGAGACAAGATACAAAGAGATTGTTTTGTTAATCTGATCTGCAACTACAGGACAAGTCTGGTTGATGATATTGCAACTAACTGAGGGTTAAAACCTACTTAATGCAAGGGTGTACTTACTTATGCCCTGCTCTCCTGTGAATGTTATGGCCTTATGACCAATAAAAATATGATAACATGTAAATGTTTGGGTGGAATTAATTAAAGCAGACTCTGATTGTTCCTTCTTGAGATTTCTGGGAAGATCAGACCATGTTTTATGATCAATTTTGACAGAAATGTAAGAAATTTGAAAGGGTGTACAAACTTTTTCCTGGGACTGTATATGACCCACTTTCAATACATATTCATGTCGCCACCGGTGGAATGCCCCTTTAAGGTGTAAGCAGCTTCCTTGGCGGCAGTGTTAATTTCGTGACGAAATATTTTCGTCATAAATATTCGTAATGATTGTTTTTCCCCTGACGACAATACAACGATGACGAAAAAAACAGCATGCGTTTGTACGAAAAATATGACGATATTGATTAATATTTTCGTCAAAAAAATAAAAATGTGACTACAATACCACCCGAGACGAAAACCAATAGGAAGCATTTTTGTTAATATGTCACTGAAACATTGGAAAAGAATTGCCTGCTATTTCGCAAAGCGCGACCCTCATCTGCTTCGCGTCTCCTCCCTCCTCCCCTCCCTCACACACACACGCAGCAGGCACAGTGACAGGCAGTGGCCGTGACCCTTTTTTAACAGCAGTAGCCTCCTTTTCAGTGCAATCCTGGCTGGAAAAAATATTGTTGCCCATTTATCCATGACGAAGAAGTTTAAGCAGTCATGAAATAGGTGGTGGTGCTGTCGCACAGTAGCAAACATCTTTCTCTGCATTTTTGTGGAACTTCTCTACTCCCTGCGCTTTCATGAACCTGCTACCCGACGGTCGTTGTTTGATCTTTTTTCAATGTTCGCTAATGTTTGTAGGCTAATTTAAGGGTCTATGCGTAGGCAAAAGCCTTCTGATAAGAATCACTTTAGTGCCGATCGCAAAGGATTCGGAAGTGTGGAGTTTTGCGACTTGTTTCAGTCAAGGACACTGAAATAGGAAGTGAACGACCCTTCCACGCTTTCAAATGAGTTATTGCAATAATGTCTTGCGAATGCATGCAACCATGGACACAACCATGTCAACGAGAGCGCGTGTCACGTGCCATCACAACTTTGCATCAAGCAAATAATATGCAACAGCTTGCAATACGCGCACGAGAGAGAGAGAGAGAGAGAGAGAGAGAGAGAGAGAGAGAGAGAGAGAGAGAGAGAGACGTCTTCCAACAGGTGCCGTGCCATTGTAACGCCTGCATGCACCTACTGTACCCTGCGACGCTCTTGATTACTGGTATACCCACAAGTAGGCTATTTTTTCATAACGTGCAGTCCCGTTTTCCCCCGAAGTCGTTCTAAAATATCGACAGAGATTGATGAGTGTCGCGGCCTTGATTGTTTTACACATTGGACGCACTGGCTTATAAGACGCTCTGGCAGTTTTTTACAATATTTTCTTATTAGCCTACAATATGTTATTTTAATCATTGATTTCCCCAAATGGTATTTTAGTTTGACAATTTTATAGAGAAGTGTAGACAAGAGGAAATAATGTAATAGGCTCTTTTAGTCGACTAAAATTAATTTAGATTTCGTCGACTAAAATTGTATGAATTTTAGTCGACTAAAACTAGACTAAAACAAAAATGATTTAGATGACTAAATTGTGACTAAAACTAAAATTACATTTTCGTCAAGAGACTAAAACTAAAACTAAATTAAAAATTCCTGTCATAATTAACACTGCTTGGCGGAGGTCTGCGCTCTCTGAGTGCTTCTAGTTATTATTATTATCATAAAGATATTTTTTTGGTCTTTTAGACTTTATTGGTGACAGGACAGTTTGAGAGAGAGACAGGAAACGTTCGTAAGAGAGAGACAGGGAAGGGTGGGCAAAGGACCCAGGCCGGAATCAAACCCGGGTTGGCCGCATAGTAGACGAGTGCCCTACCGTTGGGCCATAGGAATTAATTTAAAGACAACTGCATGCTTTTAAAATTCCCTACCATAATTTTCCTCTCAAAATTAACCAAATACCCTGAGTCCGTATGATGAACAGACTGAACTGAAATTACATTAATTTAACAAAAAAAAAAACTTTTCACACAAAGAATATATTGAGATTGAGTTAATTTCAAAGGTCACCAGACCTTACTGTGAATCAGCAACCTTTTTAATACGTTTCCTTATCCGGTCCCCTGACTGAATATTCCCTGCCAATTCTCTTTGACTACAGCAGTGTTTCCAAACCAGGGTATGTGTACCACAAGGGGTACGTGAGCACACTGCACTGAGGTACTTGAAAAAATGTAGAAACCTTAGGATATGGAAAGAGACATAGAGCAAGACAAAGAAGGTTGGGAAACACTGCCCTACAGAATGAACAATTTCCCTGATTTACCATAACTGGAACAAACCAAGGTAAAAATTCACCACTTTCACCTGTAATCTCATAGACTGAGGATGGGGAATCATTTCAAAGGGCACCTTACAATACTTCACAAGCAGATACTTAATCCTTTACTCGTTTCTCCCGACTGTGGTGATCGGAAGTGGACTGTTAGCGGTGAAGGATGGGCATTAGTGCAAGAGGTGACAGAGGTTAATGGATGCGTGCATGACAGCAAGGCTGAAGACGAAAACAGGTCTGCACACAGCAAACCCTCGGTAACACTTCACTTTACGGATCGCTAATAAGGTGGTAATTTCATGTTCATTTCATAGTTATTTCAGGATAATAACTGTTTTTAGTAACAACAGCAAAATAACCATACAGTTTCCAGTGCATTGTGTGTGTGTGTGTGTGTGTCTGTGAGTGTGTGTGTGTGTGTGTGTGTGTGTGTGTGTGTGTGTGTGTGTGTGTGTGTGTGTGTGTGTGTGTGTGTGTGTGTGTGTGTGTGTGTGTGTGTGTGTGTGTGTGTGTGTGAACAAAGTGTCATCGTGCTGCGAGTCATCAGGGTGTCACCACAATGCACTGGAAACTGTATGGTTATTTTGCTGTTGTTACTAAAAACAAACAGTTATTACCCTGAAATAACTATGAAATAACTATGAAATTAACATGAAATTACCACCTTATTAGCTATCCGTAAAGTTAAGTGTTACCAAACCCTCAAGCAATTGTCCAATCTTCTGGACTTCTAGAAGATTTCTAATGGTTCTAGACTTAAAAGCAAAGCATGTGCGGTCAATGGTAAGGCAAAGCGCAATGATGCAGATGCAAGGACTCCAGCAATCATGTTCTATGTTCAGGTTATGCAAAGGATGTCGCTAATAAGCTTCAATTAATTAATATTAAATTAGCCTACTAACGTGAAAAACATGCTAAAAAATGTTTACCACCTTCTGGGCAGTGCTTCGTTTTATCAGAAAGGTTTTCTGTTCAAGTGCCTGTTTTCCCATTGTCAGGTGTGTTGTCATGCCCATGTAGGCTAACGCAGGCAAAAGGTATGCAGCCGAGAGTCATGTTGTTGCTCTTTTGGCTTTGGAGGTATTAATGACAAAGTCATTGGGGCAAACTTGTGCCGCCGCTACTGCTACCACTACCGCCTCCACGCGTCTTAGCCGGGGTGTGGGTTTCTCATTAGTGTCCATCTCGCAAACGAACAAGGCAACAGGGGGTTCTGCGCCACCGCGTACCCCCACAGCTGAGATCCACGGGGGAGCAGACGATACTTTGACGTTTGACAGATCGCATTCCCAGGGGGGCAGAGGAGGGGGCAGGAGAGAGAGGGGCATTCGTGAAAAAAAGTAGGCAAATTCCAAATACAGCTGTGCTGTCCGTCAAACTCATAAGAGGAGGAGCGGAGGGTGACAGGAGTGTGGTGGTGGCTGGGGGAACAGCTTGTTCCTTAGTAGTTTGCAAAGCCTCACCGCCTCTCCTGGTTGGGGTACATGTACCACTTAGGGCTGGGCGATATGGAGGAAAAAAATATCTCTATATATTTTTTCTGTACCTCGATATACAATATCTTTTGAAATTTTCAATTCCCCCTAAAAGAGACAAAAAACTACACGCTGGCATTTATATATATGCTTCGAGAAATTTGACAAATCAAAGTAACGGCATAGTGGAATTGGAGCATTCTCTTCTGGTATTTCTATTATTGCTATGGTAACCGAGCCACAGACGGAAGGCATAAGCACGCTCTGGTGCAAGATCAGTGCGGAGGAAGAACATTTGCTTCTGGCAATCTCAGAATTTTAAAATCTTATCACTTATCTCAATACATTTGATATGCCAAAATCTACTTCGAGATGTTTCTCCTTCTCGATATATCTTAAATCTTTATATATTGCACACCCCTAGTACCACTAAGCAAGTGGTTCCCAAATTGGGGGTCGGGACTCGGGACCCATGGGGGGGGGTTCACAGAAATACTGCTGGGGGGGTCGTAGACGAGGAATCCATAGGTTAAGAGCTAACACAATGCCATAAATTGATTAGTAACAGTATGTACTCGTATGGTTAATAGAGGTTTGCTTTCCCTGTGAATTTCTAGCAATAGCAGACAAACTATTAATAGGAAAATCTAACAGTATTAATGGATAGAAAATGCCTAAGAATATGGGGGTGTGGTGGTGGGGGGTTGGGGGTGTCACAAAACATTTTTAGGTCCCCACAGAAAAAGTTTGGGAGCCACTGCACTAAGCCAAACACGCCTGAGCTGTGTCTGTGTGTCTTCCTGACTCACAAGAGCAGCCTGGTGAACTACACTTGCAGATTTAATTTCACTGCACAATTCCACAGTTTTATAGGTTGTGTCCTTAATTAATTACATTAGATCCAAAGCCAGTAATGGGAGAAGGATGGGGCACACATTTAATCGTCAAGTTCTGAACTATATTTACATTTGACATGATCAGTTTGCCAACACCTTTGAATACACTTTAAAAACAAGATGTTGAAAAATAATTTTCCCAGCTTGGGAATTTGTTCATAAATAAAAAACAGTGAATCACAAAAAAAAAAAAAATGTTTTCGAGAGAAATGAGAGAAAAAAATTAAGCCAGTTTTATCTCGGCAGTTTTCTAATGTTTTTTTTTCCCTTTCACTTTTTCATATCAACAGAAATACTTGTCTCAGCTGGCGGAGGGAAGTCTATTTATCGGCCACATGGGCCCCGGTGGCTCGGAGTGACATCTCGGATAGCCAAGCAATGACACGGGGATGGATGATGTCTGCGATGCACGCATTCATTCATTCGGCTTCGGAGCGGAGGGAATGTCAAGACGGACGGGACAAGACACAAGCAGAAGTCAAAGATGACTACGACGAAGACGATGATGAAGAATAAGAGGGCATGCCACAGGTCGGACAGGATGATCAATAGCATCGGCAGGTGGTTGTTAGAAAACGATATGGCGGAGAGAATGAGGGACGGGGAGAGGAGAGAGACATCAAGAGGCATCATCCGCCCACATCTGTGTGAGATGATGTGAAGTGGATGAGGCAAGGCGTTTCACCGTCCGTGACAAACAGCATCCAGAGTTGGGAGGCTAGGAAGTGACCTTTACTGTACGAACTGAAACTACGGTACTGCACAGTAGCTCTCACAAAAATCAATGTTTCATGGAAAACATTTTGCTTTTCACAGTGACGAACAGCACCCAGGGTTTGGACGCATGGAAGTGAACTTAACGGTACAAGATGAAACTACTGCACAGCAGCTTAACACAAAATAACACTGTTTTACAGAAAATATTTGTGTGAGCATCTATGGAAAACCAAGAGGGGTCTTTTAAGAATTTCTGTGGCCTTGCACAATGCCATGTTGTATTTTCTTCCAAGGGCCACAACTGCACTGATTTGAGATTTCTTCCATATCAGGAAAAAAACATAAATAGTTATTTGTATGAAGAAATTAAAGTTTATGTCCGTATATTTATATAAAATATATGATACAGATTCTAAGTGCCCAGCTGAATGTCTACAATTGCCTAAAACACCCAATGCCTCTTTTCCACTGCCGCTTTTCTGGTAGGCCTACAGCTCGAAACAGTGCGACTCGGCCGACACTTTTTGCTTTACGATTGAGCTGTGTTGTGCCTATTGGAAAAGCAAAAAGTGGCGGCCGAGTCGCGCTGTAGGCCTACCAGCAAAACGGCAGTGGAAAAGAGGCATAAGTGCACAAGAGCCAGGCTTTAAATGTTATTTATTGTGTCTCATTGTGGCCGTTAAGAGAGACACAACAAAAGTATCCTCAGGTAGCTCTATACTTTTGTTAAATACTTGTGAATACATCTTGATGCAAATATTTCATTTGAAATTTGCTTTGTACTTTTGCAAGGTATGTATAGACTGACATTTCCTATTTTGTCCTGTTCTGTGGGCGGATTTACTTTACTGTCTAGTGCTTGAATCGGGTGTCCAGGCAACACCCTAAATCCCTGACATCTTTAAAAAAATAAATAAAAATTAATTAAAATTTTTTGCAGCATTAAACTTGATGCGTTATCCCAATAACATAATTAATCAGGTTGAAGATGAAAAAATAAAAGATCTGCACACAGTAAAGACTCAAACAGATGCATAATCCTCTAGACTTGTAGACGCTGTTTACACGTATATGGATATTTTTTGAAAAAACCTTACTTTTGGCCTCGCATTTACACATAGTTTTAGGAAGTGCATTTTTAAAAAATCTGGATTTAAAAATATCCCATTTAGGGGGCTAAAACACAATTTTTTAAAACAAATTTTTATCCACGTCAAGTTTAAATGTAAATGGACAAAAATATATCTGCATTTTAAAATATCTGGATACGTGCAATCAGCACCTCAGGAGACTTCTAGACGTGGCTCTAGACTTAACGTCCAAAGCCTGCAAGGTAAATTTTAAGACAAAGTTCAAAGGATCAGAGACTATGACACCAGCAATGATCTATGTTCATATCATGTGAAGGATGTGCCTTAAGCTTCAAGTTTTTACTGCCCTTGTGGTTAATATACTTGATTTATTGATCCCAATTAATAACATTAATTAATATTAATTATTAAAACAATTAGAATTTGTATCACCATCTGGGAAGTGTGTTTTACTTCAGAGCCACTTGAACTGGACCATGCATTTTTTTAAAATAAATAATTTTAAGTCTACAAAAATATATTTTTGTGGTCATTCGTGTGAAGAGTGGTTAGCTGCTGACAGAAGGTTGTTTTATATACTGTGAATATTTTGTGTTGTGGGTGTGACAAGACTTTAATTTGTTTTGATGGTAATTTTGCTATTTGTTGTTCTAGAAGCAAGTGAATAAACGTTTATTTCTGCGAGCGGCTCACTTTTTTGTCGTATTTCTTTTACTGTACACTGTACTGTTGAGGAGTGGATGCCCTCATAACGTCAGTTGAGCTTCGCAGTAGAGTTATTGCGCCCTCTGGTGTTCATATTTGGGTTTTTTTTTGGTTATGGTATTCTTGGAGCTTGGTATTTTGGATACTCCTCCAGACTCATTTTCAAAATGTACTTACCGTTACTTACCTACTGTCGATCAGGAACATCTCACAAGAAAGCAAGTGTATACAGCAAGGTTTAGCAATTAATCCCTTAGTGCAGACGCAGAGCCTATGCTATAACCCTACTGTCACAAAAAAATGTAATGGCTATGTCTTAATATGTTACTTAAAGCTCTCTGTAATGTCATAGCAATGTTGTTATGATAAGTATTTTCAGCAAATAGTGAATAGGCCCACTGATGACCCCATCTGCAAGAGGCTACGTTTGGACCCAGGCCAATATTTTTTTTCTGACAATGGCATTGCGGGCCATGGCAGTGCTTTTGTACTGGGGGAAAAGCTGTTCTATTCTTTTTCTTCAGTTTCATTAAAAGATATATTTAAAAAATAATATCTAAAAAAGGGTAATCTCGAAGGCCAGATGTCATAAATAGTAGGCCTGTTTTGGCCCCCCAGCCGCTAATTGCCTACCCTCTGGTCTACAGTCTGATGAATTCAATGGAGCACACAACCGTTCATTGACATGATTCTATTATGAGGAACATTACTATTTCACTGTTCTGCCTCAATCTCACAAATTCACTATACGTGTACTATAAAAGAAAACCTACTTTGCCACTATGGAGTAACCTGTGAAGCTCTACGAACACCATAAAATAGATATCAAATTCATTTTTGGAAGAACCCTTAGGTTTACATCAAGGTTTGTTTGAGAACCAAATAACTCAAATGTTTTTTTTTGAGAAACTGAATTATGGAACATGGGGTACCCTCTTACAATTCTGTTAAGAACCCAGGGGGTTCTTCCAAGAACTAATTTGTCACCACAGGTTTCCACACAGTGACAAACTGAAGAACCATTTTCTCTTTTTACAGTCATAACCGTCATCTCTCAAGCACTGACTTACCCTAACTCTGAGATGCCCTAGACATGAAGACTCTGCTTTGCCTCTCTGGAATTCAACACGGGTCTCCACCCTCCACTTCCTGAACTGCAATAGAAAAACATCAAAGTTATCTTGAGTATAAAAAAGGGGTGTGTAAAAGTTCTCTTTCCACGTTTTACTCCATCCAACGATTCCCTATTAAGGAATCTATTTGCTTTTTGTTAGGTGCCTACAGGTATGTCTCCCATTAAACACTTTCCAATCTCCACCCCAGAACTTCATAAATATGGGGTGTGTGTGTGTGCGCGCGCGCAAAAACGTCTCCTTGCGCTTTCCACTTTCATGTATGCATCAATTTCACACAAGATTTTGATTTGAAATTGTGATGCAATTAATACCGGTATAGATTCTATCCAATTACAATACACAAAACTGAAAACACTGAATCTAAGGTCATGCATCATAATCAGTCACACAAATACAGTACTGCAAACATAGGTGGTTCTCTTTATTTGGGAAATATTTACAAACAATTTACAAACACACTGTGTGATTGAGTGAGCCAGGTGTTTGGCCAGTGGTAGGGGTGGTGTGGTTGGGGAGAGTGGAGTTGGAGGTTGTAGTAGGAGGATTGGTGGTTGTGTTGATGGTTGGGCGATGAAAAGGCACAAAAGTTTAGTTCTCCCGACTGACTGGCACGTGATTCTCTCCTCCCGGTCTACAAGTCATTCTAGTAGGCTACCTGTCATCCTTTCCTACGGGCAGAGGAGTCAATTCCAGGTCCAGAGAGTAAAACCCTGCCACAGTTCCCCTCCCTTCCAACGCAGGGGGGGGGGGGTCATCAGAGATTCTTTAAGTATAGAGATATGCCAACATAATAGGTTTCTATGGGCACCTAACGTGACCAGGTTCCGGTCTGCCTAAAGGGGCGTGTCATAATGCTCCTAGCATTGAATAGAACAGTCCTCAGGTCTGCCTAGGTCTGCCTAAAGGGGGATTTCCCCCCCAATAATAGAACCCGGAAACAATGGGTCAATGGAACCTCTCTCTCTTAACTCTCTCTGGTGTCAAACTAAGAACATGGTCAAGTGATAAACCAGGCTTAGTTAACCTACAGGAAGTGGTTAACTTGCTAATACCTGACAGGGCTGCACGATATCAGAAAAAAAAAAGGATACTCGATTAACAGCATGCAATACCTCGAAAACGATATCTAGAAATATAGCCGAGTGTTTTTCTCGTCACTAATTTGTCGGTCTGTTTGGGGGGCATGGCTTTGGTCGTGGCGGGCTTCTCACGAATTTGTTGACATACAGCTAGAGATCATTTTACCGATATTGATAATGAACTAATTTTCGCGATATGCATATGGCCACTCTTGATATTGCGATTTCAATACATTTTCGATATATTGTGCAGCCTTAGTAACTGACATCATTTAGTTAAGAAAATGAGTACTCCAGGCTTTTTATTAGATGATATACCTCTACCACAAGGTTAACTTTACCTGGTTTACTACCAGCTTCTTAGGTGCTGTTTCCACGTAGCTGGATATTTTTTAGCAAGGTATTTTTTTCTCCTGGTTAGGTGTAAACGCAACATGTGGATAAAAATAAATACTCCATTGTAACAAATGGGTTTAAGCCCCCTTAACAGGATATTTTTTTTCTCCTGCTTTTTATACCTGGATTTTAAATATCCGTTACGTGGAAACGGAAGGCCAAAACCAATGCAAAACCAATGCAACCAGGAGAAAAAAATATCCACATATAAAAATATCCAGCTACGTGGAAACGGCACCTTAGTATACCCGCACGTCACTCCAATAAGTAGCTGGTCTACCTGTCTTGAATACTAATTAAGATCAGCTGATCAGGGGAACCTGAATAGCAGCCATGTAACATCTAATAACAGCCATGTCCATGTAACATCTAACAGCCATGTCGTCTCCCCCCCAACACACACAACTTCACCACAGCATGGATAATCGGTGCCGGTGTGCGGGGTTTTCCTGAAAACAATGGAATTGAACTTTGGCAGAGCAGTGTTCTGCACTTTGTCCGAGCCGATGTGCGGAGGCCCCCAAGGGGCTTTCCCCCTTCAACAACCCGATTGCAAATGAAAAATGACAGGAGTTGTTCTCAATAAGCAGACCTGCAAACTCGTTAAAGAAAAAAAGGTGACAGTGTACTGCGGGGGTTCTATTTCTATTCACGTGAATGACCTAAGGCCGGGAAAAAGGTGCAGATATGAATAAGGTTTTCGCAAGATGCAATCACCTACCCTATGAGGTCGCGCTTCTTATCACGAGGGTGGAGGCCACAGGAGAGGACAGCAGGATATAGACTGGGGTGAGTTTCTCGAAACCAAAGTTGCTTACTACATTAACTACTTCGTTGCTTTCAATGCATTTTCCCATTGGCAACTACCGAAGTTGCTAACAGGCTAACAACTTCCCTTTTGAGAAACTCACCCCTGACTTGCAGCCTCCGTCTTTTCCGCCACAGAGCAGGACTTTAAGGTAGTGGTTCTCCCGGCCCGGGTCTTTTGCCGACCCTTCCCCATCTCTCTCTGCCCATTCACTTCCTGTCATTACCTTCACTATCCTGTCAAATAAAGGCAATTAAAAGCCCCCAAAACTATAAAAAGGGTAGTGGTTCTCATTTTTTTTCCCCCGCACATGAATAAACTGAACAACACCATGGAACAAAATGGGCAGTAAAACGGCTTTGCCAACAATAAAAAAAAATTACAATTGTAAGTAGCATGGTGTGGACGATGTATGGTTTAAGTAAACAATGTCACGTACACTATGTACTACCACATGGTGATGTGAAGTAAATCCAGTGAAAATAAAGATCCAAGTAGCATGTTGGTTTCATGATTTCAAGACAGTTCTATGCAGCATTTTCACTACAGTGTGTGTGTGTGTGTGTGTGTGCGTGTGTGCGTGCGGTGAACGAGGTGACAAGTGTGCCAGTACTCCTACTCTTTAAGTTACACTTGTGAGCTAGAGGTGTATAGCCAAGCCACAGAAAGATAAACTCACTTCCCGATTTTTGACTTGTTTTTTTGCACCCACACCCACCCCCCTTGTTCACTTTGCGATGATCCATACAAAAACAATTGTCTGATCAAAAAAATACTTGCTTGAAAATAGCGCTTTTAGAAATCACTTCACTTTGAGGCATCAGCAAGTTTATTTTTTTCCCCCAAAAAATGTCCTCCGGGTTTGCCGTCAGTCAGTGACAAAAAAAACAAAACACAAATCTCGCTCACATCATCACAAGCACCCCTGCCTGGCTCTCTGCTGTTCTGCCATTCCTGTGTGTGCTTCAGAACAAAATTTCAAGTATGATCTTCAAAATCCCAATGAGGATGGTCCAAAAGATGGACTCCTCCTCTTCCTCATAGTCCCCATCGCCACCTCCTCCTCCCCCTCCTCCTCCTCCTCCTGCACCTCCCCCTCCTCTGTGAGGGTACTGTCCCCCTTCCTCCGAGGGGTAGGCGTCCCTCTGGAAGGGGTCGTCTGCCAAGGCCGCCTGGTCGTAGAACACCTTCATCTCAAACTCGCTCTCCTGGTGCGACGGGTGCCCGTAGATGCCGATGCCCACGGGCCGGGTGAACTCGCCGGGCACCACCACCACGTCCGGGCCGCACGTGGCCGACTGCAGCTTGTAGGTGTCGAAGCTGGGCCGCAGCGTCTTGTCCGACACGTACAGGTCGGCGTCGCCCTTCAGGCTGCGCATGTGCAGGATGATGCGGCCGTCGTGGTTCAGCCGCAGGTAGCTGTAGTTGCCCGCGCCGATGTGGCCCTGGACCACGTGCAGCAGCACCCACTCCTTTGGCACCGCCAGGGCCGCGGAGGCGTCGTCGTCGCCGAAGGGCAGGAAGCCTCGGGCCTGCTGGGGCAGGAGCAGGAGCAGCAGCGCCACCAGTGGCAGCACAAGGACGCCCCCCCAGCAGCGCCGTGGTGGTGACGGAGCCATTCCGTCAGGCAGCCCGCCTGCGCCCCGGTAACGTCAGCGATCACAACCTTGGAGAGACGACCGCACCTCTACCGTCCGACGGCAGCCTTGAATAGTAGTAGGCAAAGAAGGACATGGCTGTTAGATGTTTTACATGGCTGCTATTCAGGTTTCCACTCCGAGGTCATAGCCCAATTATCCATAAAGGCCAGCTGCTTAGTATCCAAGGGAACTAACCATTTTACACCAGTTTAGAGGTACAATATGAGACAAGCTTTAGTAATATGTATTGTATAGGGGGCACCTGTGTGAGGTATTTGCTCAGGGGCACCACATTGGCTTAATACGGTCCTGCCCACGAGAGATGAAACATTCCATGATTTTCCCACGACTTTCCCTGACCCTAACACAGAATTTCCATGACCCTACACACACACACACACACACACACACACACACACACACACACACACACACACACACACACCTTCAGCTCTGTGGTCTGTCGAATCGCCTGCACAGGTAGCCTATACAGGTAGCCTATACAGGTATGTCCGAACTGAGAAACTTCTCAGCATTCTGCAACCTTTAGAGCGTAGTGTTTAATCAAACCAAAGAAACAAAAACAATAAGAGACGAGGATACACTGTATGTTTTAATTGTTAGCTAAATGCAATGATATTCCATGACTGGACAGTAGGCCCACAACACAGATTCGGTTTGTCCGAATCTGTCTGCCAGGCTGGCAGGAATTTAAATCAGGTGAGATATATCTAGGCTACCTCTCACGTTATCTACAGTTAGATATCTCTACACATAGTAAAAGGACACCCTTTGGGCGGCCAGCGTGCTGACGGGTGACATAAACTGGCTAAATATACTTCAGCAGCTTTTCACTTTGGACAGTCAAGCATTCAGCACTCGCAGCACGAGCCCCCTGCCCTGCCTGCCTTCAGCGTCACAAGGAGGATGCATGTGGTTATTACGCATACGCACAGAAAGTCAAAGAGGGTTGGTTACATGCCAAGAACACGCATGTAGTTCCTGTGGATATTTGTGTATGCGTCCCCGACTTTAAGAGAAACAATCGCGTTCAAACTAGAATGTGAAGTCATAATTAACATTTCATACTAGTCTATATTACATCGTATGAAACAACATTAATTCAAACGTCATACAAGAGTGGCTTGACAGACCTGTTGGGCTGGCTTGTGACAACTATTTTAAGGCAAATGTTTAATAGTAAACTTCCCTGTTATATATTCACTTAACCGTTATGACTGTTATTTTGTTTTTATCTCATTATTTACTATTGCCATTGCGTGTGTCACAAAAACAGGTGCAAACACCAACTGACAGTGTTAGCTTAGCAACAACAACATGGGCCAAGTTGGCTGGTCTTGACAAGGCAAAGCGGGTTAGCACGTTAGGCTAACACGGAGAAGTTTCTTCACTGTTAAAACACACAGGCACCTACCGCTCCAATACTTAGCATTAATGAAGTTAGCTTTACATTAAATACCGCTTTGAAATGTCAGCTCACCCGAACATATTGTCTGAAGGAGCGCAAAATATCATTCGTTACTTAGGAGAAAAATGCATTTCGTGTTCTCTTCGTATTGCTGCTCCCTCTGCTGCTGTCAGTGCAATGCTGCTACCACTTCGTTATCAAAGAACAACAGCACCCCCAGTAGAACAGGCGGATACATTGCAGCCTGCTAGGACAATTTCTTTTTATGCACTGTGCTGTGTTTCCTTTCAGTCAGTGTGTGTTAGACAGGGGCCTGCTCCAGCGGTGTAGTCTACCTTTTTGAAGGGTATACTGTATATTTGTCCTTTTCTAAATAATGGATCAATCAATTTTAAGTGGGTATACTGAAATGTTGAAGTGGCTATACTACGTATACCTGCGTTCTACGTAGACTACACCTCTGGCCTGCTCAGTAGTGAGAGGAGCCTTCATGGTTGAGAGATCTGCATGAGATTATTTTTAAAATTATTATTAATATGTTTAAATGGCTATGATATCTTGAACTTGCCTGAATTACCGGGGTTCTTAAAGATTTACTAGGCCTTTTCCTTTCCTTTATATTGCCGTCGAACTAACACCTTGATTAAAAAAAAGTGGCATAGACCTATTAGGCTAGCCTTCAAGGTTTTTTATTTATTTATTCTATTTTATTTCATTTTGAAATTATTTGAGTGTTGAATGTGTCTAACGATAAATGAACCTAGAGTTCTTTTGTCATTGCCGTGGTAAAAAAAAAAGTATTTATCCAATCCATTGTCACTGTTGTTCGCACAATAGACAGACACACAACAGAATTAATGGACTAAGCTTGGGTCATTTAAGTACAAAACAAAACTATCTACTGTATTTACTTAGCGTCTGTGGATTAACTGAGCCATTTCACATAACATCCCCCAAATCCAATGAAATAATCCCATTGAAAGTGTTCCCTTTATCCTTATAAGGCAATGTCTGCACAGGAATAAATCTACTGGGTAGCCTATCAATCTGAACTGGCAAATCCCAACAGTGCAGCATCGGTGAGCACATGGTGAACACGTGGCAAAGCTACATGCTGTTTCCATAAAGGCCTACTGTACAGAATACTGAACACTGACAGGGCAGGAGCAAATGGGTCAGTTATCCCGGGCCTATAGGAAAGGGGTGGGGGTGTCGGATTCAAACCTCTTTGGGGGACCTAGAATTCAAACCCTGGGGACTAAAAAGGTTGCCTGGTTAGGAGACGTGTGAATTGACTGGAGCATTACGAATGGGAAAGCTAGGCTACTCATAAGGACCATTGTATCAATTTTCTTCTTCGTTTCTTCAGCAGGTTGAAAAAGGGTATGCCAAAAAATAAAATAAAAACCCTGTTATGTTTATCAAATACCTCTGTAGAAACCTAGTTTTCATGTGGCTATGAAAGCCATACCTGTACCCCACCTTTGGCTCAAGTTCAGTAAATGTGAAGCGGTAAAACAGACTTTTCAGTGTGGAAAACAATTTTACCTGCATTTAAGCAAACTCAGTTTCCAATCTAACTACTTGAAAGTTTTCACTCAGATTGAAACCTGACAGCTGAATGATAAAAATAGTGGTTTTGAGCTTTAGGATGAACGCATGCCATTTACTTTATTATACTAGGTGGCCGCTGGTCTCTGCCTGAGGTTTCTTCCTGACTACAGGGGGTCTTTTTTCTCAGACCTCACTGCGCTTTTTTTCCCCCTCACAAACTATGAAAGGGAGTTTTTCCTCACCCCTGATGCCACCAGGGGCCGCACCTGAGCGCCCAATCTCTGTGTGACTATCTATGACTTATGATAGGCACAGCCACTATGGACCTTACACATCTAAGAATCCTGGTCCTAACCTACGTTGACCTTATGACTCTACATTCTCTGTCTATCTCTTCTTCCTCTGCCTTCCTGCTTTTTCTGCCTCTCCTCTATACCTCTCCTTTTAAATCTATCTCTAACAATGTTTTTTCCCATTTATTAAGCACTTTGAGTTACATGCCTTGTATGACACAGTGCTATACAAATACAATTATTATTATTATTATTATTACTTACAAATAAAGCCACAAAGTAGGTAAACCAATGAAATGTCTCAAATGAGTACCCAATATGAATCCCAAAGGTAATGACACACACACAGGGGCAACTTTTGAGCAATGTTGCCAGGCAACATCATGGTTGGCCAATGCTATTCATATTCTGATGGAATGGTTGAAAAAAAAAGTTGTCTGCTGCTAATCCAAGTTCCCTAAAAGTCTAAAAAAACATCTAATAGGACCATTGCCCAAACACATTGCTTAAAAAGTTGCCCTGTGTATCATCACATTAAGGTTAGGGTGTCAGGCTTGTGGCCAAAGGGTCCACGGTTGAATTCTCAACACAGTTGGGAGGGAATAACTAGTGCCTCCTTCCCTATCCTCTTCCATAACTGAGGTGCCCAGAGCAGCATGGCACCATGCTGTCACATTGCTCCGTTGGGGTGCCAGTTGGGCCACCATCTCGCACGAGTGAGGCATAAATGTAATTTTGTTACATATGCTGTGACAATGACAATGTGGGTCTCTGAGCCACCTCATTACATTTCCAAGGGGTCCAACAACCACCATTTTAGTGTCTCAAATCACAAACTTGTGTCAGTGCACTGGCGCTTAGTGCATAGATAGTGCACACAGTGTACTGAGGTCTTCAGTAGGTATTGTGGTGGGAGAGTTTGAATCACTAATGGTGGATTCTTTTGAAACTCGGTTGTCAGAAACCCCAACCTCCTCGGGAAAGTGCAATAGAATGGGTACTCAAATCGGGGTTCTGAAACACAAACTCGAAGCAGCTCGGTGTACTTCGAGTTCGTTTAACATTGGTATTTTCATTTGTGTATTGTCCCCAACTGTTGCAATAGAATGCATTTACAACGGTTGTCGGGAGAACAAACTCGGGTCTACTGACAGCGGAGTTTCAAAAGAATGAGCCATAACATTGTACCCTTACTGGAAGTGATGGACTAGAAGCAAAGCATTAGCTTGCCAAAATATCGTTTTTCAGTCAGTTATCCAAAATGTTAATTATATCACATGGGTTTGGCTTGACATGAATAATTTGGGGTCTCATCAACACTGCGTGCAGAAATAAGACTGTTCATAAAACTTTTCTACTGAACCGAACTTCACAATTCTTCCATTACGTTAACATGATGGCCGTTAAATGTGCACAGAATCCATCGTTCACACATTGCATTTTTGAGTTGTTATGGCAGCATCCGGTTACTTTCAGTGCACTGAATTTTCAGTGTGAGCACTGAAACATGGTGCCCTAAGTGCACAAGTGTGCCACTTGAGACACGCTGCATGTCAAGTGTATCCGTTGTGTCACTGGGTTATGGTTTTGTGAAATATCCTGAAAAAAGAAAATTGCGTGGCGTAATTTTTCTACCTCCTTTTAAAGTGATCTAGAATTTACTCAGTCACCGAACTACACTTGCCTTGGGCAAAATGAACAGCTGAGCAACCCTGCAATGGGAGTTGTCGAAACCACTGACCGTGTATATTGTATGATTAGTTGAATATGGTGACAAAATGAGACGGTGTTCTTGCAGTAGGCCTATCTTTGGTTGGAAGAGTAGTGGCCGAAAGAAAGATTTCTCACATTTTTGCATCAGCATCTTTTTTTATGATATCCGCTTGGACAACAGTCAGTGCCAGTTTCATCCATGCTGAATCAGAGACTCCATGACACAAACAAAAATTACGTTTGAATAGTTTTGATATTCAAATCAGATCATCAGACAGATCCCCAAACTCTCTCTGGGTCGCTACCACAAAGCATAGAACATCAGCAGAGTTTTTTTGAATAAGAGCATACATGTGAAAACAAAAAAAAAGAAGAAAGAAATAAACAAACAAAAAAATAAACCAAAGCAAAAAAATAATCCTTTTTTTAAACTTTACAGTGTTATATCCCTTTGGGCTAATTCAACAGTACCCCCTGAAGCCTCCAATCTTCGGACCAGATAAACAGTATTTAGCTCCCGATATTCTACATCATACCTCTTTCATATCTACAAATGTATTATATTTGTTAAGTATTGTATGAACGTTTGATACAGCATTTTTATTTTATTTTTTTACTACAATGAATTCTTCTGTAATCTCCAACGGTGCATTTTCATTGTGAATGATAGTTTTTAAAAAAACAAACAATTGAACCAGATTAGCAACTGTTAACTTATATATCAAAAGAAAAAACTTGATTTCAGGCATGCACTTTCACACCTCACACATAAAAATCAACAATACTAATTTAACATTGTTTTAATACATTTTTTCTTTCTTTTTTCTTTTCTTTTAATGAACACCAACTGCAATTCTTTTTTTTTCTTTTTTTTTAAACAAAAAGCACAACAAATGTTTCTGGGAAAGACTTTGTCGATTGACTTGGATGATCATTTTTAAGGTTTCAAAGCCACATCAAATAATAAATCCTATAGACAAGATATATCCATTCATTAACAAGGCTAAATGGAATCCCCAGGGCGCTCAGAACACTTGGTGGAAATATAGGCTACAATTAACCACTTGTCAAGAGTTATTGCAAGCTTTGCTTTTTTCCTTAAACCAATTTTTAAGGCCTTAAAAAGTACAAGTTTGTAAATCAAATGTAAATCACCACTTCACTCCAACAGCTCATAAAACCGGGCCTGAATATCAACTAGATTCTCATGTAAATTAATTCTAGAAGCCCAACATTTTTTCCCTATTTTTTTTTCCACTCCCATACAATTTACACAAGATTAATCACGGAATATATACTTTATAAAAAGGTTTGTCTTTCTCAAAAATCTTCTTTTCGGTTTGTTTAATGTGTCAGACATAGATGCTTAGATATGTAGTTTCCATCGTTTGCTTCTTATTTTTCCCCCTTTCCCATTGCTCTCATCTGTTCTATAGTTCTTGCGTGGACCCTAGACAGGTTGTGGAGGATAGCGTGTAGTGGGAGAAGTGGTATAATATATTTTTTCTTTCTTTCTTAGGGAGTTAACGTATACAAGGAACCATGTATAAACCTAGAACTTTTTCTTGTCAACATCGTTCAAAACAGGTGAAACAAGTCAGGGGGTGGGGATGACAACACTTTGCGTCATACAATAACATACAGTACCATGCTAGCTCTGCTCGGTTGCAGCTAACCGTTATTAGCCATGAAGATCAGTGCCGTTTGCCATTAAAAAAAGTCCACGATACCATCCGTTTCCACGCCAACAAGGCCCCATTCTGCCCACTTTGCTCTTCAACTTTGTTTGATATCTCTCCTTCACTCAGTGTGAAGATATGCTTTTAAAAAAAGACTGTTGATGATGACAAAAATGTGTGAAACATCTGTGCAGAAAACAAAACAAACACTGAACAAACATACAAAAACAACCTTCAAGAAATGCTGTGCCTTTTCAAATATTTGGGCAGAAGAAACAATCAGGCAAAAGAAAGAAAGCAATTCACATTTTTTTTTCTCTGTACTTAACTCGTGTGCAAATAATATAGAACTTACATGACAAAAACAAAGCATCTATAATGTGAGTGTAAAACAAACAGGGTGTGTTGTGTGTCACTGTTAACCAGTTTGAGAATCCAAAAATTTTGCTCTCAATCTCGGAAGGGCAGAATGGGGCTTACTACATTCCTTGTCAGAAAAAAAAACCTGGAATAAATTTGTTTGTTTGGTTGGTTGAAGTTTGAATCTTGAAACACACTAAAAGGAAAAAAAATGGTTGCACAATAATCATTATCAAGACAATTTCATCTCCTTCTAACGTCTTCTTAGTCTTCTTTGTCTTGTCTGTCGCTTGTGTATGGTTGCTTGGTTTTGTTTTACAAAAAAATGGCGCCCAGTTTATGGTTTTTTTTTTATTATTCCATATAGTTCGCTTCGCCTCCAGTGTTAGTGGTGATGGGCCGGCCTAGAGGAGGAGGCCATTTTAACTGCTGGGGTTGGGTCTGATAAGGGAGGGCGGGAGGGACTAGAGGCAAGGGGGAGGGGTCAAAGGCCTGGGGTTCAAAGGTCAGACGGGCGGGGCCTTGCGCTGCAGCAGGTATTGGTGGATGTCGTCGGCGTCGCGTTTGAGCCAGTTGGCGTTGAGCATGATGTTCTCGCAGCACTGCTGTACCGTGCGCTCCGCCGACGGCGTGTGGTGGCTCTCGAAGAAACTCTGGAGGAAACACGCAAATAATGAAGTATTTATCTTTATTTATGGGAAACTTTCAGTTCAACATCTTCATCTTTATTAATCTATTTACGAGCATTACATACATTTTATTTGAGAACCTTTTAGGTTACAACACACAACTATATAACTTGTATGTTGTGGTCACCGGCTCTGCCCCTTTAGTTTTGGATGAGTGGACCGTGTATACATTTTCTATGTATGGACCTGCCCACTACCTATTGTGCATGCACCTGACAAAGACCATTGTTTGGTCAAAATGTTGTGAGCTTCGTTAAAGAAATCATAATGAGTGAGCTATAAGGTGGCTTTCAAAGAAACACTGGAAGAGACGCAAAAAAAATAATTAAGACATTTCATTACATGCTTCATACTGTTGAATGCTCCATTCACCCACACAAACAATGTTTGCACGTCTGATAACGGATGTTCGTTTGTTTGCTTTTATTAGATCCCGATTCGCTTTTGCTTTTAGCAGCAGCTAGAGTATTCTTCCTGGGGCCCTTCTAATTAACCATCAACAACTACATATATCAGCCACACAGAGTGGTAGTAAACACGTGAGTATAATAACGACACACTGACAATTCCAACAGACTTTTAGCTGCTGCTTCATAAGAAGTCAAGAAGTCAGTTGTAGGTCAAAATCAGCTGATGTCGTCGGGAAACCGAAGTCTGGTGTAAACGCAAATAATAAATGCTTTTTCATATGTATTAAGTTCATTATGTCTAACTGTTTAAATGAAACACTTAGGGGTTTATTTTGCCTTAAGACATGTAAAAGTTTTTATCTTTTACCTGACATGTTTCGACTGTGTTACTTCCGTCTTCATCAGAGGGTCACTGTGATGTTGATGAGTGACGTGCTTTAAAAACAGCTGATGAAGATGGAAGTAACACCGTCGAAACGTCAGGTAAAAGATAAAAACTTTTACATATCTTAAGGCAAAAGAAACCCCTAAGTGTTTAATCAATGTTTTTTGTTTATGAGCAACTTACAGGTAACGATTGGTGTTTGATGGCCCCTCCCTTACAGATTTCTTTATATGCACTACCTGTTGTGCACACCTGACAAAGACACTAGGAAGCCACGATGTGTGGATTTTTCTTTTTCTTCTTATTTCCTAATCTTCCTCATATATTCATGAATGCAACAGATTCAAAACCATTACAAAGAAAACACACTTTTCTTTACAAACATCACCAAAATTGGGACAATTACTCAAGGTCAGTATGACACGCGCACGCACGCACACGCACACACACATCTATTTTTTGTGTCCATTAAGCCATTAGCCCCAAACTGTTAAAAACACACAGCAGGAGCAGGAGGAGAGGAGACGAGACGGAAGCACTCACCTTCACCTCCGCCGCCATTTTGTCCACCGCAAACCCATCAACCGTGAGCTACAGGAGAGAGGGAGGAAGAGGAAGAGAGGGAGGAAGGAGAAAGACGTCAATGAAACGTTTCGTCATACCCCTGGCTAACAAGCTTACACTTACAACTTAGCTTCACACTTTTCTCCATGCTGTTAAAATTAATATTCATGACATTGAAAGTCACAACAATGGTGTGCGAAGAAATAAATCATTCATTCATTCGTTCATTTGTCCGTTCATTCATCTGTTCATTCATCTGTCCGTTCATTCATTCATTCATACAGCACAACACAACCCTGCAATACTGAGCTTAGGGAGAGGGAAGGAAAACATGTAAATAAAACTTTCACCATAGACATAGGTTGTGCTAGGGTGGCGAAAAACATTAATGAAACATTTACCAAAAGTTTCACATAACACAACCACGCCATGGTGAGCTACGGAATGGGGGGAGACGACAAATGTATGAAACATTTGTACAGCACAACACATCCATACCACTGGGAGCTAGGGGGAGGAGCAAAACGTTATATAAAGTTTTTTCAACAATTCACAAAACGCAGCCATAGTGAGACACAGGGGAGAGGGAGGACGGTAATAAAAAAGTTTATCAAACATTCCCACAACGCAACCATACCATGATGAGCTAGGGCAAGAGGAGTAAGTTGTAAATCAAGTTTTTCCCTCATTATGCACAGCTACACAGATTCTTTTCCATCAGTTGTGCCTTCTACTCACTCACTCAATAATGCCCAAAGTTTGTCATTCCTGAAAATGATTTGCAAGAGGAAAAAAAACTGCTTGTTACGGATATCAAAACTGAATTTTGTACGAAACTGTACCCAAGGTTAGTTACGAAGAGAGGCACTAGGCTAGACTAGGCACACAGTATCTGTATTATCTGCCCAGCAACCAACGAAACACATTTGACCAGCAGCATGTTGCCACAAACAAAGAAACTTTTCAGTTGCACCAAGACACAAATAATAAAAAAACCCATTTACACACAACCAAACAAAAACAGATGCAGTCTCCGGTGTGTTCAGAAAAAAACCCCACAGGCTTTAAAAGCACAACAACAACACGACCACCTTTTCTTTAACGAAGAAGGTCTTTGTTATTCTGCAGCAAATGATATTTGAACTACAGTTTGAATTCAGTGTTGCTCACTGTTCACTTAGTAAGCGCTAGCCAGAACAGCACACATTTATGTTTCCCATGAGAGCCATGGGGCCCGAGCACCAGACACAGCCAGAGCCAGACGCAGACCCAGACTGCCAATTACAACAGCTCAGTTCTGACTCATGCAGTAATACAATTATGGTAATCCAAAAGCACAGAAATGTGCAGCATAGCGTGTACACGAACATGCACGTGTTCCATTTAGCTGGTTGTGTTGGAAGGTTATGACGCTGCTAAACCTAGCTTTTGCAAAAGATCCCATATAAGGATATATGGAAAACATCAACTGACCTGGCAAATAAGCACCAAGCAAGCCAATACAAGAATGTGAATAATTGTGTCAATGCTTGCCTGTACATGTGTGTATTTATTTGCAGTTGTCTGCGAATAGCAACAATGTGCATTTCTAAGTCTGGGCTATCCACGTGTTGTCTGCATGAGAAAGAAGGCATGTGCATGTCGTGGCATACGTGTGTGACATGCATGCCACTTCGATGTGTTAACGGACAAGGTACCTGTTGTGTTCGTTAATGTGCACGTGTGTGTGGGGAGGTCAGGGGTGGTCCCCACTTCTTACTCAGTAGGTAAGTGGACGCATGTAGGTACACAAAATTTGTGTTAATGCAAACTGTCTTTGCTAATGTGAAAAGGTTTGCGTGGGCGTGTGTGTGTGTGTGTGTGTGTGTGTGTGTGTGTGTGTGTGTGTGTGTGTGTGTGTGTGTGTGTGTGCGTGCATGATTTCGTAAGCGTTTACAATTATTAATCTAGATGGGTTAGCATTGAGGAGTAATGCATCAATAATAAATTAATGAATAAATAAGAATGAACAACAGTAGGTGTACACGAAAGTTTTACCCATTTCTGAGCGCTTCACATGTTAGTGTTGTTGGGTGTGTACAAGCATTAATGCTCACCTTGATGAGCCGCGATATGAGGAATCCTCCCTGGTACCGGTTGTGCAGCTCCTCCCAGTTGTCCTTCACGAATTTCCACGCCGCTTTCCGCCCGTGCTTGCTGCTGCCCGCCACGCCGCCGATCACCGACACCGTGTCCTGGGGACGGACCTCCTCCTGCGAGACATCACCACATCATACATAGCGTAGGACCCCGTTTCTCGACAGTGTCGTTGCTAACCAGTTAGCAACTTAGTCGCAAAGCATTTTTCAATGGGCAACTTACTAAGTAAGTTGCTAACTTATTTAGCAACGACACTGTCGAGAAACGCACTCCAGAACCCGACCCAGGACCAATACCGCCACAGCAAGCACACTCAAGTAGAGTAACATACCCCAGACCCCGCCAACACAATGCAAAGAAGTGTGGAAGTTCGTTCTCCAAAGTGGGCGTTTTCCCCTCTTTCTTCTCTTTCTGTGGCGTTTGGTGGCAGCTTATATAAGTTGTGAGCTACCGCCATTGACAGCACTGAGAGAACTCCATTTATTCTCAACTTAAAGATATCCCAACCTATGGTCTCCTAAAGGGGCGTTCACCTAGTGTCATATGGATCCCAAAAAAAGAACGGGCTTGATTAATATCTTACTCTACTAACATAAAGGATGTTTGGCAACACACTTCACTCACTACGGGCACTACTAAGATCAGAGGGCTGCAAGTTCAAATACCACCCTTATCTCTCTCCCTACACCTCAACCCAATGGCTGCAGTGCACTTGAGCAAGGCACCTGACCCCACATTGTTTCAGGAACTGTAACCAATACCCTGTGAGTAACTGCAAGTCACTTTGGATAGAAGTGTCAGCTAAATATCATGAAATGTAACTTCATATGCAGACTCCAAATGGATGCATCGCCAGATGGGCGAAGGGAGGTGCGTTGGAGAGGAAGTTTCCGTGGGTTCTTCTTTCTAATATGCAGACTCCCGTCCTAGACCTATGCTTGTGGTCTCTCATTTCGCTGACGCCCTGCCTCCATTGCAGAAAATAACAAAATTCCCCCCCGCTGTCAGCCGAGCCACAACAACTTTTGGGGGACGTTTCTTCATTCACCACCCCAGTCGCAAATCGTGAGGCCACAAGCAGGCAAGACAGAGGATGGGAGTTAGGATTAGAGATGCACCGGATCCTGATTTTTAGGATCCTGCCAGATACCGGATCCACTGCTTAAGATCCTGCCGGATCCGGAACCGGATACCGGATCCTACGAAAGGGTTGAAACACATAGCCTACTCACACACGTGGGCCCTTTTCATTACGTTGGCTCAAACTATTTTGACTGAAAAGCCTCGGCTACCGGATCCTGGATCCTGGAACCGGATCCTGTGAAAAACCCTATTATCCTGCCGGATCCGGAACCGCATCTTGGATCCGGTGCATCTCTAGTTAGGATATTAGAAAGAACCCTGTATGTGATGCAATGTAGGGCTGAGACGATTAATCGACTAATCGTGACTAATCGACTATAAAAATTAGTGGACAAGAATTTCCATAGTCGACTAATCGTTTCATTTCATTCAATGCATTTTTACTTACTTTACTAATGCTTTATTACTTTATTGAAATCTAAAATTGCCCAGCACCTATGAATTGGATGTTGTATCTCGGAGTAAATAATCTACTATCATGATTTAAAGCTCATCGTGAGCTCAGGGACCTAATTTTAACGTTTTCTTAATTTTTTCCCCAATTTCCTTGAAGATTAAAGTGCTAAAGTACTTGAAAAATGAATCGTTTGACTAATCGACTATTCAAAAAAAATTGTTGATAGATTAATCAGGAGAAAAATAAACGTTTAGTGCAATGTAATGTAATGTGCTGTGCTGCTCAGGCCCAAACTACATCAGATGTGGAGAAGACTTTGGGCAGTCATAGGTAAGTGGTTCAGGCATCAGACTTGTAGGCCAAAGGTTGCCAGTTCGACTAATAAACCAGTGCTCTCCCCCATCCTACTCCATGACTGAGGTACCCTAAGCATGGTACCGTCTCGCCGCACTGCTCCCTTGGGATGCCATTGGGGGTGAGGTATACATGCAACTTTGTTGTGTGCAGTGTGTGCACCTGTGTGCTCTGTCAATGACAACGGAAGCACTTTCACTTCACAAATGTGGAATTTGCTTGCGGAGCTGGAGTCCTCGCCTTTATGCACAAGAGTCAATATCTCATTGATCTCATAACAGTGTCACTGTAATTACTATGAACACTTAAGTAGAGAGAGAGAGAGGGCATACCGAAAGGGCAAAGGTCAAGACCCTCTGGATGAGGTCAGGTGCGGAGATGGCCCCCAATACCCTCTCAATACGATTCTTCTCTTCCTGCATGTCGGCTTGTTTATGGAGCTGCAGAGAGGGGGAGGGATGGAAGAATAGAAAACAGAAAGAAAGCAAATACAGAGACAGAGAGAGAGAGAGAGAGAGAGAGAAGGAGAAAAGGAAGGATGGAAAGCAGAAAGAAAGCAAAGAGAGAGAGGGGGGGGGGGGCAGACAGAGAAAGAGAGAGAGAGTCAAATGAGGAAATGGTGTAGACACAGCAGATGATGCAGATGGCATGCCAAGTAAACAAATGGGGACAGGAAGCAGATTGGACATTAAGTACACAGATGAAGTGATAAGACTGTTGTGTTCTGGAGTTCTGAAGTTAACGGTCACCAACAGCCTGGAGGTCTACAGTAAGGCCGGCCGCACACTGGCTCTGACAGCACTGCGGCGCACTTTTGCTTCCGACAGAATTCGGACCCCCAAACCCAATTTCACACGAACATTGCATTGACAGTCAATGGGCGGCGCCAACAAAATAG
>NC_085857.1:20414548-20447048 GCF_034702125.1 Engraulis encrasicolus
TTTGAGACAGATTTGTTTTTTGTTTTTTTACAATAACCTGGCATTTGAGCAGGGGTTTGTAGACTTTTTACAGGCACTGTATCCTCTCCCATGAATAAGTATGTACAGGTTCTGCGCATACAGGATACTGTGCGTATGTGTAAAAAAAGTGTACAAAATGTGCTGCTGGAGACTTCAAATTCCTTTGGGATCAATAAACTCCCCTCCCTACCATCTGTAATGACTGAAGACTATATTCACACTCTGGGGTGTTGTGTAGAGCAGTGATTCCCAACCTTTTTTGTCCTGTGTGCTGCCTAAGCAATTTTGTGATATGCTGAGTACCCCCTCACTCATGCTCTATATCTGTTCCTCTATCCCCATGTGACTACACTCCATATATTTGTTATTATTACATTTTTCCAAATACCCCCTGAGGTGTGCTCACGTACCCCTAGTGGTACACGTACCCCTGGTTGGGAAAAACTGGTGTAGAGGAGGAGAAAGAGGTGTGGTGAGGACACTGCGGTGGCAACACAATAGCACAGTTGACAAAAGCAGCAGCCAGCTGGGCTGACCTATGCAGTTCCCAGCATGACTTGGCCAAAGCCAGGCACGTACCCCCCCAACTGTAGGACTAAGGAAAAAGAAGAGGGTTGGATCTATGGCTGCATAGCTCACATTACAAGGGGTGGTGCAGCACCCCCACTGATCAATACACAGCAAATAACCACCCCCTAAAGGGACAAAAAAAAAATGGCATGGTTGGGCGGGGTACATAAATATTGATATAGTTTGTGTAACACGCTCAGGTGGTAAACAGGAAGTAATCTGAAGGACATCGACAATCACCAAAACGCTCCTAAATATAAAACGCACATTAATGGAAGTGCTAGCTCATGTTTGAACTTAAAAAACACTGACGACATGCTTTGGCCACCTCCAAGGCTTTAATAAGGGGAAAAGACAACAAATACAACTCATCCATAACCTCTTCCACTAACATGGTCATGCATTGGTCATGCATGCATACATTGTACTTCCTCACTTCTTTGCACGTTGTTGTACTGTATTGCTTGTAATACATGTGCACTTGCTGTGCTCTGAAGTTCCCCAGTATACTGTCGTCTGTGTTCTCTTTTTGGAAGTCGCTTCGCAGAAGCTTCTGCCAAATGTAATGTAGTATTGTAATAAAACAGTAAAACCAGACCTGCAAACCTGTCAAAGAAAAAGGGGAATCCGCCTTGCGTCGTACCCCACTCCCCTTACCCGTTATAAATCGAACACAATCCCACGGCCTACCCTGGCTTATTGCTTAATTTTGACCTAATTGGACGGGAATAAAAAGACAATTGTCGCCAAAAAGAGACGAGTTTGCAGGTATGTTAAAACACTTTCACGGTTAACAGCCCCCAACCCCCCCCCCAGGTGATTTGAGCTATGCAGGCCCCCCAGCATGCCTTGGCCCCCAGTCTCATCCGCCCAGGCCAAGCACAACCTGGTGACAAGGACAGCAGTCTACCACACACAGAGCTTAAAAATGCCTACTGCTACACACAAACACGCCCACAAGGCAAGCCAAACGGCTCAGCATGCAAACTCGCTGCTTTGCTCTGCTCTGGGAGTCGAGTCCAGAGAGAAAACAAATATGCTTTAAAGGGACACTGTGTGAGATTTGTAGTTGTTTATTTCCAGAATTCATGCTGCCCATTCACTAATGTTACCTTTTTCATAAATACTTACCAACACCATCAAATTGTAAGTATTCACTATGACTGGAAAAATGGCATTTTTCATACATGAAAAGGGGATCTTCTCCATGGTCCGCCATTTTGAATTTCCAAAAATAGCAATTTTTAGCTGCAAAAATGACTGTACTTGGACCACACTAGAAAATATTTGTTTATTACTTAGTGAACTTTCATGTAAAGATCAAATTTGGCAATAGGCAGCCCAGTTTCAATGAGCAGCATAGTTGCAGTACCTTTTTGGACCATTTCCTGCACAGTGTCTCTTTAAGTTCTGTCAGAGGACGCGGTCAACTTCTTGGAAAAAATGAATGTCTTTGGGTGTGCGAAAATAAATAAGCCTCATCAGCAGCGGCCACCACAGAGCCAAATCAGCTGCCTTTATCACCGACCATCTGTGGCGACTGCTCCTTTAAGCAACACAAAGGAGCGAACGATGCTCTTTGGAAAACTCAACAGGCACACAGGTTTCTATCTGATGGAGGGTTGTAAAGGAGTTAAAACTGGCAGTGACCATACACTGCAACGATTTTGGCAACATTAAGCTTTTTCACCTTTACCTTCACGATTTTTTGCAATTATTTTTCTACTTCTATTATGTTATGGTGCAAGGGCATTGTACAGGAGCCAGCGATTCGATTATTTCTGATACGATACGTTTCGATTAAATCTTAGGCCGTAGGATCGATTCATAGATACATTTCGATTATTATTCACACCCCTACTAGTTACCTTCTCCCGGCTTGCTGTCCCAGCCCAGCTTGAGGCCGATGGGCGTGAAGAGGTCGCGTATGAACTCCTGGATGTCCTCGTGGTAGTCGGTGTGCGAGAGCAGCGAGGAGAGCACGCCCAGGTTGCTGCTCAGGTCGCTCCACACCGTGTAGTTGGGCTCGTTCACAAACGCCTCCATCAGCTTCAGCACCTCCACCGTGCTGATCATGCCCGCACGGGCCTAGAGCAGAGGGGGGGGAGAGGTAGAGAGAGAGAGAGAGAGGTAGAGAGAGAGAGAGAGAGAGAGAGAGAGAGAGAGAGAGGTAGAGAGAGAGAGGTAGAGAGAGAGAGAGAGAGAGAGGTAGAGAGAGAGAGAGGTAGAGAGAGAGAGAGAGAGAGAAAGGTAGAGAGGGAGAGAGAGAGAGAGAGAAAGGTAGAGAGGGAGAGAGAGGTAGAGAGGTAGAGAGGGAGAGAGGTAGAGAGGTAGAGAGATTAATAAATGTGTACAGTTGGGCTTGTTCACAAAGGCCTCCATCACCTCCAACGTGCTGAATATGCCCGTACGAGGGAGAGAGAGAGATTGTCAATTGCCACTTAAGAAACTGTGGCTATTTCATGGCCACTTCCATTTAAAAAATCAAATTTTTTTTTTACATCAATATAAGTTAAACGTTAAGAATCTAGTGGTGGGACCTCCACCTTTGGGGGGGGGATAGAGAAGTGGAAGTAGAAAAGGAAGGGAGAGAGAGAGTTGAGAGAGATCGCAGAAGAGTGATGGAGAAAATAAGAAAAACAAAGAGAGTGGGGACTATCTCAGGTACAGCACAATTGCCCATTACATTTCATAATAAAAACAATCCAACAATCTTTGTTTGCGTAAGTATGTGTCAAAATCTCAAAACGTTTCAAGTTAGGACCTTTACTGCATTATTTTACAAGAAATAAATAAAGAAGGGGGGGGTGTTGTGTGTGTGTGTGTGTGTGTGTGTGTGTGTGTGTGTGTGTGTGTGTGGGGGGGGGGGGGGTGAGAAGGTAGAAAAATGCATAGATGAAAGAAAGCACAAAAAAAGGAATATAGGAAATGAAAGACAGGAATGCAGGAAAGGAAAAAAAGAAAGACAGAGTGTATGGAGAGAGCATAAGAAAGACTGAGGAGGTGAGGCAAGGGGAGAAGGAAGAGAAATTGAGCAAGGATGGCAGGGTGTCATGAAAGCAAGCAGGTTATACAGATTGCAGAAAGAGACAAACGAAAAATGGGAATGGTAAAGTGACAGATTTTGTTTTTGGGTCAGGGAATGAAGTACCAAAGGTGAGAGCCGCTGGATGAAAGAAAAACAGAGCAAACGCCACTCACGTCACACCAGCTGCAGTCAATCATTGACAACTTTTACTAGAGCCACTTCTATTTGTTTTCCCTGTCCCTCTTCCCCTCTCTGCCCTAACCGACCGACCAAACAAGCAACCAACCTGTATGTCGTTATGGACATAGAGCAGATTTAGTGGCTCTCTATAAAAAAAGAGCCGGGTGGAGTGAGGGTGTTCTGTCAAGATGGGTTGCTTCGTCAAGATGAACAATCAATAGGCTGTTAACATCATAGCCCAACCTCAAACCTAGGGCTGCACGATTAAGGAAAAAATGATAATCACGATTATTTTGACCAAAATCAAAATCTCGATTATTAATCACAATTATTGAACAGCAATAAACAACTGATTTTTTTGCTGAATTTTGGACAGAAACACCAGCATGTTCTGGCTTCAAGGACACTTGTAGGCAGGTCACTCACTATTGTCACGATTAAATCTTGATTGATACGATTTCAATATCACGTTTTGATCACGATTTTCGATTTATTTAGATTAATTGTGCAGCCCTACCCAAACCCTAAAAATGTAACCAAACATCTTCTAATTAGTGTAAGATAACCCAAACTACGCCCACCCAATGCAAAAGAGTGTGCTGAAGTTTGGTCTCCTAAGGGGGCGTTGGTGGATCCACGCTCAGTGTGGTCACTTCTGATTAATCAGCTGGACGTGCATCACATATTGTAGGCAGAAATCCGCGGTCTGTGTGATCGTGCCCCAAGACTCCAAAAGGTCCCCTAAAGGGGCATTCACCTGAAATCACATGGATCCAGAAAATGCACAGGCTTGAAACATCTTCATAATAGAAGATGTTTGATGTAATGGTTTGGGAGCTCGTCTCGACAGGTACGCAGCTCATACCGACATAGCAGGGGGAGGGATGTTTGAGAGCACCCACTATGAAGATAAATGCGCTGACAAACGTTAAGGACAGGTCTAGTTACAAGTGACGCAACTGCTGTAAAATAAGAACAAAAAACACACACACACACATGTAAAGCAATACAAGTGAGGTAAACGAGTGTTTTTACAGCTCCTGTGCGTGGGTGTGGCAGCGCCGTGAAAATTTCCGTACCCCCTGACACCGCAAGAGACGCAGCACAGGCCTAGTGGCTTTTGACTGCCATGACGTGATATATTTAAAATATTTTGACAATTTCGTATTTTCCCTGTCAAATTAGAGCATTTGTGCTGGCAAAAGCAGGTCATTCCTTATATGTGGCACTGGGTTGTAGCTTCTGTTATCCAAGTGGCCCATCAGCGGGTAGCCTAGCAAGCAGTACTATGCATCAAACTGATGGTCTGGCACTGAGGTTTATGGGCCAGTGGCAGAACAATCACACACAGGGCAAAGCACTGATAGGGCCCCCATTCGGACCACCACGGTCACAACAGGGCCCCCACCACCAATACTGCAGGGCCCTGGGCCCAGGGGCTAATAGTCATGCCCCTGGTAGAACCAACTGTGGCATGAAATAGGCCAGTGCAGCTGTGTCGTCAACGTTAACATGCTTGCATGCCTGCCCCTATTTATTTTTGTATTAGTAGAGTAGAGTAGAGCAATTTTATTGATCCCGGGGGGGAAATTAAGGAAATTAATCAATTCCATGTAGTACTTCACTGTCTGTGAAAAAGGGCTATAGCTTATTTACTTAACAGATTCAGTTTCAAACAGAATTCCAAGACAGGGTGTTTTGATAAGAGGACAGAACTTGCGTCCTTTGCGAGTATCTCCAATGGTGCAGTGTTAAACCTGCCAGCCAAGCCAGCCAAGAATATTTATTTACAACCACTAGGGTTCATCTGGTGGTTTCCTAGGCTAGGGCGCAAAATGGGACTAGTGCTATTGCGTAACAATTGTGTGTGTGTGTGTGTGTGTGTGTGTGTGTGTGTGTGTGTGTGTGTGTGTGTGTGTGTGTGTGTGTGTGTGTGTGTGTGTGTGTGTGCGCGTGCGCGCGCGCCGGAGCTCCCATCTCAAACCCCTGGAGGCGAAGCTCGGGTTTAGAGTAGTGGAGCTGCTTATCAGGGACTTGTTGCCTTGCATCGCTAACCTTTGCTTTCTGACACACAAACACACATCTTGACACGCACGCATACACCCACACCTTGACGCACACGCACATGCACACGCCCACACACACACCCACAAACGTGCATAAATGCACGCACATGTATACAAGGTTGACAGCTCGAGTCAATCCCAAAGCAAAATACTGCACTGCTTCTTCAATAGGGCTTGAATCTTGTCTTCTCAGGAACAAATAAGATTGCATCAATCGGGCTGATTTGTGTCTTTGTGCCCAAGAATACCCCAAGACAGACAATAACGTCTTACATAATACAGAAACACCCATGATAAGACTATGAAAATCAATATTTGTCCCAAAGTCAATTTGCACTATAACCATTCTTTTAAAAACTCTCTCTAATATTTTTAGTATCTAGAAGGAATATTTACAAATTAAATTAATAATGGTAAGGTAAATGTTCTTGATGTTTGTATATTGTATACACAAAAAATGCTAAATTTCCTATCATTCTGCTGCTAAGTTCCACTACCCCTCTCCTGTACACTGACCAGGGAGAAAAGGTCGCTCTGCAGGCCCCATCAGATGTTGTGATATTTTATATGCATATTAGGGATGCAAATTATCGATTAATTCATTAATCATTAGTTGATAGCCTTATCGATCGACTTACGATTAATTGATAAGCGGTGTTTTCCCTCCGAAATCTCAATGTTTCTCGAAAAAAAAACGTATCAAATCTAAAAATTGTAATTAAAAATTGAGAAAATACCATATTTAAATTCTATTTCAATTCTTTAATCCAAAGGTGTTTTCAAATATTGCCACCATTCACACCCCTCCTCACACACACTCTTCACATGCCTTTTTCACCTGGGTCTCTTGTCAGTTGAATTGTCGATTAATTGTGATTAATGTTTTTTAATCGATTAATGCATTGATCCATTAAAGTCGATTAATCGATTTATCGTTTGCATCCCTAATGCATATAATGATCCTAACACAACATAGTATCAATGCCATTTTTTGGGCTCAGGGCGTCAGGTGGTACAACCACAGCTAATGCCAATAAATGCATTAATAATTGGTAATTAAAGTACGGCAATGAATACCCATGGTACCGTCCCGCCGCACTGCTCCCTTGGAGCGCCATTGAAGGCTGCCCCCTTGCACGGGTGAGGCATAAATGCAATTTTGTTGCATGCAGTGTTCACTTGTGTGCTGCGGAGTGGCTGTGTCACAATGACAATGGGAGTTGGAGTTTCCCAAATGGGCTTTTCACTTAGGTGCTGTTTACAAATAGCTGGATATTTTTATATGTGGATATTTTTTTCTCCTGCTTGTATTGGTTTTGCATTGGTTTTGGCCTTCCGTTTCCACATAGCAGATATTTAAAATCCAGGTATAAAAAGCAGAAGAAAAAAATATCCTGTTTAGGGGGCTGAAACGCATTTGTTACAATGGAGGATTTTTTTTATCCACATGTTGCGTTTACACCTAGCAGGAGAAAAAAAATACCCTGCTAAAAAATATCCTGCTACGTGGAAACAGCACCTTAGTGTAATGGGCACCAGGCTCACCAGGGAGAAGAGGTCGTTCTGCAGGCCCAGCCGGTCGACGGGCAGCAGGCTGAGGTCTCGGATGCCTGGCAGCAGGCTCTCCAGCATGGGCGAGCTGTACTGGATACGGTAGAAGCCCACCGTGCCTGGATTAATCTGCAGAAGAGACGAGACGAGAGAGCGAGAGAGAGACAGAGAGAGAGACCGAGGCAGAGAGAGTGTGTGTGAGAGAGAAAGCGAGAGAGAAAGAGAGCAAGAGAGAAAGAAAGCAAGAGAGAGAAACAGAAAGAAAGAGGGGGGTTAGGATGGGCAAGTTCATTTCTACCCAGCATGCCTGGATTTATTTGCAGGAGAGGCATGAAAGACCAACAGAAGACAAAGGCAAGTTAATTTCTGTTACGCATTTTTTCATTTCAGTAGATTATGTTGTGTTGTGTTACCCTTAGTTACAGTAGACACACCATTCCTGGATTAATGTAGAGTGTAATATAATCTGCAGCAGACATCTAGGCAGTCATAGATAAATGGTTGGGGGGAGGGGGTGTAGTAATTAACCAGTGCTCTCCCCCATCCTCCTCAATGAGAGAGGTACCCTGAGCATGGTACCGCCCCGCCACACTGCTCCCTGGGTGCGCCATTGGATGGTGCCCCCTTGCGTGAGTGAGGCATAAATGCAATTTTGTTGTGTGCAGTGAGCACTGTGTACTGTGGAGTGCTGTGTCACATTGACAATGGGAGTTTTGAGTTTCCCAGTTGGGCTTTCAATTCACTTTCAAATGGAAGGCAAAGGTATATTTATGCACAGCGTGCCAATGGGGTCAATAATAATCCAGAGTGTGGCAGTCGTGGAGGGTGAAAGCTGAGGCAAAGGCTATGGAACAAACGGAAGAAAACAGAGAAAAGAGGACCAACAAAGTTGCCAAAAAAAGGGTCAGAGACTGGTTTTCAAAACTTCTCTCCACTGGATAGACAATTTAAGAGAGGTACCGTTTACGAGAGTACTACCGTACAACCCTCCAGTCAAACAACAGTAAAAATGTCAAGACTGATGATTGTTTTGGCTCAATTAAGGAATAATGACTTCACAGAATGACAAAGGTATCGTAAAAGAACAATTTCCGGTACTTTGAACCTGTACTCTGCCGATATTTGCTCTCGTGTTACACCGTTGTGTTGTAAACACAATCTGACTGCACTTCACACTACGGCAGATGTCAGTATGGTGAATTATTATTCAAAAGCACACACACACGCTTCCTTAACATTTTCTTTTTTTCTAATTTGACCTCATTTTAAAATCAGGTGAGAACCAAGTGTCTCTCCAAGTGTGAATCCCATTGGCTGGACCGGAGAGGATAATATGAAAATGATGTCAAATGAGTCACAAGACAAACAGCTCAGGGTGACAACTCATCATCTGTAGTCGCCGCACGGGCAACGAGCCAGACAGCAGCGCCAGGGCTAATACCTTTTAGACTTCAGGCTCTGCCACAGACTTGACTGGTTTCACCACAGCACTGACTGACATGCATCGACTTAGCTCATGGTGATAACTCGTCTGTGTCAACAAAAACGTCCAAGAACCTGGCAGCATGGTCACGTTAATGTCTTTAGACTTTGGCATGTATGAATGTTATTGTGCAGCGTGAGGAGGAGGCGGACTTTGGACCATGGGGCTGCAAGGTTCGACCCCCAGCCTAACCCTCTCCATGCCTCTACCCATGAAGTGTAACAGGGAGGACTGTAACTAACAACACCCTGTACCAACTGCTAGTACCGGTAGCTTTGGAAGTGTCAGCCAAGTGTAATGTAACGCTAAGTAATGCATGCGCCTGTGAGTTTGCCTTGAATAGAAATATGCAACGTGTGTGTTTGTGTGTGTGTGTGTGTGTGTGTGTGTGTGTGTGTGTGTGTGCGCGCGCGCGCGTGTGTGCGTAAACACTTGATGTCATTGTAGTGCGTGTCAGTGTCCACGAGAGTGCAATTCGGTTGTAACGCCTTGACCACAGTCTTGCCACTAGGGACAGGGAGCATATTTGCAAGGGCACCAGTTCAGCTCAGTTCAGCCCAGCTCTATTCAAATGCTGCTCACTAGCAGAAAACGAAACTCAAAGACGGAGACAGATTAGGTCTGCTTTGACTCAGCGTTATGACCCTTCCAAAAAGAAAAAAAGACGACAAGATAAGCAAACATTTGCGAGAGCTTGGACTGCAGCCAACGCTTCCGGGGTACTTTGTAAGCGACTGAACGGCACTCCAGAGAGAGAGAGACGGGCTCACAGCTTGCAAGACGGACAGGCGGTTTGTTTGTTCGCTTGTGTGTGTGTGTGTGTGTGTGTGTGTGTGTGTGTGTGTGTGTGTGTGTGTGTGTGTGTGTGTGTGTGTGTGTGTGTGTGTGTGTGTGTGTGTGTGTGTGTGTGTGTGTGTGCGCGTGTGTTGAAAACGTTGACTTCTGTTACAATTTAACATGCATTGACCTTTTGTAAGAGGCCAGCTGAAGTTATGCATGTGAAGATATCGCTCCCTACACCTCCATCCATAGCAGATAAACACAATTGTAGTCATTAAAGACCGTGGTTCCTTCACACAAAGACTGCACCATGGCATTTAATTTTGCATTTCTTTTCATTGCTCAATACAGTAGTTGCAGGCCAAAAACGTAAGATGCCTTCCTCAAGAAAACAGAACACATTCAAAACGCACACACTCATACAAACAATAACACATTCAAAACGCACACACTCATACAAACAATAACACATTCAAAACACACACACTCATACAAACAATAACACATTCAAAACACACACACGCACACAAACAAGTGGATCTTCATAAAAAACGACGACCCTGTCTACAATGTAGAGCTGGTTAAACACACACAGACACAACATGCGCACACGCACACGCACACGCACACGCACGGACACACACAGAGCGGTGGGCGTCCCTCACCTTGATGTATAGTAAAAAAAGCCGCACTCCCGGATCAATTTCTTGCAGTTTTAATACTGGGTTAGCATGGCAGACAGACAGACGCTGTCTGTTAAAACTGCAAGAAATTGATCCGGGAGTGCAGCTTTTCTACTATACATGAACTTTGCTGTTTGCTCGCACCCAAAGATCTTGTAAGAAACTTTTCGGAGTTGAGCGCACTTTCTCTACTAAAAGTTCGTCCCTCACCTTGACCCACTGCTGGCAAACACACACAGACACAAAAAGACACGCATGCGCACACGCATGCGCACGCACGCACACACACGGACACACACAGAGCAGTGGGCGTCCCTCACCTTGACCCACTGCTCGGGGGCGACGCTGGGCACGGTGACGGTGGTCTCGGCCTGGTCCAGCAGCACCTTCATCTTGGTGCAGCCCGGGTCCTCGCTGGTGCAGATGCTGATGGGCACCATCCAGCTGGGACACTCCTCACCTGGAGCAAACGCACAGCAGATAACATCATGTTACCTCACATTACATTTAGGGATGCAAACGATTAATCGATTAATCGACTTTAATCGATCAATGCGTTAATCGATTAAAAAACATTAATCGCAATTAATCGACAATTCAACTGACGAACTGGTGAAATGGGCAAAGAATTAAAATAGAATGAATTTAAATGTGGTATTTTGTCTCAATTTTTTATAAGCATTTTTAGATTTAGTTTTTTTAGTTGTTTTAGAGAAACATTGAGATTTCGGGGGAAAAACGCCGCTTATGAATTAATTGTAAGTTGATCGATAAGGCTATCAACTAATGATTAATGAATTAATCGATAATGTGCATCCCTAATTATATTACATTATACAATAGTTAGATCCAGTCAATTTATTTTGCGATATCTGATCGGATGAGACGCGTTCTACTGGCATTCTACGCGTCGGTAAGGAGGAGGATGTCTAGGTGGACATCATCCCCGGAGACTCATCACACCTAATAATCACACCGCCGTGGACAGAATGTAACCAGGGCCGAGCATTTTGAACTCGTTGGTAATCAACCGTTTTTTGTTTTGTTTTGTTTTGTTTTTTGAAGAAATGCCCCCTTGACAACATCACAAGACTGACAACGACCTCCTTAGTATTAAAAAATGAAATTGACCAATGCCCCCCAATGGGGCACCTAAGTCACGCCCTTCTACTTCCGATCCATGGGGCTGGAGCTCTCAAAATTTTTAATGAATGAATGAATGAATTTTAATTAATGGAGCGAGTCAAGCTAAATCCTCATCCCGTTTGGCATGTGCTCTGGATTTCACATATGATGGCAGTGAATTTGAAAGGTTTGGATTTGCGTCGAAAGACCACTCATTTTCGACACGCAAGAAACGTTATTTTAGCTTTTGTGCAAAACTGTGTTAGAGACTACACGTGCGCCTCGCATATTTGACGTGAACCGAGGCACAGCCAACCCTACGTCAGACTTGCGACGTCTGTTGTGTAGTCCAAATAATTACATATTTTGCACGCACACAACACAAAAATCGCTTGCCAAGTGAAGTCAACAGGCACACCATTGGTTGTTATTAATTCTGAGGCCCAGCATATGTGTGATCGACGGGGAAATGCGAGGTGGATCGGGGTAGGGGGCTTGCACTCTACAAGTGCACATAATCCATTTGTCACCAAAAAGTGAAAGAAATTTCATTTGCCCACTAATTGCCTATTAATAACTTGAGACCCAGTGGATGTAATCATCAGTCACCCAAATTAAAACCAAACATCCATTAGTGGGAAGACTCATTTAAAAATTCTAATGGCTGCTTCAGTTTTCCAGCCTCAACATGTACCTTGTGGCCCTTCTGAGCTAAATTTGAGGAACAAAAGAGTCTCCATCCCCCTATGTTCGTAAGCTCCATAGTTTTTACCAAAACTAAGAAGATTATTATCAAAATCTGGCTAACCTCGGAAAACATAATTGCAAAATCTAGCTGCAATATAAATACAATGGGAACTACAACAATATGGCATTGTTGTCCATCCTGCAGCTACGTCATGACGCCAACATTTTGCTTCAGTTCTTTTGTGGCAAAGTATTCAAGTCTTAGCATGTACTGGCTTTCTGAGTTGAATTTGAGGAACAAAATAGTCACCATTCTTCATCCCCCACCTTCTTACCTTTGTAAGCTCCATAGTTTTACCAAAACTAAGAAGATTACATTACATCAAGTACTGTAAGCTCGGGTGCAAAATCTGGCTGCAATAACATTCGCTAAACAATATAATGGGAACTACCACAATATGACATTGTTGTCCGCCCTGCAGCTACGCCATGACACCATCATTTTGCCATGGCAACTGAACTCCTTGACCCCCCCTGTTTCTGTTTTATGGAGACTTTCTAAATAAAGGATAAAGGCAGACCAATCCACATATGCTCGCAGGGTGAAAAAATGCCTATGAAAGAGGACGATTGCTAAATTGAAGAGTTTTCAATAGTAAATTTAGTCTTTTTTTGTAAGCAGTGCGCAGATCTCTTCTTTTTTCTATTTGGCACCTGCTGGACGCTGCTTTTCTTTGAACGTGCACACCCTGAACTGACTTTTAAAATAAAAACATTGCCCACTGAACTCCCTGCCCCCTGTTTTTATGGAGACTTCTTAAATGAAAGTGTGCGTGTGTGTGCATGTGCGTGTGCATGTGTGTATGTGCGTGTGCATGTGTGTATGTGTGTGTGTGTGTGTGTGTGTGTGTGTGTGTGTGTGTGTGTGTGTGTGTGTGTGTGTGTGTGTGTGTGTGTGTGTGTGTGTGTGTGTGTGTGTGTGTGTGTGTGTGTGTGTGTGTGTGTTAAAAACATGGCCATCTGGGCCAGTGTTCCGGAGCTGGGAGGGAAGGAGTGAGTTCCAAGAACATGGAACTTGGTGCCGCCGTCGCAGGCAGCCAGTGATGTAACAAACCATACCAGGGATGAGCTCCGTGTCTTCTAGTTCTAAGTGCTACTCCCATAAAATCTCTCATACACAGACACAGACACAGACACAGACACAGACACACACACCCTGGCTACCGAACATCTCTGTATGTGTATTTTTTATGACAGGCAGAAAATGTCCTGTACGTGTGAGACAGACAGTCTCCCCATTTCTCTCTTCCTCACACACACACACAAGCACAATTTTGCTTTCACACATACACTTACTTCCTTTCTACGTCTCCCAAACACACTCAGACACACACACACACTCAGACACACACACACACACACACACACACACTCAGACTCACACTCACACACACTCAGACACACACTCAGACACACACACACACACACACACACACACACACACTCAGACACACACACACACACACACACACACACACACACACACACACACACACACACACACACACACACACACACACACACACACACACACACACACCCTGTTCCCTAAGCAGCAGCATAGGAGGCCAGCCGGTTGGGTGTGTGTAGTCACAGGGCCGGTTCTAGTCCATTTGGTGCCCTAGGCGAGCACCCCCTTTCCTTTTGTGTATCTAGACCAGTGGTTCCCAAACTTTTTTTCTTGCGCACCCCCTTGTACATTTCAATGTGGTTCGCGCACCCCCTAAACAATGTTTTGGTGTCTTGATGGCCGCTCAGATATGGCTTCACTGCACATTATGCAGTCATTTGGGAATCCTCATTTCCAATACTGTAGACTTCATGTTTCTTCAAGCATACAGTTCACCATACAGTTAAAAACTACTTCATTTTCATTAATGTTGTATAAAAACACACATATCCGCCCAGTTTGGGAAACCCTGATCTAGACATTAGCGTTGATATCTACATCTGATTGAGCACAGATCTAGTTCCTATATATACACCGAGTGAACATGACAACTTTGTCAATGTTTTATTTTGCTCGACTTTCTAATTCTGTGGGACCTTTTGGCTTTATGGCGCCCCTAAGACATGTGGTGCCCTAGGCGACTGCCTTATCTGCCTATGCCTAGCGCCAGTCCTGTGTAGTCAGTTCACAGTGCTGTAACTGTGAATTCCCTCGGGGACCCTCCCCTCCCCTATCGCACAGTGGACAATACTGTGACCAATAGACACGTCCACTCCCTTCTCTGTCCCTCTCTCTCTCTCTCTCTCTCTCTCTCCCTCCCTCCCGCAGGCCTCTCCTCCCTTCCCGCTATGCTGTACTGTACACAGTGACAAGAAGTATATCCACTCACTACCCCATTCGCTCCCTCTCCCCTCAGTGCCCTCCCGTGCTGCACTACCAGAGATTCTTTAAGTATAGAGATATTCCAATGTAATAGGTTGCTATGGGCACCTAACATGACCAGGTTCCGGTCTGCCTAAAGGGGCGTGTCATAATAGAACAGTCCTTAGGTCTGCCTAGGTCTGCCTAAAGGGGGATCCCCCCCCCCGCCCCCTCCCGCTTGCAATAATAGAACCCGGAAACAATGGGCCAATGGAACCTCTCTTTCTCTCTACTCTCTCTCTCTGTTCACCAGTGGGTCTCAACCTTTTTTGAACACCCGCTTCTCCTCATCTTAAGCCTCCCAACATCATGATGATTAAAACACTGCCCCTGCCCCTCTCTCAGTTGTCTCCTTCTCAAGGAGTGTGTAATGTCTTGTGTGTAATGTCTTCTGTATTTATGCATGTATGCTACTTGACACCCTAATTTTCCCTCAGGATTAATAAATGACACTCTACTCTACTTCTCTCCCTCTCTACTCAATGCCCTCCCCGGCCGCACTACTTTTTTTCTACAGTGACTGTATATGCACTGTATATCCCCCCCACCGTTCATAATACTGTACAAAGTGACCGTAAAGTTTAAACTCTCACACTCTCTCTCTCTCCAGCTCTCCCTTCCTGCTTCTCAAACACAAACACCCTTCGTGTTCCCCATCACAGTATACACAGTTCAAGATACAGTGATCCCATAGCAACCCCATCCTCATTCAAAATGCACAGTGGTCCTATAGCCACCCCATCCTCCCTTCTCCTCTCTCCCCCTTTTCTTCCTTCTTTCTTTCTTCCCTCCCTCCCCCCTCCCTCCCTCTGCTCCGCACCGCACCCCTTTGCGCTCACCATTGTGTGGTCCACTGGCGCAGAACTTGGTCTGGGAGATCTTGAGCACGCGGTCCTCCCCTTGCTGAAAAACAGGTCGTACAAGAGTACATTGTAGATAGAAAGAAGGAAAGAAAGCAAGAAAGAAAGAAGAAAACATAAATAAATAATAAACAAACCACCACTAGTGTCCTTAACCAGAAATATGCAGAGTAATACATATGTGAATAAAAACCAAACACTGCACGGTTCAAAGGGTTTTTTTTAGACATTGGAAATACCACATAATGAATAGGTAACTGTCCTGACCTGCTGCACTTGGAATAGCAGCACTGTACACTTGACACTTGGCAGAGGCCTTTGTCAGAAGTGATTTACAATAGACGGTACAAAGACAAAAGGTTGGGGCAACATACTTCACTTACACTGTCCATGTACACTACTACACTACTACAGTTCAAAACATAAATCCCAAGTTGTCTGTATCTGTTGCACTGCATGATGCAACACACTGCGTAATGACGTACAGCAACCATGGCCGTAACCAACACTGAGGACACAGAGGTCATGTCCTCTGTATTTTTCCTCGGAAATGTAAACTTTCTCTATTATGAAAATCGATCTATGACCAACGATGATAATTCAGTCTGTATACGCCACGACCATTTATCCTCAAAACGGTGAGTAATAAAACAAACGTAAGAGTTTCAGTGAAGAGTTTGAAGCATTCTAAATGTACAGTATGACTCAGTATTTGACCTCAATATTTGGAAATGTCTCGTTGCGGCCCTACAAGTAACATGATGGTAACATAATAGTCTTGACAGTAACAGTATCAGGTAGCTGCTCCTGGACACTATAATGATGGTGACATACAATCTCACCCAAAAGAAGACACTTAAGACATTAAACACAGTTTGCTGTATCTGTTGTGCTACAATCAATGGTAACATATAGTATAGCCATAACAACACGGTATCAAGTACCTTTTCCTGGTTCACTATGATGATGATGACATACAATTTTAATGCACTAGTAGTGATTTCAATTTTAATGCACCACTAGTAGTGATTTCAATTTTAATGCGCTAGTAGTGATTTCAATTTTAATGCACTAGTAGTGATTTAAATTTTAATGCACCACTAGTAGTGATTTCAATTTTAATGCACTTGTATGGCGACAGTGTCAACATGTTCCTCGATTCTGGTCCCTACGATAATGGTGGTGAAATATCTTTATGTTACCCCTTCCCCCTGAATACTAACACCACCACCAATAATAAGTATTCAGTATGACTGGGAAAATTGCATTTTTCATACATGAAAAGGTGGATCATCTTCATGTCTGCCTATTTGAATTTCCAGAAATAGGCCTTTTAGTCTGCAAAAGTTACTCTATGTCGATTATACCAGTAAATATTAGTATATTGATTAGGCCAAGATCAGATCAGATATGGGAAAAGGTAGCGCAATTATAATGAGCAGCACAGTTACAATACCTACGTTGGCCAAAATCATACAACAGAGTAAAACCAACACAACAGTGTAAAATCCAGGATTGTTGCATCAGTTGCACTACATCAGCCGTTCCCAAACTTTTTTCCCTGTGCACCACCTTGTACATTTCAGTGTGGTTCGTGCACCCCCTAAGTGAATATTTTGGTGTGCTGATGGCCAGGCAACTATAATTCACTGTGCATTCACTGCACATTATGCACTGTTGTTTTGGGGAAACCTCTTTTCCAATAGTCTACGAGTTAAACTACACTTCAGATGGACCCTTCCAGCATACAATTCACCATCCAACTACTTAATGTTCATTAATGCTGGATGAAAACTCACATATCCAGCATTGCTCTATTCAGCTCGCGCACCCCCTTAAGGCAGGCTGCGCACCCCCAGGGGTGCACGCACCACAGTTTGGGAAACCCTGCACTACATGGTGCAACATGCTATAACATCAGGGTAACAAATGAAGAGTTTCATTGCAAAGGGACGCAAGCACCATCTTTTTTTTGCTTTTGCATTTTATTATTGGAAATGACTGCATCATCTGTGTGTGAATTCTTGCCATTCAAATATTTTCAGAGCATACTTTTTAAAACCAATATTAAATACATTTTGCAATGCAATGCAATGCCAAATACAAAAAAAGCGTCAATTTCCAAAATGTTCTGAAATGGATATACGTCATTTTGCATTGAAGCTCTTCAGATAGCCTTAACAGTCAGGTATAGATCATACCTGTTCCTGGTCCACGACGATGATGGGGAATCCCATTTGTTTGGTCCAGGAGCTCATGACTGCAGCGATGGGCTTCCCGCTGGCCTGCTCTAAGCAGTCCCACAGGTCCTCTGGGTGGGGGAAACATGGAGATGGAATAATATAATAATAATAATAATACTTTCGTTTTATATAGCGCCTTACAAAACACCAAAGGACGCTTCACAGAGTGTTGTGTTGGAAAGTGTGAGTGTGTGTGCGCGTCAGTGTGTGATAGACATGTTGTGTGTTGTGTGTATATCAATATAGACAGGGTGAGATTTGCCCGAAAACAAGAAGGGGGCATACGTTTCAGATTTTAAGCAATATCAATGGAATTACATTAAACTGATTAAAATTATGTGGGGAAAAAGTGGCGATATCAAAACCAGAAGGGGGGACACTGTTGCAGGTTCAATCCCCACCCTTACCACCCTACCAGCAAGGCACCTATCCCCACTCTGCTCCAGGGACTGTAAGCAATAGCCTGTAATATCTGAAATTGGCTTTGGATACAAGTGGCAGCTAAGTGCAATGTAATAATAATACCTGTGTAAACACAATGCTATGACAGGTTTCTCTGTCATGAACACAGTCTGAGCTCTGGAATCCAAGCAAGTTCAAAAATGGAAGCTGTGATGAAAATCTTAAAATAGTGTGTGTGTGTGTGTGTGTGTGTGTGTGTGTGTGTGTGTGTGTGTGTGTGTGTGTGTGTGTGTGTGTGTGTGTGTGTGTGTGTGTGTGTGTGTGTGTGCGTGCGTGTGTGTGTTTCCTGAATCTTTTTGGTATGATGCTGCTTTTTAGCAGCTCACATCTTTCCATCCAGTAATACACGATGTGGGTCAGTGGAAAAACAGATCTCTCAACCTCCAAATCTCTGGCAGTTCCACAATTTCAATATCAATGTACTATGAGTCAATGTACACACCATACAGTGGCAATTAAACGGAGTGGAGTGATTTTCTTATGCAGTGTTCTAATGGTCAAATGGTTAAACACAACAAGCCAATCAAGAAGACTGTGCGGAACTTTGATCAGGTAGCCGGTTTTTCATTGGCTGTAAATGGTTAGGAAAGGTCTATTGATGTGTGTAACAAGTACACTTCATAATGTGACAATAAAAGTCACTCTGTTCTATTTGTATGTGTGTTCTAATGGGGGAGGGGGGCTGGGTTGTGTTCATCACAGATAGCCAACCAAAACAAACCAATCAAGGCGGTGTCTGCGGAAGTTTAATCAGGTAGCAGGCTTTTTATTGGCTCATAGCCTGTAAACAGCTGTCACACTACAGAAGTAACTGCCGGTTAACATCCCTGTTACCGACTACAGCATAAGAATAGCTCATGTGAATTGCTTGTTCTGACAGATTCACACGCGCACCGCACAGCACAGCACAGCACAGCACAGCACAGCACAGCACAGCACAGCACAGCACAGCACAGCACAGCACAGCACAGAAGGGGTGACTCATTTCATCAAGTTTTGCCTAAACGACTTTCCAATGCTGACAGCCAAAGAGACGGATGAGGCTCATCAACATCAAAACCTCAAGTGGTTTGAAGCAACACATACACATCATGTTCAAGCATGTCCAGACGTTTCACAAGTGTGGGGCAAAAAATAATATACTTCTTTAGTCATAACCTCCAGTGACTTCAATGTCGTCTTGTGATGTCCGTTTTTTTGTGTGCAAAGACAAGCGCGCAAAGCGCGCAAAGCACACGTGCACGCGCCTCTCCCGTCACACACACGCGCGCACGCACACACACACAGGCGCTCGCGTGCACAGGCACACACGCAGCCGCTCGCGTGCACAGGCACACACGCAGCCGCATGCACACCCCTACACACAAAAGCACAATCACACTCACTTCTGGCAACGTTCCACAGAGTTTATTTTTAGCCCAGTAAGTATACAGATGGACAAACCCTCCAGGACAGAAAAACTGCTGCTGGAGTCCGTCCTCTATCTCCACCTCCCTCTCCATCTCTGTCACAGACACACACACACACACGAGCGCACACACACATATGTACGCAGAGACTGACATCGGCTCACACTCGCACACTACAGGAATAACATGGAGACACATGTATGCATCTGCACGTGCACTCACACACAATACAGAATAACATGGACACCCACAGACAAACACACACAGACACACACACACCATTTCCAAGTTCAACTCCAGGCCATATGATCTCATGCAGGTCAACCAGGAGTCAAAGTCAAGCCACCCATGTAATGAAAGACCCCCACCCCCACACCCACACTCACGCACACTCACACTCACGCACACACCCGCGCACACACGCGCGCGCACGCACGCACGCATATACACACACAAGCACACACACACCACTTCTGCATTCATTCTCACCTCCCGGCCAGTGGCCTGCCGCCTACCACACACACGCGCTTATGAGAATAGGCTGATGATGAATTGTGGGAGAGTCCTGAGGTCAGTGAGAGGTACACCACACTCATAATGACAAAGCAATGTCTGACCAGGATGAAACTAGTGTCAGTGTCCAGGATTAGCCCTTGTGCTAAAGCACTCAGACAAATGCATCCGGCCCCCGTTTCTCAAAAGCATCGATGCTAACAAGCTAGCAACTTGCTAGGTTTCCAATGGGAAATGACATTGCAACCAAGTAAGTTGCTAACTAAGTTAGCAACGACGTTGTCGAGAAACGTCGAGTCGTCGAGTAATGTCGAGTAATGTTGAGTCGTCGAGTCCCCTGGACCACAAAAAAATGCATTTACTGCTTTGTGCAATGTACTGCACGGTAGTGCATTATGCATTCCTTTCCCCATTTAAAGGGGTATTAATACAGTTTAAATACAGTTAAAAATATAAAGTGTCTTATTTTTCATGTGAAGCGTTGTCTTGCTTTAAGACAAGTTAAAAGAGGGAGTATGTCGCTAAGCTAGTGAAAGTCAATGCATCCATGTAGCATTGCTACATACTACACGGATCCATTTACTTTCACTAGCTTAGCGACATGCTCCCTCTTTTAACTTGTCTTAAAACAAGACAACGGCTTACATGAAAAATAAGACACTTTACCACCTATATAAACCCTGGCCATCGATTTTAACGGTATTAAGCCCCAAAATAGTGGCATACCCCTTTAAGTCATGGTGATATCACAAACACTGAACCTCCTGATTTTCACTGCCATTGTTTCATGGAGACTTTTAGCATGGAACATGGAGACCATTTCCAAACATCATATAAAATCGCCTCAAATCGTAATCAATTTTGCATCGCTTTGAAGTGCAGGCATCCCATTTCTATCAAAATGAATCCAAGTTTGTTGAAAAAGCTTTCTTGCAGTTGGGGCAGGGTTCACTAGGCGCACTTGTATGGAGACTTGGCATGCGGCAAACATTCGACATGTCGGTGTGAGGTTTTTTTTATATGCACTCAGAGCTACTTCTGGGAAACGCTGACTGACTCGGAACCACTAAGTGTCAAAAACAAAGCGTCTGATTCAGAAGTAAAAACCGTGCCACAGTTTACATCAGACACAGGTGACTTCACAGAGTAACATGAGGAGTGACTAAACAACGTGAACGTACCCTCCTCTTTGCCAAATGGATTACAAACATAGTTGCAACTTCCTGCATACCTTCACACATCATCATCAACACCATCCAGGGGTGATAGTGAAAAAAAATCCTGAGCCTGAACTTTTATCCCTGCTCTAACGACGAAGACAAGATACTGCATAGTGACATAACGTAGGCCTATTTTGACACATTATTCAAACATTTAATAGCCTGTGTATGACCATTATTCAAGCCTGATAGTAGATGAAAACCCTGAACCTGTAACACTTTCTGAGATAAGAATAACCTAATGGCTAATTACAGTATTATCAATGTTTTATTTTTGCAAACTCTGTCAAGCCAGAAATCAGGCATGGAGCCTGAATACTATCAGCCCTGACCATCACATTCCACTGCATTCCACTGAGCTGACACTTTTGTCCAAAGCGATGTACAGTAACGCAAATATTTTTGTTACAGTTCCTGGAGCAACATGGTGGTTAGGTGGTTTGTTCAGGGGAACTTCAGTCATGGACAATATGGGATTTGAACCTGCTGCAACTTTCCGAAACAAAGATCCATCCCCCAATTAGTTCCCAAATCCAAATCCAGGGCTTTTTCTAGGAATTTCTGGCATGGGTGGAGCGCCCCTATTTCCCTGTTCAGAAAAAGCCCTGAGACCAATTCCCTAACCATTAGGCTGCCCACATATCATGGAAACGAAAGAGAGAGCTTACCTGTAGATGCATTTTTGTGTTGAAACTTCAAAAGGTACGAGTGCATTCCTTTCCTAAAGTCCTGCAAAACAGAAACAAGAAGAGTTTGACATGATATCACATCAACTGGGTGTTCACACAATGATCTATACTAGGATGCATGACGAGGACAGGGGAAATGTTACACAACTGTGATGGGGCATTACATCCCCACTGACAAATACATTAGGAAGATCTAGACAGTGGATGTTATCAAGACGTTATCTGTGCGTTATCTCCCCCAAGGGCAGTTAAGTTTACACAAGGACAGTGTTCGCCACTGCAGATATGGTAGATATCAGGGAGATAATTTCTCCTGAATGGGACTAACTGGTTAAATAATAGGTCAAAGAATGGAAACATACTGGCTACAAAAAAAAGTGGGGCAGTGTAACAGCAAATGAGGACTTTTTTTTTTTTTAAACTCATCCACCACCAGCTGGACAGGACAAATGAAAGCGGCTCAAATAATGACGAAGTGTAACAGTAACTACTACTTTCAAAAGCAACCTGGACCCCATTTCTTGAAAGCATCATCGCTAACCAGTTAGCAACTTAGTAGATTGCCAATTGGAAATTGCCTTGCAACCAAAAAAGTTGCTAAATTAGCTAGCAACGATGCTGTCGAGAAACGCACCCGTGTGCGATACAAAGAATCGACACATGCCTAACTGTTGTCTACAATCAGTACCACAAGTGGCAACTTCTCAAAAAAATACACCTCTGGGCACACTGAAAGCAGAGATTCTTTAAGTATAGAGATATGCCAACATAATAGGTTTCTATGGGCACCTAACATGACCAGGTTCCGGTCTGCCTAAAGGGGCGTGTCATAATACTCCTAGCATTGAATAGAACAGTCCTCAGGTCTGCCTAGGTCTGCCTAAAGGGGGATTTCCCCCCCAATAATAGAACCCGGAAACAATGGGCCAATGGAACCTCTCTCTCTCTACTCTCTCTGCTGAAAGGCCTCAAAATCTTCTGGAAAGAAGCCCACGTTTGAACACTTATGTTTGAATGCAGAAGTGTGAAAAGACAAGAACAACAGCGTGTGGTAACACAACCCAGAGCCATTATGTGGCTCGTCTTCATCTGCTCACCTCGTCTCCTATGTAGTTGTGTAGCATTCTGATAACGGACGCTCCTTTACTGTAGGATATGGCATCGAAGATCTCATCTACCTCCGAGGGGTGCCCCACGTTCACCTGTACACATCATAAACACAAAGGGACGTCGGATTGCATTTCAGTGTATTCAGCACAGGCTTTTTGTGGCTGACTTACTTACTGTTGAGGAGAAAGGACAAAAGTACAGTAATAACAATGGGAGGTGTGAGTCTTTAGTTCAAACTCTACTCCAAAAGGCCAATGTATAACACAAGTAAATAACACTAGCATAGTAGTACAATAAAATAGGTAACTGAACGAAGGAAGGACAGCTTAAGAATCACACAGCTGGTGTAGGATAACATATTGAGGAGTGCTTTAGAGAGTTTTTATCTGCTATTGTCCAGGTAAGCATGAACACTGCAAGTACTTAGTGAAAAGGAGGCTGGACTCAGAAAAAAGGAGCTGACGAAAGGAAAGGGTGGTGAGGAAGGGTGATAAATTCGGAAAAAAAACCTGCACAATCTCTCTTTATACAAACTGTTATCTCTCTCTTTTATACAACGAGGATTACTTGATTGCTATGATCATCTCTTCAAAAGAGTAGGGCCCGACCGATGTGTTTTTTTCAGGGCCGATACCTAAACCGATATTTATGGAAATGGGAGGCCGATAACCGATATGTGCAACCGATATATAGAAATATTGTTCATAATAACATTTAATGAAATATAAATTATTATACACATATATTTCGTTATAATAATGAACTCTCATGGACTCAAAGTGGGGAGAGCAGAATAGAAGATGCATTAAAGAACGAAACAGCTGCAAAATTGGTTGTGAAAGTTATACAAACTTATCTGTGGAAATTTATTGAAAATAAGTCCGATACAGATATGCCAAAAATGCTAAATATCGGCCCGATATATCGGTGGGGCCGATATATCGGTCGGGCCTTACAAAAGAATATCCTGATTTGAGAGGATAACAAACCAACTAATTGTACCTCAATGGGGTGGCTGTTGTCAAGCGCGTCCAGGTCCAGGGCCCGCGTGTAGTCGGCAGACACAAACTGCGTCCAGATGTCGTACTCGGGGAAGCAGTGGTCCACGCAGAGGTACTCGATCCACGAGGCGAAGCCCTCGTTAAGCCACAAGTGGGTCCACCATTCCTGCATCAGAGCAATGAATCGTTAGCCAATAATTGCAAAAGGAGAAATATCGCATTGTTATTATTATGCAATGATCACGATCATTATAATTTGTTGTTATATATGGCTTTAAATAAACATTGACAATGTTTGTTCTAATATGTGTAGTGCAAAAAAATAGTTTATGCCCATTATGAGACTTTATAAGATAGACTTCCTTTTTATTAGCTATGTATTACATCACTTTTTCTAATGCGTTTACAATGTGTTTTACTAATGTGTACATCACATCAAAAATATCTTCCCTCATCCCAAAAAGTTTTTGCTTATCCAACCCAAAGCAGAAACAGGTGTCACCATAAGGCAATAAAGCTCTTTTCTTGTTTCAAGATGTTTCATTTTTCATTCCAAAAATGCATGTTCAGTTCTTAGAACTGATGGTCGAGTTCCCAGTTCTAAGAACTTTGAGTGTTGAGTTTTGGATGAGGGGTGTAATGCCTTGAAGCTGAGAGAAGAAAGCCCAGATGCTGATTCAATGACTCAACACCTGCGAATGTATGCGGAATGCTGAAAAGCCTGGCTGTCAAGTGTGGAGGTGGAACGGTAGGTGCTATATTGTGTATACTGTAGCACTGTTGCCAGTGACTGCTCCTGCAAGCGAATTGAAAACACTGTAATGCTCGGTTCAGCAAAACGGAAATCCATCCAAAAGACTTCTTTTTAAATGCAAATAGTCTGCACCATTCTGACTGAATAAAGCATTTCAATTTAAGATGCTTCCTTAACCAGCTGAGTCCTCAAATATTCATTTTGAAGAAAATGGGTATCTGTAGGCTACATCGAAAACACAAGACAGTCCTCAACACACAAAACAGTTTCTGTAGCTGAAGAGCAATGTCCCATACTGCTGTGTGTACAGGGCCCAACTCTCTCTCTAGGCCTTCTCCTCTCTCTCTCTGTCCCTGGAGGTCTCACTCTCTGTGTGTGTGTGTGTGTGTGTGTGTGTGTGTGTGTGTGTGTGTGTGTGTGTGTGTGTGTGTGTGTGTGTGTGTGTGTGTGTGTGTGTGTGTGTGTGTGTGTGTGTGCGCGTGCGTGCGTGCGTGTGTGCGTCAAGGTTTCTTAACCACTGATGTGCCGGCTCGTGGCCCACTACCAGCATGGATGCTGAACTTCAGTACTTCAGAACTTCAGGACTCAATTCTCTCTCTCCCTGCCTGTTCCTGTGTTCCTGTCTCTCTCCCCACCCCTACCGTCTGTCTGTCTGTCTGTCTGTCTGTCTTACCATGGTGACAAGGTTCCCGAACCACTGATGTGCCAGCTCGTGGTCCACCACCAGTGCCACCCATTGCCCTCAATTATCTCTCTCTCCCTGCCTGTTCCCGTGTTCCTGTCTCTCTCCACACCCCTACTGTCTGTCTGTCTGTCTGTCTGTCTGTCTGTCTGTCTGTCTGTCTGTCTGTCTGTCTCTCTCTCTCCCCACCCCTACTGTCTGTCTGTCTGTCTGTCTGTGTCTGTCTGTCTGTCTGTCTGTCTGTCTGTCTCTCTCCCCACCCCTACTGTCTGTCTGTCTGTCTCTCTCTCCCCACTCCTGCTGTCTGTCTGTCTGTCTGTCTGTCTGTCTCTCTCCCCACTCCTACTGTCTGTCTGTCTGTCTGTCTGTCTGTCTCTCTCCCCACTCCTACTGTCTGTCTGTCTGTCTGTCTGTCTGTCTGTCTTACCATGGTGACAAGGTTCCCGAACCACTGATGTGCCAGCTCGTGGCCCACCACCAGTGCCACCCACTGCCGCGAGGACGAGCACGAGTTCTTGGGGTCGATCAGAAGCGCCGTCTCCCTGCGGAGCAGCCAAGACAGCAAAAAGGTCACCAGCACAGACAACACAGCCAGATACACACAAGCGCACACGCACGTGCAGACACACGCACACGCACACGCACACACACGCACACACTCACGCACAGGCTCACGCACAGGCTCACGCACAGGCTCACGCACGCGTACACACATGCACACACACACCAGGGGTGGAACTTAAGTTTTTTCCCCCACCAGTCACGGTGGCAGGTAGATTTCAAAATCTACCAGTCACTCACTGTTTTTACCAGTCAAAGTGACTGGTGGGTTGAAAAATGTACCAGTCACCACTGAGATTTACCCGTCATTGGCAGGTGAACGGGTGCTTATTTCCATCCCTGACACACACACGCACACACACACACACGCACACACACACACACGCACGCACGCACGCACGCACGCACGCACGCACGCACGCACGCACGCACACACCAGTGCCAGACCACAGCCAATGCAACACTGCTGCACCCAGAGTAAGCATTATCACACGCTAACATGACACGGAGCCATCCAACGCTTGTGTTAATGTCCAATCTCAAAAGAAGGTAGTTGTATCAAACATGCCCCTGTCTTAAACCTCTAGATCTGAGAACAACACACTTTTTCTTTTAAAAAAAAAACGTTCTATCAGACAAATAACATTTTAAACTAATGACCATTTAATTACAATTGCAAATGAATAATTAGTAAGAGGGCTCCTATACTAAAATAGCGTGAGACAGACAGGTGTGTGGGTTGGGTATGTCGTCTGGAACACCCCGTACGTCTGTTACTCTTCTCCAATCTCATCAGTCATTCATCACATCACATCACATCACATCACATCACAGAGAACCAGGTCCTGCCGCCACCACTGTGAATCCAGCTTCAAGGGAAGCAGAGAGCGGAGAACAAAGGGGTCAGTTGTCCCGGGCCCAGTGAGAGAGGCTACCCAGAATTGGGTCCTTGTTACATTTTATTTATTGGTTGGCTTTCAGATGACTGTTCCGAGCCTGACAAGAGCTGTCAGCGGCCCTGCATGCTTCTGTATTTAACAAATGTCTTTCTTTAATCTGTGCTTAAAGGGCTTCAACACGCTGATGTGCTTAACCCATTTTATTTCTTTATTTATTTTCTTTTTTTCTTTGCTCTCATGACCCTCTGGCCCCATTGTGCTAAACTTTTCCAAATCGGTAGGAAGGGTGATTCCCAAAAACATTTTGCCACTGATACACAAAAGTCTGTGCACTGTGCTATATTGGGTTCCATTTCCCCGTCCCCCCCTGAGCTTTTTTCCTGCAAGGGATTTGTGAGTTTACCCACCTGTAAGTGACAAGGCCCCAGTTTTCCATGGCACCTGAAGGGGGGTGAAAGGATAAAATATCAAAACTGAGGCTTCAAAATAAATTATAGATGTTATAGCTATATGGCAACAAACAGCATTGCAATATTTATATTGCATAACACATGGCTAGGTATCTTGCATTTGTAATTCATGCATTTTGTGTCCCACATGATTTGCTCAGCCAAATTAGATGGAATTCTACAAGCCTTGATGCCCCATAGAACAGACGGAGACGAGTGCAGTGCCCTATGCTGGAGACTAATTCCACAGGTATAAATAAATTAAAATGCTGAATTAATTTATGCAAGTAGCGCAACCCTTGCATCAATTAGCAATTGCTTTTCGCAGTTTTTAATATTCTGCAGAAAAGGAAAAAAAAACAAATGCAGAGTTGAGACCATGTTGCTGTGTACTAACTTGCAGTGTTCAATGTGTGTTAAGTGCTGTAGTATACTCACCAGCAGCAAAATCAGCAATAGCTATGAGATCAATTTTAGGCAACGGATAAGGAACATTGAAGTAGTCTTTGTAGAAGGGTAAGGTCTTTGTAGCAACCTGGGAAAAAAGCAGACAAAACAGAATATGAAGAAGTTGGCGAGCCTGACCGTTTAATGGCCTGAACCACAAGCCATACCTGTCAACCATCCCTAATTTCCCTGGAAACTCCCTAATTTTGACTCATTTCCCGATTTCTTCCCGATTTTACATTTTTCCCGGAAATATCCCGGATTTTTCACATTATCAAAAAACAACGTCGGTCCAGCAATTATACCCACGGCCCTGTCCGACGAGCCACACCCCCTCTTGAAGAGAGAGACAGAGGGTCTTGCTTATCAAGCTACCTGCCAGAAGATTGTATGCCAGATGCCACCAAGAATTGAAGTTCCTTGAAAATACGAGCCGTCTGTCACCCTCGAGCTCCGTAGTTTTCTAGCGATTGTGCGCTCACTCTTCTCCTCAGAAACCATCAGTTCATGCAACGCATAAAACAGCCTCGGAACAGCGAATCATGTGATTAACCTAATCACAACCTGCAGGCTACCAGCACGAAGTTTTGCACGAACAGACAACTTATGCAACAAAACAACAAGAAGAAACTCATTGCGTTCATTTCATTGTTTTGTTTTCATTACATTGTTTTTCCACGCAGTTGACAGGTATGCCACAAGCGCTTACAAAAATCAACTTTGGTAGTAATGCACTCTTACACACACAAACATTAAGTATATCATTCTCAGTTTTTAATGGCAAAGTGTTTCCCAGCCTGCATTTGTAAGCAGTTCAGTCACTTTCATCCTTCCAGCTATTCAGAGGTGAAATTCAGAGGTAAATTAGAGGCTGTCAAACCCTGCACACTGTAAACAAAAGGGGCTGCAGATCACAAGAACCAACATCATGTAATGTCTGACAATGTTTAAAAAAAAAAACAACAACACATATATCACAAATGTTTTAAGTTGATTCGATGCTTCACTTAATACAGTGTGCCAACTAAGTACAGTACTTCCAATACCTGGGCACTGCCCCAGTAACGGACAAAAATGCAGTGACAACAATGTACACTGCGGGCCTTAACGTAACATAAGAAATGTGGCGTTCGGTTCAGTAGAAGAGTTTGGTCAACAAGTCTCTTATTTCTGTAAATAATGTTGATCAGACGGCCAACCTCTTAATGTCAAGTATTTCAAGTATTTGTAAGCGACATACACCGCATTCCACATTATTACGCAAATGACATTTTTTGCCGTTTTCCCAAATAATCAATAGAAATGACAGTCGTACTCTAATGGCTGATGACTTGAAAATTATGACAATGAAAAGGTTTTTGAATGAACCTTCCAATGATGACGGTATTTTTTAACATAATAAAAAAACTTAAAATGGCAAAAATGCTCTGTTCCAAATTATTACACAAAAACAGTTTTGGAGTGTTGTAATCCAAATTTCTTTCTTTTTTTCCCATTTACATCAAACAGTTGGCATTTGGTAGACATAAACCCCCATTGAAAATGAATGGGATGTTATGTCTGGTGAGTTAGTATGTCATCACCTCCAAAGCACCTAAACGTGGCATGGAAATCTACGGGTATATTGAAGAGTGAAGTGTGGGTCACCAGACCAAACAAACAAAAACAGCTGAGAGCAAAGCATCAAGGATATCTGGGCTTCCATAACTCCCATGCAATGCCCTGCCATTGACTTCAATGTTAAACGCAGCATTCCAGTTACTAAGACAAAGAGCTCATCACCAAGTATTGAACAATGAAATGTAATTTAGAAGGTACCAAATTCCAACTGTTTGATGTAAATGGGAAAAAAGAAAGAAATTTGGATTACAACACTACAAAACTATTTTGCGTAATAATGTGGAACAGAGCATTTTAAGTTTTTTATTATTTTTTAAAAATCCGTTATCGTTGGAAGGTTCATTCAAAAACGTTTTAATTGTACTCTAATGGCTGATGACTTGAAAATTATGTTGACTGTCATTTGTATTGACTATTTGGGGAAACAGCGAAAAATGTAATTTGCGTAATAATGTGGAATGCGGTGTAGTTAGCGTTTGAGGTGAAGGAAATGTAAATACAAGCATGAGAAGCTGTGTAATATAAACAGCAGCCAACTGCTATTTTGGCAAGCTAACGCTATGCTAATCAGTCACATCCAGTAAGTGCACATCGATAGTGTTCCAAACTGGTCCATGACACCATGCACTTAAGACCTCAGTGCACTGTGTGCACTATGCACTAAACACCAGTGCACTGACACAAGTGTGCCATTTGAGACACACAATTCCTCTCTCTCGCAGTACACTTCCCAGTGCTCCACTGAAGCACCCAGTCCTAACAGAGGCCTCATCATCCACGGCTTGTGCACCGTGACCCTATACACAGCAGTGCACAGCACAGAAACACAACAAACGTCCAGCAAACGTTGCCGCAAACAATGCAGACAAAATAAATAAACCATTTAGCATGTGTTACAGCCAATACTGTTTTATCTTATCTTATATTTCAATCAAATCTTTAAAATTGGCTCTGCTTTACTTAAAGTGATGAACGACAAGAAAGGTAAACGGGACAGGAACGGGAGAAAGGAACATTTAATTTATCAAGGAAATTAGCTTATTTCCAAAGAGGGTGGTAGATCACTTTAATACAGTGTACCAAGTTCCCCGCGCCTGTGACACACTTCCCAACACCTAGACCTGACTACGGTATTATAATCCAAGGGCTTAGACATCGAGCAACAACATGAAACGCAGCTGATGAGTCAGGATGGAGTGCAAGGCAGGGCAGGGCAGGAGGCAGTGCTCAGGCTTATCTGACGATTATATGTAGCAGGAAGCTGAGCAATTTTGGGAGCCTATTGCACATTTGTTTGGACAGATAAGAGGAAGACAGAAGCTATTTCTCTGAGTTTCACACTCTGTCAAGTTAAGGTCTTTTTCATGTAGTATATGCAGCAGTGCACTAAATGACGTGTGCTGCAGGGGACGTGAAACCCAGCTGATGACTCAGGATCGAGGTCTGTCCAAGTCCCTCCACTTGGCGACAATCTTGCAGATGCCTCGGGGTAAATGTAATGTAATGTCTCTGGTGAAACCCAGGTGATGACTAAATCGGGGTTTACAGTCGCACCTCGACTGAGGTACAGTACAGAAAAGTAGCCACCACGCCCCCCTGTGCAGCGATAAAACAACCCCTGGATGCGGTACACGCATGGTTCTCCCAGGCTGAAATGTCCGTGAGCTGCCGCTATGCTCTTGGACTGTGATTGGTCAATGTGCTTGCAGCAATGCAGCAATACTTGGCCCTGATAGGTCAGTGGTGTTCTATTGTTGTACCCTAACGCAGAGATTTGAATCAGGAAAAGGAAAAACACGATGGTTGACTTGACACGAAATCACTGGAGTTAACTTGACATGGAGAAAAGAAACGGTGTTCCATTTCTGTAGTACAACTCCCTTTTTTTTTAATATATATCCATAAAAGGCCTTCATCATGACAAGGATATTCGTTTGTAGTGTGGTAGTAGCAAAGAAGCCTCTTTGTTCGTTTGTACTATAGTGTGGCATAGCTAGCTCCTAAAACAGGGTTCACTAATATCCTGTAGGGCAGTGTAGTAGTACAGCAGTACAGGGGCTTATCAGGGGTGCATTTCTCAAAAGCGTAGTTGTTAGCCTGTTAGCAACTTCAGTAGTTGCCAATGGGAAATTGCATTTCAAACAAGAAAGGAGCTAATGTAGTTGGCAACTATGCTTTCGAGAAATGCACCCCTGGCCGGGGAAGAGGTGTGGGCATCAGGGGCATCTAGTTTTGGCAAAGGACGCGCTCAACTTCTTGGAAAAACGAAGGTCTTTGGGTGCGCGATAAAATGTATCAACTTAAGGAAGAAAAATCCGCACTCACAAACTGCGTCTCATTATTTATTTATATTACCATCAGGGGCATCTGCCATCTGGAGCAGCCAAACAGACAGCCGGGAGGGAGCAGAGCCTGACTCTCTCCACTCCACTCAGCCTTTATTCACTTAAGCAGTAACTGTTGGGCAACTCTCCCAAGACTTCGATTTCCTTCAACCAAGTTATTCTTAGAGACTGATAAGTGAACAGAAAGATGGAAGCATATACTGTACGTACATCGAAGATGGAAGCAATGCCTTAAAAGTGCAATGTAAACATACAGAATATGCTTAACTGATACAAAACCCTTTAGCTTCAGCCGTGTCGTATAGGGCTGTACGTTAAGCTTTTTCACTAGGAGCACAGTTGCTCCTAAATGAAAAAAATTAGGAGCACAGATACAAATGTAGGAGCACAGATACAAATTTAGGAGCACTCTGAAATTTCGCACTTTGCCTTTGTTGGGCAGCATAGCGTGGCCAACCACCACCTTACCTCCAGTGCAAATTTGCCCTGCTCCGCCTTCCCGAGTGGCGTGTAGACGCGCACCGCGATGCCGTCCGACGACTGGCCCTCCACGAAGTCGTACTCGCCGATGACAAAGGCCACCAGGTACGTGGACATGATGGGGGTGGTGGCGAACTTCACCTCCACCAGA
>NC_085857.1:20454548-20502048 GCF_034702125.1 Engraulis encrasicolus
TAATGTGCACATCTTTCTCAGGCATCTCCGTTTGAATGTGCATGCTTGCTTGAGGTGTTTGCTTGCTTGTTTTTTGTTTACACGAAACTGTTCAAGAGTCGTGTGTGCGTGCTTGCTTGTCTGGTTGTAGTGTGCGCTTGTTTGCGTGCTCAAGCTATGTTAAGTCGATATCTCAGCCTTTCCACGCTTTCATGCGCAGGTGTTTTCAGAAATCTATGTTTGTACGTGCACTTGCTTACTGGTTGTGAGCTTACTTGTTTGTCGTTTGCCTCCAACAGTGTTACAGCACAGTAGCGGACTACTTTATCACAGTCTTTCTGTGTTTTCATGTGCTTGTGCTTTCTCTGCATGTTTGAGTGTGCTTGCGTAGTTGTTGTTTACCTCAAACTGTGCTACAGTGGTGTAGCTGACTACTGCAATTACTGAGTTTTCACGTGCATGTGTTTTCAGGAATACCCATTTGTATGTGCAATGTATGCTTGTTTACTTGCAGTATGTGTTTGTTTGTTTGTTGGTGTGAGTGTGTTACAGCCATGTTGTGTATGAGTTTGATCATCAAATTCCGTATACAAAACTGACTACTTCAAATGGTTTGTTTAAATCAAATTACTTGTGTCCCAGTCTTTTTTGAGCTTTCATGGCCGAGTGTTTACAGACATATCTGTAAGTGTACCACTAGCTTGCTGCCGAGATTCTTGTCTGTTTGCTGTACATTTCATAGTAGTTGTTTACCTCAAACTGTGTTACGGCGGCGTAGCGGACCTCTCCTGACTGACTTGCATATTTACTCCTGTAGAAGCCTTTCATTTTGTCGTTCAGCTCTCCGACAAAGTCGATCTTCAATGAGCCGGCGCCTGAGGGGACAGGAGAAGTAGAGATGGAGGATGGAGGATGGAGGATGGAGCGGGGGTGAGGTGGGAAGAAAAAAACATGATTAACACAACCAGCCCTCCAACCAACACTGAGGCAAAACTATCATGACAGCTACTAGGGGGGGGGGGGAACCTGCTTGACAACACAATGTCTCTAGAGACCGAAAAAAATCAGAATCAAAATAAAAATCGATCACAGACGTTTGTCTTAACATTACATTTTGTTAACACTCTTATTCACAGCAACTTACAAAAAGCTGCATACAGTGTGTGGGGACAAATGTAGAGATAAAGGATGGAGGAAGGTCGGGAGAGGAAAAAAACCTGATTAACACAACCAGCCATGAACCAACACTGAGGCAAAAACATCATGACAGCTACTGAGAGGGGGAAAAAACACATGCAGCAGGACAACAGGATCTCTCCAGAGAGGAAAATTCAGCCAAAGGAGTTGGGGTTTTTTTGTTATTGTTTTTATTTCATTACAATTTGCAGATGCTCTTAACCAAAGTAACTTACTAAAAGCAACATCCAAAGTGTGAAGAAGAATACAGAGCATCTGTAAAAACGGTTACAAATGGCCTCGGTCACAAGGGATATTTCATTCCGAGTTAACTCTAAAGTAATAAAACTTCATGCAAGCTTTGAAAAACACTTCACAATTCGGAATTCACATGGAATGTAAACTCTGGAACTATTTGAATCTGAATGATTAATTTTCAGTTAAAACCTTCATGTAAACATAGCCAATGACTATATGCTTTACAACAACAAGAGCTCTGAAGAGAAGGGAGAAAAAAAATCATTCAAGGTACCCATTTGTTCGATTGTAGCCTCAAGTGTTTTCACTGTTCGACATGCCATGGACTATTTCAAGACACGTTTTGTTTAATAGTTAATGGTTTCCCCACCGCTATCTATGCAAGGAATCTAAGGCAGCCAGACACAGTTTCAGAGGTCTGCTCGCTTTCTTTACTTTCACATCATCCCCTTGTCATGAGCACCTTGTCAAGAGGAGCCATCGGCCAATGCAACCACACACACACTGCAATTTTTGGTCACTCTTGCAGCAAGAGTGCATCATATCCAGTAAGTGTATTGTGCAGGTTTGTGGTGGACCGAACGAAGCAGCTGGCGTTGGTGATTCTATCAAGATGGTGAATGTGAACGTCTTTTGGCAGCTCACAATTGCACTTGTCCACCAAATTCAAACACTCCACACACAGTCTGTCTCACACACACACACACACACACACACACACACACACACACACACACACACACACACACACACACACACACACACACACACACACACACACACACCACACACACACACACACACACACACACACACACACACACACACACACACACACACACACACACACACACACACACACACACACACACACACACACAGCTAGTCTTGTGAATGTCCCTCTAATGAGGAAATGCCAATGGCAACTGATGAGCTCTGGGTTGACATGGAGCTTGTTGCCATCCACCGCGCTGAAAAGCCCCTCGCTCTACTCGCTGACAGCTCAGACAATGACAGAGGGGGGAGAAGCACACCACACAAAACACACACACTACCCCTACAAATTACAGTGGTGAGTGGAAATTTCCATTCAACCGAAGTGGGAAATCTTTCGATGGCTGTTCAGGTTTTAATAGGAGGTGTGTGTGTGTGTGTGTGTGTGTGTGTGTGTGTGTGTGTGTGTGTGTGTGTGTGTGTGTGTGTGTGTGTGTGTGTGTGTGTGTGTGTGTGTGTGTGTGTGTGTGTGTGCAAAGTGTAGCGGCAGAACTGGTCTCTTACCTTTCTGAAGGGCGGTGGGAAATGACAATGTGACTTTCTCATCCTCGTTCTGATAGTTGAAGCCCGTAGCATTAATTTCTATCAGGGATAAAAAAAAAAGACATAAAACTGGTGAGATTTTGTGGAAAAAGAGTGCAGTAACTTGAAAGCTAAACCATAGCTCTTTTACATACTGAGCATGCAACTTAAAAGTGTAGTCTCATGATTGTTAAAATAATGAAAGCTTTAATTTCAAACATGGAATTAAACACATCAGAGACAAACATTTCTAGAGGTGACAAAAAATATTTGTGCAAGCTCAACAACTGTAAAAGTGATGCCCTTTGGCTTATCGCACATCAAAAAAAACATCCAACACCATCCAGCGCCTCAGACAAAAATCATCATTAGTCATCAAAACCACTAGATTGCGGCGCTTGCACTGCATACATGCAGTAGCCCGGATGAAAAGCATCATACTGCTCTACCCGAGCGACAAAGATGAAATAAAACCCTTTGTTGTGCCGCAACTCACAGTTATTCAAGATAGCACTGACTACGCTCTCATCCGGGCCCTTCCCAAGAGTGACCTTGTGTTGCATAGCTGTGTCACTATGGAGAGATGGAGAGATGGAGAGAGAGAGAGAGAGAGAGAGAGCGAGAGAGAGAGAAGGAGAGAGAGAGAGAGAGAGAAGGAGAGAGAGAGAGAGAGAGAGAGAGAGAGAGAGAGAGAGAGAGAGAGAGAGAGAGAGAGAGAGAGAGAGAGAGAGAGAGAGAGAAAGAAGGAGAGATAGCAAAGGAATAACGCACGAGTGACACTTCGCATCTCCACCCCCCCTCTAACCACCTAAGGCTAAATTATTCCCGAGTCATTGAGCTCCATTTCCAGATTTTGTGCTTCCGCAGACAGACAGACAGCAATGCCGGGACCATCTTGCCAGCACCAGACCTCCATGCACACGTAACTAATTACATGGGGGATGCTAATTGTTTTTGTGGTAAGAGCATCTGTTGATGATGATGATGATGAGGAGGAGGAGGAGGACACTCAACGGCTGTGCCACCATTCGGCCACCTTCACGGCATGGCACGTGACCGGCACGACACAAACACAAACAGGCTCCCTACTTCAATCAGGGCCGCCGAAAGGACAAAGGGGTCAGTTGTCCCGGGCCCAGAATTGGGACCACATTACCAGAGATTCTTTAAGTCTCTACTCTCTCTGACGTTACATTGTTTGTCCTTGCATGTTTGAGTAGGGGGGGATTGTCAGATTGTTTTGTCCCGGGCCCGGCAAAAGCTGTCAGCGACCCTGACTTCAATTAACGCCTCACATTTATACAGGTATGTTTACTTTATTTATTTCTCATTACTAGGGCTGTAACGATACACTCAACTCGCGTTTCGTTTCGCGATTTTTGACCTACGGTTCGATACACCCCACGATTTCTGAAATGTATCTCCATTGAAGTTTGGAAACACTATCACATCAAATCATAAGGTTGTTTTCTGGACTAATGGGTAACAAAACTTTGAAAGGGTGTATCACGATACTGCCTCCTTGTATCACGATACAGTATCGTGACTCTGTGTATCACGATTTCTCGGTTCGATACAATATCGTTACAGCCCTACTCATTACTGCCACTCTCCCCATTTTTCATTTGTTTTCATATTCATTTGTTTACCTTATTCATCATTTATTTATTGGGGCATGCAAACACGACAAACAAAACTGCATGTTGACCTTACTTCCCGTCCCTTCAGTTTAGCGATTAAGTGTGTGTGTGCGTGTGCGTCCGTGTGTGTGTGTGTGCGTGTGTGTTAATGGTAAGCAGCTGTGAGATGCCTGCGAAGGGCAGGTCGCCATGACGCTAGTGCCGCCGCTGCGGCTAATGTTTACCCAGCGACTCACACAGGCCAATGGCGAGACCAATCCAAACAGGAAGACAAGGGTGGTGGGAAAAAATAAAAAAAGGAAAGGAAAAAAAAATAAAAAATCAATGAGGTGCTGATGGAGTCCCTTTTTGTCGGGGGATACAAAACCCCAAGCTAATCAGCGAGGCCTAATCACTGGGAGCTGGGCCCACTGCCTATGATGGCTGACACACTGCCAAAGCATGAAGGCCACTTATTAGCCTAGAGCAGTGATTCTCAAACTGTGGGCAAGGGCCCACTGAAGAGCCCTGAATGTACTCCAAGTGGCCCTTGAATTGAGCATTGTATTGTTTTACTGGGTCAGAGGTGAGCCCCAGACATTTAAAAAAAAAAATTGAGTGGGCACCAAGTTAGAAAAGGTTGGGAAACACTGGCCTGGAGTCCAACTGCACAACTTGTCCTTCATCAACCCACCACCCAACCAACTGGCTTAGTCAAACGGGGTTATCCTGCTGAGAGACAGACAGACAGACAAACAAACAGACACAGACACAGACACAGACACAGACACAGACACAGACAGAGAGACAGAGACAGACACAGACAGACAGACAGACAGACCAACGCAACCGAAAACATAACCTCCTTCGCTGAGGTAGTTATAAGATTTAAGTTTGCCATAAAAAAATAATAATAATCTTGCACTCCCTCCCCATTCTGTGCTTGAGTTACCAAACTCCGAGCATGAAGGCCACCCATTACCCTAGAGCAGTGATTTCCCAAACTATGGGCCGTGGTCCACTGGTGAGCACAGAAGGCAAATCATTTTCTAAGGCCCTGCCGTGGCCCAACGGTGGGGCACTGGGTTGCTACGCCGGCGACACAGGTTCAATTCCGGCCAGGGTCATTTGCCGATCCTTACCCGATTCCTGTCATAATCTCCACTTTCCTATCAATAAAGGCACAAAAGCCCCACAATTTGAAATAATAATAATAATAACGTTGTATAATAATATGTGTGTATGGCCCATTCACCTCTCTCAGAAATTGACCTGATATCACCACTCAAGATCTACAGACCTGAATTACACACCCACCGCCCCCCACACACCCCCACACACAAAGCCACCCAACAGCTGTATGCATCCTACCTTCACACGCACACACACACACACACACACACACACACACACACACACCAAACAGCTGTATGTATCCTACCCTCACACCAGACACAGACACACACACACCACAAGCCAGCCAGGTCACTTACCGTCTCCTCCTTCGGGTGTGAAAGACGCTGTGATGATGTCGATGTCTGCGCAGTTCATCACAATCTGATTCGTTCCCTGTACCACCTGCGGAGAGGATGACAAGTGACAACACCATTAGAATGGGACCAATCATCACTAGCCGAAATAACTAGTGGCTGTTTATCTTACTAGCCAGACACACATTCATCATCAAAGTGGCTAGTGAGTTTTCTTTTCTACCAGCCAAACTGAATTTTCACCAGCATTTGGCTATTTGGCAGGTGCTCATTTAGAGGCCTGGACGGGACAACCAGTTTCTCCCCTGGGTCAGCAACAAGATATCTTAAAGGGACACTGTGCAGGAAATGGTCAAAAAAGGTACTGCAACTATGCTGCTCATTGAAACTGGCTTGCCTATTGCAAAATTCGATCTTTTCATGAAAGTTTACTAAGTAATTAACTAATATTTTCTAGCATGATCCAAGTACAGCCATTTTCGCTGCTAAAAATGGCTATTTCTGGAAATTCAAAATGGCGGACCATGGAGAAGATCCCCCTTTTCACGCATGAGAAGTGCAATTTTTCCAGTGATATTGAATACTTAGAATTTGATGGTGGTGGTAAGTATTCATGAAAAAGGCAACATTAGTGAATGGGCAGCATGAATTCTGGAAATAAACAACTAAAAATCTCACAGAGTGTCCCTTTAAGCATCCAGTCATCCATCCATCGAGCCAGTCAGCCAGCCTGACAGCAAGCAACCCCGCAAACGTCTCCAATGAAACGGCAACCACACCGCACCAGTCTTCACTTGGTTAAGAGGGTAGGGATGCCTTCTAATTCCGTTACCGTGTGTGTGAGTGTGTGTGCGCGCGTGTGCACGTGCATTGTAGCTGTGGAGAGACAAGAGCATGGAGTCGCCCGCAAATGCTGCCAACAAAACCGCACAACTCTTCACTTGGTTAACCGAGGAGAGATGCCTTCTAATTCCATTACGCTAGCTGAGTGTCTGTGTGTGTGTGTGTGTGTGTGTGTGTGTGTGTGTGTGTGTGTGTGTGTGTGTGTGTGTGTGTGTGTGTGTGTGTGTGTGTGTGTGTCATTGAAGGTGTGGAGAGACAAGGACATAGAGAAGCCAAGAAACTGCAAGGAGCCCGCAAATGCTGCCAATAAAACCGCAACGAACGTACCATTCGTCACTAGGTTGAGCTAGGGGAGATGCCATCTAATTCCATTACTCTAGCTGTGGAGTGTGTGTGTGTATGTTTCTGTTTGTGTCTGTATGTGTGCGTGCGTCATTGTAGGTGTGGAGAGACGAGAACATGGAGAAGCCAAGAAACGTCAGGGCGCCCTCAAATGCCGCCAGCCAGCCTCTGAAACACCTCCAAGCCCACCGCAGCACTCCACACTTGCATGGAATTGGGAACTGTGTGCGACTGTGTGTGTGTGTGTGTGTGTGTTACTGTGTGTTTGTGTGTGTGTTATTTCTGTTTGCGGGTATGCGGGTCTGTGTGTACCCGTGTGCGTTTGTCATTGTTGGCTTCTCCATGTTCTCATCTCTCCACACCTACAAACGGCAGGGCGCCCTCAAACACCGCCGCCAGTCAGCCAGCCAGCCAGCCAGCCAGCCAGCCAACCAACCAAGCCAACCTCCGCAACACCTCCAAACCCACCGAGGCACAGCACTCCACACTTGGTGAAGCGAGGCCAATTACTCCGCATCGGATATTAAGAGAGCTGCTACTGACGTGAGGTGACGAGGCGTGCCAACTGCTGACACTGTGGTATGCATGTATGTAGTATGCCTCAGTACGCAGCTGGCACCGTGGGCACCCGACACTGTAGCTGTGGTGGTGGTGGTGGTGGTGGTGGTGTGTTTGTGTGGGGGGGTGCACAGCGCACTGTACTGAAGGTGTGGAGAGACAAGGACTTCAGGGAAGTTAACGGCGGGGTCAATGGATAGCCATGGGAGGAGTGTGTGTGTGTGTGTGGGGGGCTGGAGCGAGTATTTGTGGGGTATGGATGCCAAGGAGGATGCTCTCTGACTTTCTGTAGCTGTGTGAGTGTGTGTGTGTGTGTGGGGGGGGGGTGCACACTGTACCGAACGTGTGGAGAGACAAGGACTTCAGGGAAGTCAACAGCAGGTCAATGGATAGCCATGGGGTGAGTGTGTGTGTGTGTGTGTGTGTGTTGGGGGGGGGGGGGGTATTCAGGGGTATGGATGCCAAGGAGTGATGCCCTCTGACTTTCTGAAACTGTGTGTGTGTGGGGGGGGGGTGTTGGGAGGTCAGGAGAGACAAGAGCTTAAGAGAGGCCAAAAACAACGCAGACTAATGGCTAACTGAAGGGACATAGACATGTACATGCCAAGGAGGCATGCCTTCTGACTCAGGGACTTTAGCTGTTGGCTTTGTGGCCCAGGCAGAATGGACTGTTGTAGGTGAAGACAGGAGCGAACGATGAAAACGAGGGGTGAATGATCAGCTAGGAGTTGGGGTCGGGGGGGTACCCCCTAACTGTGGAGAGACATGGACATGCCAAGAAGAGATTCCTTCCAAGTTACTGTTGCTGTGTGTGTGTGTGTGTCTGTGTGTCTGTGTGTCTGTGTGTGTGTGTGTGTGTGTGTGTGTGTGTGTGTGTGTGTGTGTGTGTGTGTGTGTGTTGTATTGTAGGTGTGGAAAGAAAAGAACATGGAGTAGCCAGCAAACATCAGGGGGGGGGGGTTAAGTGAAGGTGCAGAGACACACAGACATGGATGGAAAGAGAATCTTCCAACTATTATCTATCTTTCTATTATCTTCGACTAGCCAACGACAACAAAGGCACATAGGAGGAGGCAACATCGACGTGTGTGCGTGTGTGTGTGTGTGTAGTACGGGGGGGGGGTGATCTCAGTGGATCAAGAACTTGCGAATTAGAATGGTGAACACCGATGTGATGAGAGTAAGTTGTATCCGCCAAGCATCGATGCCCATCATCAAGGAGCTGAAACCACACTCATGTTTGACCTGCTCCCTCCTGCCGCTTCATTTGGTTGACTTTGTTCACATGCTGTCGAGGCAAGTGTTCTTTCAAAGTCAATTCAGTGGTTCATTGATTCGCAAGAGAATCAGTCAAGCGCACTTCTGAATTCGATTTGCCACCCTCCATACCACGACACTAAGCACATTTTCAGGAAAAGAGCAATCTCCCTGGAGGTTAAATGAGAGCAGCAAAGACGAGAACTAAGTTACTGTTGCTTTGAGTTCCTCAATAACTTAACTGAGAAGGAAAATTAAGTTTGAGTTACAAACTAATAGTATGTTTTCAACACAAAAGGGGTTCCACGCGCTTCTGTTTTTTCATCTGGTGCATCAACGGGAGGGAGGCAGGTAATCTTGAACGAAGAGAAAACACCGGAGCAGCTCAGGTGGGATGCTTTTCTTTTTAATTCAAGTGCACAACATGTTAGGGAATAACGTTTCGATGGCAAGCCATCTTCACAGTCTATGTAGTAAGTTATGTTTTATTGTTTGATTTCAACATAGACAAGTTGAGTAAAGATGCCCTCTTATTTGGACTACCACACACTTGGAACAACCAAAGAGGAAAAGTGATGTAGTTTTCGATAACTGGTCAGAGGAGGACAAACCAAGTTAGAGCAACAAACTAATAGCGCTTGTCAGCTGTTTGCTTAGACACGGACAGGCCCAGGAGAGATGCCTTGTCATTGAGGACAGCCAAACATTAAGGACAACCAAAGAAGAGATCTTGTGTTCTTTTAGCTCAGGAGTCTTAGAACCAGTACCGGTTGGAGCAGTGGTTCTCAACCTTTTGTTGAACAAACGCCCCCTTGACCTCATCATAAGCATCCCAACGCCCCCTCGACCTCATAATAAAATACCGCACCCCCTTCAGTATTCATGTCCCCATTAGTGCAGGGGGACATTCTGGTGTGTGTTCATAGTACGGCCCTCAGAGGACGTTTGCAGCCCTCGGATGAATTTGAAGTGGCCCCTCAAATGAAAAAAGGCTCAAATGAAAAAAGGCTCCCCAACCCTGCTGTAGAGCTACAATTGAAAAACACTGAGTCAGAACAACATACTACCAACAAGCGGTTTGCTCCTGCTACTTTATTTCTCCTCTGCTACTTTATACTGCACCCTTCCATTTAGGGATGCACCGATACCGATACTGGTATCGGTATCGGCTCCCGATACTGCTCATTATACTCGTACTCGTCAAGCACTTGCAGATACCAGCTATGAGTACTACTATTACTCAAAACAATGCAAAATCTTGTCATGTTCTGTGGACTTGAAATCAGCATGGAAAAAATGCCACCTCATACATTTATTAACATTTACATCTAAATTAAAAATATTATATATAAATATATATAATTAAAAATTATAAAAATATCACAGGTGGAAAAAAACAAGGCCATGCATTTATTTTCATTGTATTTTGGTGGTAAAAGGTATCGGTATCGGTACTCGGTATCGGCAAGTACACACATTAATGTACTCGTACTTGTATCGGTTTTCAAAAAAGTGGTATCGGTGCATCCCTACTTCCATTGCAGCAGCGTGGGGAAATAAATATGCCCTCCCAGACAGGAAGCATTTCCAGCCAAAATACACAATAAGTAACAAAAAAAAAAAACATACAATAGTCCCGCCGCCACCGCTGCCCAGACCCAGTAATGCGCATTCTAGTCACGTCAGGCTGAAGCCGACCAGGAAAAGGGCACCGCTGTATCCTGGGGCCTGGCGTTGTTGTGGTTTGCAGACTGCATGGCCGTCTGTGTGTGTGTGTGTCTGTCTGTGTCTCTCCCTGTCTCTCTCATTCTCTACCGTCTGTGTCTGTTGTGGTGATTTTGTAGAATACATGGGCGTCTGTGTCTCTCTCTCTCTCTCTCTCTCTCTCTCTCTCTCTCTCTCTCTCTCTCTCTCTCTCTCTCTCTCTCTCTCTCTCTCTCTCTCTCTCTCTCTCTCTCTCTCTCTTCTCTCTCTCTCTCTCTCTCTCTCTCTCTCTCTCTCTCTCTCTCTCTCTCTCTCTCTCTCTCTCTCTCTCTCTCTCTCTCTCTCTCTCTCTCTCTCTCTCTCTCTCTCTCTCTCTCTCTCTCTCTCTCTCTCTCTCTCTCTCTCTCTCAGAGGTACGTCTGTGGTGGTCAGCCGTGTATGCCCATTGCTCATCACCAGCCCAGTCTCCAGGACGCGGAGCCCAACTGAGGGGGCGTGTAATGCACCATGACAGCCAGGGGATGAGGGGAAAGCTTGGAGATCCTGTCTGTGGGACAGAGGACCTGATTGACTGGACAACCTTCCAGCTGCAGCTTCAAAACATATTTGAGTTCAAGAGCAGTGCGATACCAAGTGTAGTGATCTAATCTCAAAACACGTTTTATTCTTCTGGAAGGTTCTGTCACTGCACATTTTTCAGCTGCAGGACCCAAGAGATCCCTGAGGTAATGTGACCCGGGCTCTGATTACCGCGGTCCTTTGGCAGTACATGAGGTCGAAATGCAAGTTTCAGAAAAAAAACACAACTTTGACATTTAGCCATTCATCTATAATTAACTATAAAATGGCTGTTTGGTGTACAAGAGCTTTTAATTACAGTGGATCTAGATTGGGTTGACTTACACTTGCAAATACAGTACTATTCAATAGGGATAACCATTTTACAAAAAAAAAACCTAACGCGCTAAGGTAAATTAAACTACATATTCTCCGAAACCACAAAGCAGCAGCAAACTAATGAAATGGAGCCATGTGCCATGGGTAGCCGGTGTTTTGTAGATATGCACAACCCGTCAAGCCAACCTACCAAGCCATTAGGCCTACAACGCATGTCAACACGCCAAAGGGATAGGGATAGGGATAGGGTTTGGGCTATGTCAACAGCCTAATTGGTTGCTCAGTTCGATGAAGCAGCCCATTTCTGCAGAGCACTGGCACGGCACCTGGTGTAACCCTCGTGTACAGGGTGCAGATTGCCCAGGAGCAACCCAGCCCCCCTGCGGCTACCGCCATCTGGTTCACCCAGGGTTGCTCAGCAGTTTTTTAGGGCTCAGATGCCACCTACGCAGAGAGCAGGCTACCTGCACAGCAACCTCACCTCACATTCCTCGGTAAACCAACAAACAAATGACAGAGCCACAGACATGCATTTCAGGAAGCCGTGGGTTGCCCCATCTAACCCTGTTTGATGACCAGGAGCTTCCCGAATCTCTTGCCATCTGGCCAATCCAGCCTCACCTCATCCCTTGGTAATAGAGGAAGAGGAGCACTGTGCATGCACTGCACAATAAGACTTCACAATTTGGGGAGCACAGCATTAAAGCACCTATAACATACTGTGCATGGGGAGCCAGGTTCGAGTCACACTGACCTGGGTAATAGCCCAGTCCTAACCAGTCTGTCTCTCCCAGTCTCTATCTTTGACTGCCCTGTCCCAAAAAAAGACTAAAAGGTAATACAATATATATATGCAATATAAAAAGACTAAGACTAATGCTAATGCACCACATTGGTGCAAGGTAAACTAGGTCTCTCTCCATTTCTGGTTTAGTCCAGCTCAGGTTATGGTTAGACCACCAAGCTCACCTATTTTGGTCGACATTGACAGAAAGATCAGCACCATCATGCATGCACACTGCAGATAGACCAGTTTATGTTCATGCACCCCTTCACATGCTGCAAGAGAAACTAGGGTATGTCCTGTCCTCTTTCTGGTCTCGGTTCAGGTCATGGTCATCGTGGTTTGAAAACCAAGCACACCACCAGCTTTGGTCCGTAACTGAGAACTTGTGATTCATACTTCATACAGAGGACAATATTAGGTATGCACCAATACCACTTTTTTGAAAACCGATACAAGTATGAGTACATTAATGTGTGTACTTGTCGATACCGAGTACCGATACTGATACCTTTTACCACCAAAATACAATGAAAATAAATGCATGGCCTTGTTTTTTTCCACCTGTGATATTTTTATTGTCCATTTCCATGTATATTTAAATGTTAGTAAATGTATAAGGGGGCACTTTTTCCCATGCTGCTTTCAAGTCCACAGAACGTGACAAGATTTTGCATTGTTTTGTGTAATGGCAGTATCGTTTCTGGTATCGGCAAGTGCTTGACGCGTACGAGTACGAGTATAATGAGCAGTATCGGGTGCCGATACCGATCCCAGTATCGGTATGGGTGCATCGGCCCCTAGACAATATGGTTGATTATTTCTTAGCGGCTGCTCGCTCATGCAGCATTCTGCATGCGACAACCATTTGGCATAGGCCAACTCAAACAGTTGTTACAAGTCAAACAACAACTTGGCTACCTGGATAGACTAATTGTGTATACATTTTAGTCACAATATTATGAACTCAAATCTCAAAAATAAATGAGTAAAGAAGCACTCATCACATTTCTTTTTTTTTAATTTTTTAAATTAGACGACAAGGTGTTGAGCACGCTTCCTGATCCTTCACAATATTATGCACCACCAGAGTGGGCCCCATAATCCACCATTTTGTTGTTTATCTGAAACAAAAGCTAAAACTTAAATACTGTTTATCCGCAATTTACAGTTATAAGGTTATGGATATTTTTGGATTTTGGATGCTTTCCAAGGTCTTCTTTCCCAATAAAAATTGAAGGCCGAATGCTCTGCTAACACTAGGTAAAATTAAACAAGTCTTGATGTCGTAATTAAGACGGTCCAATCCAGATACAATTTGTTGCAGAAAAAAAATGAAATTACAAAAAGAATAAGAAACGTAAAGAATTAAAGATGAAAAGGAAATAGTGTAAGTAGTAGTGTAAAAAAAATAAAAAAGGGAAAGTCTTGTGTCAAAGCAAATCTGCTCGAAGGAAGTGTCTCACTAACCCGCACCCCATTTCATGCAAAAGTTACAAAGGGTTACAAAATCTCTTTGCAAGACAGAATCCAGGCTGCAACACATCAGTAGTGGTGCATTTGTAGCATGCAAGGCAAGGCAAGTGTATTTGTATAGCACATTTCATACACAGATGAATTTAGAAGTGAGTCGCAAAAAATAAAAGTAAAAGAAGAAAAAAAGAAATGGAGAAAGAAAAGCATAAACTATAAGAATCAAAAGGAAAGTAGAACATTATTAATAAGACACTAAATAATTAGAATCAAAGAATTAAAAAAAAAAGAAAGAATTAAATACTTTGACGAACCCTTTGCACCCTTTGACCCGATGCTGTGAAGCCCCACACAGCAGGTAGGCTGGCTGGGCTGGCAACAACATTTGGCTCCTGCTAAATAGCTTCCATTAAAAATAACAAGTTGTAGCTCTATAAAAACCCCACAGCTAATTCTACTGCATCCCTCCACCTCCCCAGACCCTCACCCTCACTCACGCATGCAATCTACGGCAGTGGCTGGAGAGCACTTTAGTTAGCATGGTGGGAAAGCTCTGTGTTTTGGAAACTCAAGCTGGCCTTTCAGGATCTAAATGGGGTTTGTTGTGGCTCTGGATGTGGGACCTTTTAGACTACCGTAGATGTTTATAGCTGGGTATTTTGATATTGGGATATTTCTTCCTTTCCGGCATTTTCCATCATAACTCCGTTCACACTCAGTCATTGAGTCTGCAAATATGCTGCAAAGTGGCACCATAACAGAGTCTCTAATTTTCTCGGTTTACATGCCAACGCAAATCTGAGCTTTCACAAATGTCCACTCTTGTTGTCAGGGGCAACATCTGCACTTGTTTTGTAAATGAAAGGCACAAAGTCTGTTTTGTTGTTTTTTTTTTAATACCCATGCATTTATAAACAGGGGCCTTAGATGTGACGTAGAGGGCCACGTCATGAGACCTGAGCCCCGCTGTACCAGAGAGAGTAGAGAGAAAGAGGTTCCATTGGCCCATTGTTTCCGGGTTCTATTATTGCCCCCCTTAGGCAGACCTAAGGACTGTTCTATTCATTGTAGGAGCATTATGACACGCCCCTTTAGGCAGACCGGAACCTGGTCGCGTTAGGTGCCCATAGCAACCTATTACATTGGCATATCTCTATATCCTTAAAGAATCTCTGATGCCGTGTTGTGCTGAGCAGGAATCTCTGGCTGTACTATGGAGCACTGTGGCGCACACTTCATTTTCCAGCCCCTGTTTTATTTTCCCACCCTCTTCATTTTCTCTCCTCTCCATCCATCATAGCTATCTCTCTCGCTCTGTCTCTTTTCTCTTAATGGCTTATATTTACTCTCCCTTTCACTCCAACAGTTTTATTTGCTCACTCTCGCTAACACTCTCCTTCTCACTTTCTGTGTGTGTGTGTATATTAGTGTGCATAGATGTGTTCGTGTGTGTGTGTGTGTGTGTGTGTGTGTGTGTGTGTGTGTAGTCCAATTCCGCCAGTGATATTCATAGACTGTGGCGTTGTGGAGGCCATAGCTAATTTAACGGTCCAGTGGCCGGCCAGCTAGCCTGACGTGATGAAGGCAGTGGCGGGGTGGACCGTGAGCTCTGCAGAGCAAGCAAATTCTCTTTATTTTTTCTTGAAAGGAGGAGGAGGAGGAGGTGGTGGTGGTGGCAATCGGGGAAGCTAGCAGGGGCGGGACAAAGGGGCCAGTTGTCCCTGGCCCAGGAAGATGCGTGGCCCAGAATCAAGTTCTCCTTGCCGTGTATGTATGAAGGGGGGGGGGGTTCAGATGACTTTGTCCTGGGCCCAAACAAAGCCGTCAGCGGCCCTGGTGGTGATGACTACTGCAATAGAACATTATATGTGATTTGTGGCAAGCCCTAGGCTAAGGTTTCCTGGGAGGGCAGGAGGAGCGCACATTAGACTGGGGAGGTGGGTCACCCTGTTACGGCAATCTCAGATTTACAGCCGCCTTAGAGGAGTTGAGGAGCACTTTGGTGATGAGAGACAAATCGGACTTCAATGACTGGCTACCACTTCCAAGTAGGGGGGGGACATAGAAAAAGAGTCATTGAGGGACATAAAATTCACGACAAGCAAAAGAGGGAGTGATGACTTCTCATACCCATGACTGATGTTTTGGGCCTCTGAACTCCAAAGCCTGTCGCACTTACCACACACAGAGAGCAGAGGTGATGATTACTTGTGGAGACCGTTTGCTTTGTGGACTAACCCGTCATTAGTTGCCTAGGTTTCCCCACACTCACCCGCTCCTCCTCCATCCTCCTGACGCGGGCTCCAGAGATTTTCCACTAACGATGACACCTAATTTGCACCTACAATGCTATTTCATCACCAGTGGTGTCAAATCCTTCCTTCATAAAGTAGAAAAATGTAAAAAGTCAATGTAAGAGTATAGTAAAAGTATTCTTACTCCAACCATTTCATCCAAATTACATGCAAGAAAAAGGATGGGTAGTTTTGCATGTCATTAGTGGTATATCCTTCAGAAAATAAAAACAATTCACACTCTAGCTAATGAGATTTCTTGTGTTCGCAAATGCAGACAAAATATACATGACACTTGATTGGTATCCATAAGGGTTTTTGTTCCGTTCATGATCAGGGTGTCAATATTCCCTTCAGAAAAAAAAGTGCTTTCCTAAATGTTTATATTCTATTCTAATACCGGCAATGATCATATCAATTCTACAAGATGGGCCAGAAAGGGTAGTCCTAGTAGTGCCATTGCATATGTGTAAGTAAGCAAATATGAAGACAAAATACATCGTATTGCTTTGTAAAAACCAGGACCTCTGCGAATGATTCTCAAGGTTTGAATAGGTAGTCAGGCGCTTGGTGCTTATCAGCATTTTATTGGCAATTTTCTGAAGAAGCTGGTCCTAATGATTAAACGAATTACACAGGTAAGAACAGCCAAACCAGTCACACTGGCTGCATTAAATGCCAAGGACAAATTAAATACATGAGACGACGAGGTTTTGTTTCCACAAGAGACTGACACCTTTGCTAATGATATGACCATGGTTTGAATAGGCGGTCAGCTGCCGTCTGGATATTACGGCACGGTGGTTATTAGCAATGGGAAGGAAGCGCATCGCTGCAGTGATAGCGAAGGCATCAGATAGCACTTAGAGACCTCTCAGGTTTGCTGGGACCCAAACAGCTACACTCAGGGAAGCCGACAGGGGGGGGGGGGGGCAAAGGGGTCAGTTGTCCCAGGCCCAGGGAGAAAGGGGGGCCCACATTTGGGTCCTCAATACATTATATGTATTAGGTAGGGAGCCTTTTTAGGTGATTTTGTGCCGGGCCTGGCCAAAGCTGTCAGCGGCCCTGCCTACACTCATCCATACAGAGAGAGAGAGAGAGAGAGAGAGAGAGAGAGAGAGAGAGAGAAGAGAAAGAAAACGAAAAGAGACAAAAAGAGACCGAAAATCCTGCGTACCAGGAGGGAGAGAGTGAGACAGACGGGCAGAGCAGTTTGATATCTGCAATGCATTCTGGGAATTTGATCCTGAAGAGCACCAACAACAAACAAACACACACAGAATCAAGACACACATGCAAACTTACAAATGCACACATACTCACACTCGAGACATGCTTACACACTAACAGAGTGTGAACACACACACACACACACACACAAACTTACAAAGCGCGCAAGCACGCACGCACACAAACGCACAAATTCAAAAGTCCCCACAGCAAGGCTGTCATGAGACCTAAACGGGACACTGGAAAGGGCCCTAAGGAGGAGAAGAGGATGTACTGTAAGAGACTTTCCGACAACCAGCTGATACAGAGGCATTGTATTACAAGAACTGAGAATGCCCTACCCCTATGCAAGACATGAGCAAACGTGATGATGCAAGCAAGGCATACAGCATGCATATAAAAGAAACCACGTACGGACAATGAAAACGGCATTGCTGCTTCTTCAATGGCGTTTTTGTATTCTTTTCAAGTGTCACTTTGGGGTTAACCTTTCTGGCTTTACAAAACTATAGGTGACAGGGTCCATGTACACACTCCATTCGGACAATGAAACTGCAATGCCTTTTTTAATGGCCGGTTATTTTTTCAAAGTGCCACTTTGGGGTTAACCTTTCTAACTATAGCTTTCCTGTGTCAGCAAACAACGCCCTTTGGTGTAAAAACCCTGATCGACAGTCTACCCCCCCACACACCTCCTTGTATGTGGCAGTTTGTAAAAGTGTGTCAAACCTCAATACCAAACTAAAGCTACCTAATGCTCTGCAAGCATGCAAATCGTTTTGTTCTTTTTTTTGCATAGGCGCTCTGTGTGAGTCTGCAGTAGCAGCAAGACCAGCACTCCCTTTTCTGTCCATTGACTTTAGATTAGTTCCATGGAGTTTATACAGACACAAAAGTGATGCACAAAGCCTGACAGCAAAAAAACAAACAGGCGCGCTTCCCATTTGGCGCATGCTTGTCAAAAAGACAACATAATGAGACGGCGAACACGTTTGACACAGCGGTGACTGAAGCAGCTGCAAGTCACAAAGGTCACAGCACATGTCAGCAATGGAGACACAGCAGTGTTGTTGAATAAACCTCAAAAGCAGCAGATTTAAACTTGTTATATTTCCATGCTCCCTCCTGAATTTGACACTTGGTGTAACCTGATGCACTGTCACCATGGTCTGGCACAAATGACAAATGACACAGCAAACACAAGGGGGATATTTCCTCAAAACTGTCTGCACAAGTAGCTTTATGCTTTGCATGAGTTCGCACTTGAATAAACAATTGCGAGGCGTAAGCGATTAAGCAAATCTCTAAGGTCGCATCAAAACGTGATCATGAATTGCTTGCTTGGGAGAGGGACACTACACTCCGCTTCTGCTAGTAGAATTCCATAATATTATGGCAGCATAGTTTTTCTTTTCTAGGTCTGAGGTGGCCCCTTACAATCTTCCAAGTCAAACTAGTCTGGATGTGTGTGTACCAATGTAATGTTCTTGAAAACCCTCTCACTGTGCATCGTAAATCAAACACATGCAATTCACACATAACCTTTGTACAAATAAACTACTTTGATTTGAGTCGTTGGGAGGGACGTATCCGCGCATATTTCACACTATCAGAAATAACTTCAGTTGGCGAGCCCACAACTGGTGACTGATGTGAACTTGCTACTAACCTCGTCTCGGCTATGAATTATATTGCACTAAGACAGTCGTCTGCGATAGGGCACACACACTACTACAACAAATGATATTTTGTCATCTCGGCGAATAGTTGTTCACTAGACACATTCGTTGGCTCGTAAGGATATTGTGTAGAACTAACATTATATTGCACGGGCACCCTACAACAGTCACATTTGACAAGCTAGAAATAGTGCCATGCTAACCGTAGCCTACACGAACAGCTCAATTGGTAGCTAATGTTAGCTCACCCTGGCTAGCAAACGCGGCAATTCAGCCTAGATAGTTAGCTTGCTCGCTAGGTATCTTAGGACGTGGTCTTCGCGTGCATTTCGCATGCCAAGGCACTGTGTAACATTAACCTGGAGGAACTTATTTGCGTCTTTTTTCAGTGAGACTTACCTCAATCCGTGCCTCCAGCTTGCCCTCGAAAGTGAAGTCGATTAAGTCGGGCTTCAGGCACAACCCATAGTTGACAGGGTAGACGTCAGTGGGCAACCGTACGAAAGGCCTTCTCTCAGGCATAGTGATTATATTTTGGATGGTAGCGTTTGCAGAAGCGGTGCTGAATTTTACTTTGAATTTGAATGATCTCGAGTTTAGAAATGCAGGCTTCGAAAACAAATTCGGACCTCGGGGAATGACTTGCTTAACGAATGACAGCGAAACCCGACGGCTCAGAAGCAGCAACATAAAATCTTCTGTAATGCTGCTAGCTAACTATCCGTCCACCCCTCTCACTTCAGTTCCTTCGAAACAACTAGATGAGTACGTGCGCGCCACTACAAGGAAATTACGTCACTGCGTTGAAGTGGCCCGTGGCTGGTCAGTTATTTTTTTTAATCTAAAATATTTTGACAAATTATTCTCATACTTTTGTATATCAAATCATATCCTTAATATGCATATATGTATTTGGTCAGGTGTGTGTAGCGTGTGAGATAAATTATAAATTGCTTAGAAAATGTTTGTAACCAATACAATTCTTAAAATAAACCATATTTCTGAGATTTCCCAATCTATTTATCAAAGTCTGAATTCTGATCTCTAATATTGTAATCAATGTAACAGCATCCAATATAAATTGAATACACTGATACATAACCCTAGATGTAACATTTTGTTTATTCTAAAGATCTGTAATGTTGCAGAATAGCAAATAATTAGCCATTTTTGAGACTTGTACCAGAAGAGTCACCTCGCTCACAAATTAGGCCTATATTACAAAATGCTGGGCGTAAATGTGAGGTCTACATCTGATTTGACTTTTCTGAGATCATGGTAAATTGTATTTTTAAAAAGGGAAGGGTATTATAGAATTGGGGAGGGTGGCCCCTGTATTTATTAATAATAATTTAATAATAATTGTATTTGTATAGCACAGTGTCATACAAGGCATGTAACTCAAGGTGCTTAACAAATGGGAAAAAAAACATTGTTAGAGATAGATTTAAAAGGAGAGGTATAGAGGAGAGGCAGAAATAGCAGGAAGGCAGAGGAAGAAGAGATAGACTTACTAACACATTAAGCTTTTGTTTAACGCTTACAAAGTCTACCTTGCTTGCTTGCATCAACAGCATCATGTTTGAGAAGCTTTTTGTCATGTTTGGAAATTACATTGCCGTTCTATTTCTGTACTGTAGGGGGTGGTAAAGAAAGTGTGTGGCAAAAATACCAGGGTATGAGCTGAAGAAGTAGAGCAGTCAAGATGGCGACTTCCATATGCAGGACATTTGTAAATCTTCATCGAATATCTGCTTGCAATTTAAAGGTTGTATTTTGATGGTGTTGTCACGAGTATGTGTTTTAAAGCTGTTTTAAATTATGTAATTTCATTCATTTTCCTTGCGAGTGATTTCAGCTCAATTCACTGACATTCGGTTGTCCTGCTAAGCTCGTGTTGTACAACCTGTCAGTGTCCTCAAACGCTGTTGTTTGCAGCATGTCTTAGCAATATTAATTATTTCTTTGTAAGCATGTCATAAACGTAGTCTGAACGACAGTTATTAACAATGTAGTGGGTCCGTGACTTGCCAGTCAGCATATTACTTGTTATTTACTCTAACTAGATCAAGCAACTCTGCATTATTTTTTTAGCCTAAGCATCTGTCTTGGAACCCCAGATCTTTATGGTTGTTGTTGATTCATCTGGGCTGGAAATCATGACGGGCAAAGGTGTAGGTTTGGCTCGAAAAGTGGTGGGGACATTTCAATGTTAAATTGTCCGGGTATGCTGTTTTTGCATTATATTTGTGAAAAAGTGGTGGAGACAAGCTAGGTTTATCTCAAAAGTGGTATGGACATGTCCCCACCATCCCCCTCTAAAATTACGCCCATCATGACGGGTCTCTGCTGTATTGTCTCTTCCTCGAGTTTTAGAGTGACAGTGTGTGTGTAAAGGTGAAATAAGATGTCTTTAAAAAAAACACCCAAATACCTACTTCTAAATTATTATCTACCCTCTAAACATACTTTGGGGAGACAACAGCCAGGCTTAGTTGTTCATCTTGAAACTGTTCAGTATGAGCTAACATCACAGTGCATTGACCCTGTCAGCAGTAGATCTAACCTCACTCTCATCAGATGAATGTGGTTTCTGCCCTGTGGAGCTAAACCGAGGTTTAGTGTGGAACCAAAGCTCATACATTATCTGACGAGAGCCAGGGTAAAGTAGACCAACCACCTGGAGAGGGAAAAAAAATAACCCTGTGACTTACTAAGCTCTCAATATCTGTCTGGAAAATAGGGTCCAGAGTTCGGCACACTGCTACAGACGGGATGCGCTCTCCCCGTGGTCACCCAGATCCGTACCAAGAAGCGATACTTCATCCCTCCCAAGGCTACCGCCAGGCAGATGACGCAGAAGGAGCAGGAGAACAAGGCGCGAGCGGCAGGGCTGGTTATCGGCCAACAGTACATGGAGAGATCCATCAATATCTCCTGCACAGGTGGGATTTCATAATTGCACTTTCGCTTCCGACATAATTCGGAGCCCCAAACCGAAATTCACACAAACATAGCAAGGATAGTCAATGGGCGGCTCAGACAAAATAGAACTCGTCTCTAATGGCTAGCCGCGACATCCACGATTGTTCGCGGACCTCGGCGCCGGTGTGCGGAGTTGTATTGACAACAATGGAATCGAACTTTGGCAGAGCAGTGCTCCGCACTTTGTCGGAGCTAATGTGCGGAGGCCCTAACCTGGCTACTATTCCAAGAACAGGCTTAAGTGATAAACCTGGCAAAGTGAATCTACAGGAAGTGGTAGATCTGCTAATAGACATTCCACAGGTGTCATTTAGTTCAGAAAATGAGGATTCCAGACTCTTCTATTAGATGATTTACCACTACTTCAAGGGTGATTTAACGTGGTTAACTACAAAGCCAGGTTCTTGGAATACTCTTAAGCACTAGTGTTGTGCTGTGACTGTCGTAAAACGTACCGGGTTTGAGTCCCGGCGGGGAAACTCAACTGTCCTTCGCTACAGTCGGTAGGTTGGTTGCTGTGGCTGAATTGGTTTGCGAGTTGGCCATGTGATCGAAGGGTTGCGTGTTCAAATGGGGTCGTGAAAATATTGTCCAAAAGGGGTCCCTGCTGTAAAAAATTGGGAACCACTGTCCTAACACATCCATTATGGGGCTGAAAACAGTAACCATAGTGTTGTTTTTCTCTCTGTCTCTTCTGCTCTGTGTGCTCCAAAAAGCGGGTGTATTCGACGCATATATCCCTCCTGAGGGGGATGCACGTCTGTCCAGCCTCTCCAAGGAGGGCCTGAAGCAGAGAACAGAGCAAATCAAACAGACCGCCGCCTCCCAGTTAGCGTAAGTACATGAGAATGTGATTTATTCAAATTAGATTTTCATTCAATCTCATTTCTCTACCTTGTTTTCTCTTTATCTGTGTGTTCGACTATTTGTGTTGAGATTAATTACAAACCATGTGGTTCATAAGCAAATGCTAGTATTATTTTATCCTGTTGCCGATTGTTATATGGCTTAATGATCACCGGACCAAAATGACTTCATTTTGCGCCCTGTATTGACAAAAACGGCATTGGCTTGAAGTCATTTAACAGTGTGCTTACAAATTATTTGAGACCTCTGTGTTTGGCTCCTGCTAGCTGCTGAAGTATTGTTCTTTTCCTCATAAGGATTCGCAAAATCAAGGAACATGATACTGAATTCACATCAAAAGACTTTGCTGTGAAAGCGCAGGAGATCTTCATTGAAGCCCACGAAGCACTTACAAAGTAAGGACTTACCACCGATTCTCTCTTTTTCAGAACAGGGAAAGTACCTCTCTTTTTTGTTGTTATTTTACTTACGTTGACTAGTACTCAACGTCTGTCATTCTTGTGCTCGAAGGGCACAGCATTCGTTTCCTTAATTAAATCTGCAAATGCCTAAATTGGACAGAACTCGACTGCTTCGATATCTTTCCACAACTTCCACATCATCCACAAATCTTTTTTTCTAATTTTCTCTCTGTTTTTTCCAGCTTCAACAAGGTGAAACTCCACACCTTGGTGACAGAAAGATGTTACCCTGTAAGTGTCTGAAAGCCGCTCATGTCCCACAACTCTGTTCTCTATTTTTTCACTGCAGTGAACATTTCACTACTCAGAAAAGGTCGTCATCTTAGCCATGTGATGTTACTGAGATTCTAGCCTTGTTGATCCTCCTCCCAGTCAATGTTTATTGAAATTGAATCATAAAATGCAATGACAATGTTTTCTGAATTGTACAAGACACCTGCCAAAAGCGAGCCTATTGAAACGTATGGTGTGAAATTTGCACACACACACACACACACACACACACACACACACACACACACACATATGTTATTTAATAGAGTAATGGTGATACTGGAGATTCTATCCTCATGATTGGCCTCCTGATGCTCCTGGCAGGAAATGGTGCGTGGTAACCGCTACAAGACGCTGCGCTGGCGCTTTGTGGAGTCGCTGGAGCCGCCCAGGGTGGTGCATGCCCGCTGCCCCGACATGGTCAGCAAGGGCAACCTCTACGCCCAGGTCACCGTACGCATGCACTCCCGACAGGTGAGAGAGAGAGATCACATCCAATTACATTACATTACATTATACGTCCAGGTTACTCTACGCATTCAGTCCCGGCAAACGACAGAGATTCAATAACTAAAGTTAAAGAGAGTCCTTGCGCACAAGCTTTCAGTAATACAGGTCTGAGTGTGAGGCAGGGATACTTGCTCTTGAACTCCAATAACTTCGTTATTTAGGTACAGGGCGTTGGTTACAGGCTCTGGAGCAATATGGGGTTAGGTACCTTGCTCAAGGGCACTTCAGCCATGGATGAATGTGCTGGTAAGGGTGGGATTTGAACCTGCACCCTCTGATCTAAAACTTTAGCCGTTGCGCCATGGCTGCCCCAAATTCAACATTTAACAGCCAGAGCTCAAGAGAGTCCTTATCCACAAGCCTTCAGTAATACAGGTGCAGGTGTGAGGCAGAAAAACTTGCTCTTGAACTCAAGCTCGCTCCAAGAAATAAAAGAAGGAAGAAGAACAGTAATCAGTGTTCAATGTTTTCTAAACTTTCATCCTTGATCAAGATTCATTGGGTGGATTGTAATATGCACACTCCCTCCTCAGTCTGTGCTTGTGGTTTCGCGTTTCGCTGGAGCCCCGCCTCTGGAGAAAACAATTAAGTTTCCCCGCTATCAGCCTAGCCACAACAATTTTTGGGGAGGCTATTCTTCATTCACCATCCCGTTTACAAATGAGAAAATAAGCTTTTGTGAGATATTGAAATACAGTGCTGTTTTGGGTGACGTCATCATGAGGCCACGAGGAGGCAGGTGAGCAAGGGAGGATAGGAGTCGGCATATTGGAGTCCACCCATTGTGCATGTGTACGTGTGCGTGCACGGGTACGTGCAGTATATGCAAGGTGTGATTTTTAGGGGGGGATGGGGGGACAATCCCGTCCCCACTTCTGGTCTTGATATCGCCCCTTTTTTTACACAATTTGATCACAGTTCAATGTAATTCCATTGATATTGCTTCGATTGATATTGCTTAAATTAATCTGAAACATATCCCCCCTTCTGGTTTTCCGACAAATCGCACCCTGAGTATATGTATGCCTTTCCGTGTTAATTGTCCTTCCTGTCCTTGTCCTTCGTCAGGCGCTTGCCATCTATGACCGTTTTGGGCGTCTGATGAGCGGCGACGAGGAGGATCCCCGTGACGTGCTGGAGTACCTGGTGATCGAGAGGCACCTCGTCAACCCCTACGGCAGGTGGAGGCTCCACGGCAAGATCGTGCCGGCATGGGCACCGCCAAAGGAGCCTGTACACAAGGTAAAACACCTCAAGCCGTGGATGTGTTTCCATCTTGAACAAATGTTTAGTTGGTAACACTTGACTTGACGGCAGCGCCATACGTATGACATAAGAGTGTCATAACGTGTTTATGACTCGTCCATGACCGTGTCATGACACTGTTTTGAGAATTGTGACACTTTTATGTCGTATGTGTGACGCCGTGGATGTGTTGCCATCTTTGCACATTTAGTGTTTGTTTAATTTCATTGTAGGCAGCTGCAATTCGCACAAGTGTGTTGGATGTAACCAAAGTTATTGTTCAACATAGTAGACATTATTATCATGCACATCGTCCATACGATTGCATTGCATTTCCATAAAAAGGCATGAAGTCCAGTGTTCAACTACATTTAGTACAACCTCAGCCTTGGACGTGTCGCCGTCAACAATGGGTTTTTGAGCATTCTATGAAAAAGAATGCGTTCTATATAGTGGTGGGCCGTTATAGGCGTTAACGTGCTGCGATAATGTGAGACTCTTGTCGCGCGATAAAGAAAATATCGCACGTTAATCTATTCTCAAAATATAGGTTTGGAGTTTGGGTATGCACGTCACCAAAGCGTTTAATTGACATACGCTTTCAGACTGCACTTATCCTCTCCACCTGTTGCTTCAGCAGACCTACTAAATATGAAGTGTTTGCATGCTGAAAACATTTATCCCTCTGCCATAGGTGTTGTTTGAGTGATTTTTCATAAGTGGTAGACTAAAGAGACGTTATTGTTTGAGGTGAAGCATAGAGACATTATTGTGTGTGAGTCCCGACATAACCTAGGCTACAGTTCCTCACGCATTGGATGGAACACATAGGCTAAATAACTTCCATAAATCTTGCCTGTGCCACAATTGCAAAAGATTCCGCGTGATATGCATTTTGAAGATTGCCAAACTGAAACTGTCAATTTCTACTCTCGCTGAATGTTTAAGTTGCAATCGTGCACATTTGCGACTCAGTGAGATATTCTCATGGCAGACGGTAGCCTAATAAACCTCGCGGTTGTCGCGCTTGGGTTTTTTTTTTCTTTTTCAAACTGAATTAATTTCGATTTGTAACTCCTCTGGCATTCTGAGAACAGCTGTCAGGTTTAGGCCAAATCGCCGTGTGCCAGTGCTGTAGGTTCTAGTAGATATCCAGCCTGGCTCTGCTGAGGGCTGCTGTGCCTAGAACTACTGTGCGCAGAGCTCCTCCCTCTCTTAAAGGAGCCGCTGCTCTTTTTAACAGTCAGTGGCAGATTCTCTCTCTCTCTCTCTCTCTCTCTCTCTCTCTCTCTCTCTCTCTCTCTCTCTCTCTCTCTCTCTATCTCTCTCTCTCTCTCTCTCTCTCTATTAGAAATGCTGAATTGTTGAGGTAATTTTGTTTAAATAGCTTAAATGATAGATTTATCTGTATTTGCCTCTACAACTTATAGCGCTGTTCATTTACAAATTTCAGTATCTTATAACTTTAAATGCTTCCTAACATATTGGACACACTTTACACATATTGCAGTGATTTTTTTCATCACCAAGTATCAACATGACCAATTTTTGAAGATGAGATGGATTTTGGAAAAAAAAAAGATGAGCTCTGGTCTAATGCGCCATCTGTCTTAAGAAACCTCAAGGTTTTTTTTGCCATTATTTCGGTAGCGTGCCTATTCTGAATGAGCCATTTTGATATAGATTAATCTAGATTAATCTAGATTAATTTCATAATTACAGTGAGATTAATCTAGATTAAAAAAATTAATCTATGCCCACCCCTAGTTCTATAACAATGCAAGATTCTACTATTCCATATTGTATTGAATGACGCCCAAAATTCTATAGAACTTTCACTGCCCGAACATTCCCGTCACACCGGTGTGACGGTACACTCTTAAAGGTTAACAATAGTCGTTACGCTACAAGACAGTACTTTGCAAATCCAGTTGCACTGATGACTGATTAGAGTGAGACCTTTATATAAAACACTCAGTCAAGCCCTGTGTTGTGTTTGTCTCATTTGGGACCTATGGCTTGCCTATAAAAAGTTTACACACCTATGCTCAAATGCCAGTTTTTCTTGATGTAAAAAAAATGTCCGAAAGAGAAATAAATTCACAACTTTTCCCACCTTTTAATGAAAACTATAAACTGTACAGTGCAATTGAAAAAGGAACTGAAAGCTTTAAAGGGTAGGCATAGACATTTCAAAAACTGAAATGAACATGGTTGTATTGATATGCACACCCTTAAACTAATACCTTGTTGCAGCACCTTTTGGTTTTTATTACAGCAGTCAGTCTTTTGGGGTAGGAGTCTGCGTACAGTATATGGCAATATTAGCCCACTCTTCTTTGCAAAGCCACTCCAAATCTGGGACACGTTTCTAGAAAGCGTAGTTGCTAACTACGGTAGCTACTTTGTTGGTTGCAATGCAATTTTCCATTGGCAACTACCCAAGTTGCTAACTGCTAACAGCTACGCTTTCGAGAAATGCACCACTGACAGATTGCGAGGGCCTCTGCTGTGTACAGCCCTCTTCAGATGCAATCATGTGAATTTAAACTTTTTTTAAATTTCTATTTCCCTTTGAGTTCATGTATTAATTGCTTTGTACAGGTAATAGTTTATATTAAAGCTGGAAAAAAATGTATTGTCTTGCTGACATTTTTTACATCAGGAAAAGCTTGCATGTGAATAAGGGTGTGTAGACTTTTTGTATCCACTGTATGGAAGTGGATGGCTCACCATGTATTTGTATTGTTCACTCCATGTAAAATTAATTGTATTGTATTCATTGTATTAATTGCATTAATGGTATTTATAACGGAAATATAAAACCCAGCAGGTGTGGTTCATGCAAAATGCCGTGTATATGGTTTTAAAGTTTTGATTATGTGAATGTCGCAAGGCAGCATTTATTATATTTTTTGTGTATATAATATCAACACTAACATAAATGTCACCTCATGTTTCCGCAGACTGCCCTGATCCCCGGACCCAAGCTGAAGCCAGAGGAGGAGTATACAGAGCTCAACTACCAGATCCCCAAGCCCAAACCTGTGCAGTGGTACAAGTAGACCAGCAAGGGGCGCTGTTCACCAGGTCAAAACAGCAACATACCCAGACTGAATATCACATGCTCCCCCCTGTCCTCCAGATTTTTTTATAAATAAACATTATACATATGCGTAAAAGGCTGTATTGTATTTTATGTGTATGTTTTCTGCTTCTTCATTCATAACCCATTGTATGTGATTACTTGCCTTAATCTGTAGGGGAAAGTAAAAATCATCTATTACAAACCACTTCAGAGGGGTCAAGATATGCTAATAACTTGCTAATCACACTTAACCCTTTAGCTCCCATAACGGCCGTGAACGTCCGGCTGGATCTGTACCATAACGGCCACGGCCGGCCGGAATATTTTCATTTGAAAATACGGCTGAACGGACGTCATCATGCAGTTTTTCCAGCTTTCAAACACTTAAGCTCAATATTACAGACCCTCCTCGATATACTTTCAGTATAAAAACTATATGTTTATATTATTTTATTTTTCAGTATTTTAGATTTTATTTCGAGATGCGCCGCTTTATGCGACTTGGCAATCTGCCGTCAATTCAAATGCGGCCGTCCGAGATTGAATGGCTACAAACATAACCATTCTGTTTCTACAATCAATATACACTAAATATGAAAACTTCCAACCCTCTTCGATCTATTTTCATGGTCAACAGCACATGTTTATGACTATTTGGGCTATTTTAGATCATGTTGTTTTATTAGGCTTATGAGATGGTGTTCAACTGTGATGGGTTCTGCCATGGTCCTAAATTGCAAACACAACTGTCCAGCCGATGTCAACACGCTACATATTAAAAATGTAAACTGTCTTCGGTGTGTTTTCAGAGTCAAACCATATGTTGGTATCCAACTATCTTAGTTTCCTGGAACAACAGCGACAGCTCTGTGCAACAGGCGCATCGGAAGCGCAGCTGTAACGGAGGCTAACTAGCACAGAGTTGGCGTGTAACGTTGGTAAACCTCCCTCCGATAGCCTCATACAGTCTCGTGCCGTTGGGCCGAGAGACTAGTCTCTTGGCCCAGCGGTATCGTACTGTGTCTCCCATTGCCGAACCGTTGTAGTTGACGGAGGCTAACTAGCACAGAGTTGGCGTGGAACGTTGGTAAACCTCCCTCCGATAGCCTCATACAGTCTCGTGCCGTTGGGCCGAGAGACTAGTCTCTTGGCCCAGCGGTATCGTACTGTGTCTCCCATTGCCGAACCGTTGTAGTTGACGAGGTCGCACGTTCGATCCCCGAGGGGGGTGAACAGGTGCAAGATGACCTCCGTCACAGTGGTGCCGTGACCCGGATGGGAGTGAGGTTTAAGGGGGAGAGTGTAACGGAGGCTAACTAGCACAGAGTTGGCGTGGAACGTTGGTAAACCTCCCTCCGATAGCCTCATACAGTCTCGTGCCGTTGGGCCGAGAGACTAGTCTCTTGGCCCAGCGGTATCGTACTGTGTCTCCCATTGCCGAACCGTTGTAGTTGACGAGGTCGCACGTTCGATCCCCGAGGGGGGTGAACAGGTGCAAGATGTCCTCCGTCACACAGCGCCTACCCATTTTGCGTGCCAGCTTTGGCAAAGCAGTCAAGGACTGTTAGGTAGGCCTACTACTCCACGTTGTCCTTCATAAAAATATGCGTGAAGACGTTGAGTTGAATGCTAACTTCCAATGATAGCCTAACAACGTGGTGTTTGTAGCACTTCAATTCCGTATTACTCGGTGATGCCTGGCGCGTCTTACCTGTGCCAAATCGGGGGTGGAAACTTCCTTAGAGCTCCATTCATGTCCTGTCTGCTATCGCGGACATTTCTACGGTTATCCTTACACGTCTTTGGCATGGTTCAGTTCAAACATTATTAGCTAGTGTAGTCCATTACAGTTATCACATATAATCCATAAACCGACCGCTTGAAAACACTTCTGGGTGAACGACATTGTTGTCGTCACATGTTCATTGTTCAACTTTGACCCTGGATGGATGGATGGATGGACGGAAGGATAGATAGATAGATCGATAGGTAGATATAATAGGCCTAAATATATATATATATATAGTTAGATAGGCCTAGATAATATCGGATTTTATCACATTTTTACCATTTAATCCACATCAAAGGCACTCTATGGGAATACTGAACAATTAATTATCCATAAATGATATACCATTTCTTTTCAAGTTATTTGACATTATTTAAAATATGACCAAAATGCAACTTTTTTCTTAGAATTCTTGGTAGAATTCCGGCCTATTCAAAAAAAGTTCTGGTAGCTAAAGGGTTAAGAGATTATGCACCACAAATTGGTCTGCTTGTTCTCAAAAATTTGCAAACAACGAACCCTGTCCTTCAGATCCCCTAAAAAAAACTATATTTAATATATAGGTCTGGACATTGTAATTCATTGCCTAATTTTACAGTGCGTTTGGTTACTATATCTACAATACGTCGCTGTGGATGGTTTGCTGATAATTAGGCAATTATAATATTATGTGGAGGGTGAAGTACACACTTCATAATACCGTATTCATAACACAATTCTCAGAAAACCTAAAATGCATTAATGACAGATTACTTCGTTAAGTATACTGTACTTCACACTCATAAAAATACCACACTTTGAACATGTTCTAGCATTTTACAAGTAACAATCCCCATTTTTATATTTAATTGCTTGCATCCAGATAGATTTCTGCTACATATGTTTTAAAACATCATCGTATCAGATGTGTGATTTTTGAAGGTAAAGTGAGCAGGTCCACATGGCGGTGCAGATGGCTGGCGTCAGGACAGATGGCGTGTTGTCCACCTCAGCCAGACAGTCAGGCCACAGTGCAGGAGAACTGGGTTCACTGGCAACCCTTTTTAGGGACATGCAGGACGGTATCAAGACACTGTGGTGCCCCTGGGCACTACACCGTGAAGGTGCCCCCTTTATTAACAATATTTGTTAAAGGGACACTGTGTGAGATTTTTAGTTGTTTATTTCCAGGATTCATGCTGACCATTCACTAATGTTACCTTTTTCATGAGTACTTACCACCACCATTAAATTATAAGTATTCATTATGACTGGAAAAATTGCACTTTTCATACATGGGGATCTTCTACATGGTCCGCCATTTTGATTTTCCAAAAATAGCTATTTTTAGCTGCAAAAATGACTCTACTTGGACCATACTAGGACATATTTGTTTATTACTTAGTAAACTTTCATGTAAATATCAAATTTGGCAATAGGCAGCCCAGTTTCAATGAGCAGCATAGTTGCAGTACCTTTTTTGACCATTTCCTGCACAGTGTCCCTTTTAAGTTTGTGTCATGTAGTGCCCCCTAACTAGCCGTAAATGGTTGGTGCCCCTGCCCCTTATTATCCATATCCAGCCCTGGAGACATGGTGGGGCAGGGGGGTAAATCACTAGCAGAGATGTCTAGAAGTGCTGTTATGGATGTGATTACAACACCAGTTATATCATTTTACATAGTTGCAACCAGGGGTGAGTTTCTCAAAAGAGAAGTTGTTAGCCTGTTAGCAACTTTGGTAGTTGCCAATGGGAAAATGCATTGAAAACAGCAAAGTAGCTAATGTAGTTAGCAACTTTGGTTTTGAGAAATTCACCCCAGAGTTGTATGAAGTAAAAGAATAAGTGCAAATGTAATTGCAACACTAGTGGAATGCTACTACATGGTTTCAAGTTTGTAATATCAGACTGCTAGTGTTGTAATTGGATCTGTAAGAGTACTTCTACTTCTCCTTTATACAACTCTGGTTGCAACTATATCATGTCGTGCAACCAGTATTGTTATTGCATCCACAACAGTACTTGCACTTATACGTCTCTGATCACCAGCAACACTGATCGCCAGTGTAGCGTCACTTTGTAATTCCACGTAATTTCACTTCACTCCAACCACTACATCAGGGATGTCAAACTCAGGCCCGGGGGCCAAATATGGCCCGTGGAGCCGTTTTATTCGGCCCGCGAGATCATTTTAAATCTGTATTGCAGTTGGCCCACATGCACCATTAATGTAAAGCGTAACAAGACTTGAACAAGAAATATGGTGTGTCACAGGATGTGCAGACACATTTGAACTAACCTACATGATGGGAAAGAGTGTGTGTGAAATTTAACTATGAGTATGAAGCGCATGTACGCACAATTTTAGTCAATTTTTTAAAATAAATGTTGAGTTCGGCCCGCGACTTTGTTCCAGATTTTTGTTTTGGCCGTCAGTCAATTTGAGTTTGACACCCCTGCACTACATGATGTGTTCTGCATTACGCATTATAAGTACAGATCACATCATGATCGATGAAAACATGAGGAGCCCAAAAAGTGGAATATACAGAAATGGCAACAGACAATGCAGTTGTGAAATTGGAAAACCTCCTAGAATTTACACTGTGGCTGACAAATCCGTTCAATTATGTTATACTTATTTCACTATTATGAATTATTATTTGCTATTATTTGTGTGTGTGTGTGTGTGTGTGTGTGTGTGTGTGTGTGTGTGTGTGTGTGTGTGTGTGTGTGTGTGTGTGTGTGTGTGTGTGTGTGTGTGTGTGTGTGTGTGTGTGTGTGTGTGTACAGCATTTAACCTTGTGTGTTTCGCCTTTGGACAAAAAAAGTAGGCAGTTGACAGTTTATTGTTAGCATGAATCAAGAATCAACACTATCTCAACAATACAAAAGTGGAACACTCCCCAAGCCATCTCCACACGGATAATATCTAACTACATTCTGTGGTAAGACCGGTTGTGTCAATATGAGATACCCACGAGCTACCAAGCCATTACAACGCCCCACAGTAGCACACATACGGGTTAGGGTTGTGGTGTGTTACCAACCCTTTGGTACCTGTAGCTCATCTCGACAAAACCAGCCCATCTCAACAGAATACCGTCTTTGTGAAGTTTACACTGATGGCTTTTTTTATCTGACAAGCAAGGGGGTCATACAAAACCAGGGATTACTTACAAAATTGCTTGAAAATGAATTAAATAAATAAAAATGCCTTGTCAGCTTCATGAACACAAATCACACAAAGCAAAAAAAATAGTAAAACAGTTAGAGATTTCAGCTAAGTGTTTTGTGGGGGGAAAAGTGGCATTTTGTCGCCTCGGATGAAATAGCATGTCGAAATATAGTATCAAATTTGATATATGTTGAACTACATAAGGAATTTTTAAGAGGTTGTGTTTATTACTTCCATTTACACGTCTGCTCCTGGCATGTCAAGTGTGTCTGTCAGCTCGGAAAGTATCACATGAAAAACACATACAGTATATTCACTAGAGAGATCAAAACAACATCAAAGGGGGTATTGAGAAATGGAATAGCGCAATGCATGTGGTACACAGTACACACACACACACACACACACACACACACACACACACATCCGAAAGCACAGACAGCCTGTGTCATTCACTTACTGCCAGGGATCCGCTCGCATTTCACCAGAAAGAGTATGGCACAGATCTCAATACGCATATCAAAAAACACCAAATGGACATGGATTACATTTTTAAAAATTCTCAAGTAAGCATCCAGTGAAAAATGACATACTTTTTCATTAAAGCTATGAAAATGATTGATCGTGTTCATTCCTAATGAAAAAAAACTTTATTTTCGAATGTTTTGAAGTTTTCAAAAGATTGTGCCAGATGGTTGTATAGGTTAGTCAAACATCATGTAAGGGGGAAACGGCATTGCAGTTTGCTATCATAAACAATTTTCTGGATAATTGGCCGCATCAAAAGACAATTGCTGCTGTCATGTTTCACAGTGCTCACACAAAATCCTACCATTGAAGACACAACATAGCAATAATTCAGACCTGTCTGCAGACTTTTGAAATGGCAGGAGCATTTGGGGGGGGGGGGGAACAGATTTCACATACAGGCCCGTTCTCTCTCTCTTTTTCGTTTTCTTTCTCTTGTTGCCATGGAATCATAAAGAGATTCTTTTTCATCAGTCCTTCACTCTTGAGTTTGATGGAACTCATCTCCGTGGCTACAATCTGTTACTAAGGAGAAAATCTCTAAGTGGATAATATTGCTTTGAAAAACATGTCTATAAACAGCATCTTCAAGAGTCTACTGACACATTCTGACAAGTGAGATAGAGGATAATTAGTGTTGTTGTCTGTACATTATGTCGTCCTACGCGTGGAAATATCAAAAAAGTTAACAGTGAATCATAAGTAAGCCTTTTTTGGTTGTTGAAGTGCTGCACGAGTGTGAAAAGCAACAAACTATTTCACAAAGGAATAACATGGGTTTTATGAGGTGACGTGAAGGATGAAAAGGCTTTCGGGAACTTTGTAGAGAGCCGTTTGTCCAGTGTCCAGTGCTTGTAAGTGGTTGCACCAGGTCATCTGTACATACAATAGTCAATCATAGCTCACATCATGGCAGGCCTGAACCAAACACCCGACTTACATGAATGTTTTTTCTCATTAACTGGCCACATGGCTGGGCGAAGATGGGGGTGATGATGGGCTGTGTTGTAATAGGTTGTCATGGGTAAACAGTCAGTGATGCCTCTACAAAATCTCAATACAGCTTAAAGTCAGACAAGGAGAAGAAAAAAAAATCCTACTGCACCCAAGTCAATGAAGTTCAATTCATTGCCATCTAGTACACCCACAAAGTATTGAATGTTTCTCTCTGATGGCATGGGTTTACAGTACAGTCAGAGATTCTTTAAGTATATAGAGATATGCCAATTTAATAGGTTGCTATGGGCACCTAACATGACCAGGTTCCGGTCTGCCTAAAGGGCCGTGTCATAATACTCCTAGCATTGAATAGAACAGTCCTTAGGTCTGCCTAGGTCTGCCTAAAGGGGGATTTCTCCCCACTCCCCCTTGCAATAATAGAACCCGGAAACAATGGGCCAATGGAACCTCTCTCTCTCTACTCTCTCTGGTACAGTGCCTCTCAGGCCTTGACTAGGACCACAAAATGGCCCGGGCATTTTTGGCATAGATCAGCCTCTCACCCCCACCCCTATACAACAATTATGATGCGCCCCATCTAAATTGTGGGCTGGACTATTAGGGGAACATCAGAAACAAACAAACAAAAAAAACGAAAGCATCGGCCCCTGACGACTGTCAGCCCACAGGGATGAATACCAGATTACCAGTTCAGCCCTGGAGGAATGGTAGGGGAACACAGGGTGTCTCGGTTTTTGGCATGAGGGGACATCGTCTCAGCTGTGCAATGAGTGACACTGAGGGGATAGGAAATATGTTCCCACACTGCGGCTGTCCCCTTGCCAAATTAAATCCTGTACATTAGGTCCAAGCAGTATTTTACGGATGCTGTTTAGCTGTTTACCTGGGGTGTTTATAAATGCTGGCTGCTTGATTTTTTTAAATACTTTGACATTGCCCTGTATGCCAGATTACCAGTACAGTCCTGGTGCCTCTACAAAATGTTCAAGTGTGGCAGAGGGCGCGCTCAACTTCTAGAGTAAAATAAATAACTTTGGGTGTGCAAAAAAACAGAGTTTAAGCTGAGTCTCATTATTTATTTAATAAATACCACCATGTCCATAAACAGACACATTTCGGCTGGTTTCGGTGGTATTTAATAAATAAATAATGAAACTCAGCCCATGAGTGCAGATTGTTTCCTCTAAGCCTCTGCAAAATCTGACATCTCAAAGATCGGCCGGGAAGACAAAAGCCTCGGCCGCACATTCCGCGTCCAGGTCCTCATCCTCCTCCGGAATGTTCTCCTCCCACGTGAAGACGTCGGAGTTGTTGTCGTGTTCCGACCTCTCCGAGGCCCACGGGCACAGAGCGTCGCGGCGCTCCAATGGGGACCTACCGCCGTCCGTATCGGTCACGCTCAGGGTCGGGGACTGCACTGGTTCTTGGTCAGTGGACATTTGTGCTGCTGCTGCTGCTGCTGCTGCTGCTGTTGCAGTGTTGTCTGTGGTTGGGGTGGCGCCACCAGAGGTCCCGGCACCCTCGTCGGGTTTTGTTTCCTCCTGCCCTCCGGTCTCCCATGGACAAACGTCTGCTTTCACCACTATGCTCCCTTTTGTTGTGGGCTTCTGATCTCCGGTGGGTTCCTTCTCTGTGTCTCCAGTTTCCCATGGGCAGACATCCGCTTTAGCACTACTACCACCAGTTTCCCATGGGCACACGTCCGCTCTGGAGCTGTCTTGTCTTGGAAGGGTTTTCGGTGGTGCGCTTTCCGCTTCCCAAGGACACACGTCCGCTTTAGTGCTACCTTGTTTCTGAAGGGTCTTCTGTGGTGCGCTTTCTGTTTCCCAAGGGCACACGTCCGCTTTCATGCTACCTTGTGTCTGAAGGGTCTTCTGTGGTGCGCTTTCCGTTTCCCAAGGGCAGACGTTCGCTTTCGTGCTATCTTGCTTTGGAATTGGCTTTGGCACGCTTTCCGTTTCCCAAGGACACACGCTAGCTCTGGCACTTTCAGGTTCAGGTTCCTGTGTCTCCCATGGGCAGACGCTCCCTTTGCCACCTTCACCACCGCTGTACTGTTTGTGGAGCGACGAGACCCGACCTTTAGAGGTGTCTTGTCTGGATAGTCTCCTCTTAACTGTCCCGGTAGGTGGTGGCTCTGCGCCTTCCGTGTCCCACGGGCAAACATCCGCCGATCCAGGAGGGGGCGCTGGAGGGTGCACAGGAGGTGGCGCAGGGAAGTCCCACGGGCACGCCTCCGCTGTGGATGACGCTTGTCTGGACAAACTAATGGTAGCCTGAACTGATGTTATTGTCTTCTTCAGTGACCCCGCCGCAGCCTTCTGTGGAGCCGGCGCAACAGCAGCGGGACCTGCGTCTTCTGTCTCCCAGGGGCAGACGTTGCCACGAGCGCCGTTGTCTTGCGCTTGCGGCAGGTCTGCCTTCTTGTCGATGGAGTCCAGACTCGAGTGCACCACAGCTGTCTGCTTTGACAGTGGAGGTTTGGGGCTGTCCGCCTCCCAGGGGCAGATGTTGAGCTTGCCCGGATCGAGCTCCTGTGGGAAATCCCACGGGCAGGACTCCGCCGTGCTTGTCGTCTGCTTTGTCAGCTGTGAGGTTTTCTTCAGGGAACTCTTCAACGGTAGTTTTTTCACTTCTCCACCTCCTGCAGCGGCAGCGGCTGGCGCGTCGCTCTCCCATGGGCACACGTTTGACCGAGCGCCATCTTGCGCTGCAGCTGGTTCCTCTTCCCAGGGGCATATGTTAATCGACACGGTCGACTGCCTCCTGGGTGGCGCTGGCGATCTGCCCATCTGCTGGGCCATTGGTGTTGGCGATGGTGCCCCCTTGACGTAAATCACCCTTTCGGCTGGTTTGCCCGGCAACACAGCACCACTCACGGTGAGGGAATCCTTCCTAGTCGTAGGCACGGCAGCGTCGGGTGCATCCCAAGGACATACGGACACGTTGGCCTCTGGCTGTGGCGCGTCCCACGGACACACGTCAGGATTACCGCCGCTTCCGTCTTGCGGCTGTGGTGTTTCCCAGGGACAAACATCGGCCGCACTGTGCCTTATCACTATGCTTCGTTGCCTGGGCGGGACTTGCAGGGTGGCCCCTGACGATGAAGCTGTGGACAGCTGCCGTGGTGGAGGGGCTGGTCTGACTCGGCCGCCGGCCTCTGAACCGACACTCTTTAAACTACCTTTAGGCGCGAGTACGTTCACGTACACGTTTTCAGGGGGTTTGCCCGCAAGGTCCGAGTCTGACTCCCAGGGGCAGACCATAACTTCAGGGTTTGTTTTTCGTATGGGGCTCCTGTCTCCCGAGTCGGTGGAGGGTAGCCTGACGGCAGTTTGCTTCACGAGAGCGGGTTTCAAATCTACCGTCGTCATGCTCCTCTTCTGCAGCTGAGGGGTCTTCTTCTGCACCTCCCCAGACCCCACGGACACTGTGGAGGTGAGCTTGGCTTTGTCGCCCGTCAGGCTCTTGGCGTGGAGGAGGCTTCTGGTCGCCGCGCGGAACGAGAACACTCTGAGGTCCTTGGGCTTGCCCGATGCGGAGGGTGACACCGGAGCACTGGCGGAGATGGGAGCCTTTAGCCTGGCCGAGTCGCCGTCCGAGTCCGCGCTGTCCACACTCTTTTGCTTTTGAGCCGAAGGCAGCGTGTCAGCATTGGCCCACGGGCAGATGATCAAATTGGGCTGTACAGGGGACTGCAACGGGGACTGCCCTGGGGACTGCCCTTGCTCCTCGACAGATGCGGCTCTTTCTCCTCCTCCACCTCCTCCTCCTCCTCCACCTCCACCTCCTCCTCCTCCTCCTCCTTCGTCGGATATGGCGATCGTCACGTGCTTCTTACTGGGTCGCCTCTCCTCCTCCACGTCCCACGGGCACACCTCTGTCTTGTCGAAGGACTCGGACTGCAGGGCGCTGGTGGTCTGCTCCTTGATGCTGCCCATGTGCCTCAGCACCGGGGAGGCGGCGGCGCTGCTCTGCTGCGAGGAGGCCGCCGCCTCCTCCATCATGTGGTAGTAGTCCGTGCTGGTCACCACGGCGCTCAGAGACTTCTGGTGGCGCGTCATGTCCTCGGGCGGCTGCAGGAAGTTCTTGTCCAACGCCAGGTTTTGGGCGCTCAGCGACTTGCAGACCGGCGGCGGCCCCGCGTCCAGAGACTCCGGCTGCGACTGCTGGGAGATCTGGGAGTAGTGTGAGTGTTGCGAGTGCTGCGAGTACTGTGAGGCCCTCTTGTCCACCAGGATGGGGGTCAGGGAGCCGGCGAAGGACGGCGTCCTGGAGGGAGGGTTGGCGGAGTGGCTCGGGGACTTGGGGGTCATGTTCGGGGAGCGGTCGGTGATGTAGGTCACGATGCTGGGCCTCTTGCTGGAGAACATGCTCGGCGACGGGGAGTGCGTGCCGCCGCCCTTGTCGTCCCGGCTCGGCTGCCGCGACAGGTGTTTCATGATGGAGCGGCCGATGCCGAGGCGAGAGCTGCGCTTCTTGGAGATGTGGGGGTTGTTGTTCGACATGACCTTGCCCTTGTGGACCTCCAGTTGCGAGTAGAGTTTTTTCAGCTCGTCCTGGTTACAGAGGGAGAAGCAGAAAAAAAGGAGTTGGAAGAAACAACAGTGAGATGGAGTGAATTGATATTTGTGCATGTTTACAATTCAGCGGTGAAGACTAAAGCTTTAGAAAGTACTGTACAGTTGTAGATAAACCTGACACTGACTAGGGACTAAGGACTATTCGTAAGGACTGAGGAGGAGTTTCTACCATCACACCATGTACAAGTACCAGGCACTTTACTTGTACAGGCACACTGTAATGCCTGACACATGGGCTTTAAGACATAGCTTGTTATAAATTTACTGTTAGCAGAATAGCAATGACCAGGTCGTGATGTGTTACTAAAGACTGTGTGTAATAAAGTTTACCTTCACCTTGACCTTGGCAAAACTGTGCACATTATGATGCTACAAAGATGGAGGCAAAGAGAGTTGAGTAGAGTAAGATGATTCAAGTCCATGTTTTTTTCTGGATCCATATGATGTCATGCAAACGCCCCTTTAGGGGACCTGCGGTTAGGAGACCTTTGGAGGCATTAGGTTGAGAATAAATGGAGTTCCCTTGGCACTGCAGATGGCGGTAGCGCAACTCTTATGCAAGCCACAGAAAGAGAAGAAGAAGGAGGTGACAACCAGGGGGTCAGGATTTGGCAGGTTAGCTTCGCCGATTAGCAAGGCACTTCCTCGACGCCATTTTCACAAATTCGCTCATTTCAGATACCAATTCGCTCATGATGATTGGTGGGTGCTCGAGTTTAGTGTTGGGCACACAGACCTATATAGGTCTATGGTTGGGCACCTTATAATACCTCCATGCATCCAATGCCATCTTCCATATAGCTTTCTGGTCAACCTTACCTCAGTCAGTAACGTGGCATGTAATTGGCTGAGTAAACTGGTCTCAGAAATGAGCTCCATGAAACTCCATTTTGGAAGCTGAAAAATTCGTTCAATTTTGGCTGAATTCACTAGCCTAGCATTTCCCATTGAAATGAATGAGGGCGGGACTTGCTCACTGTCTCCAGGTCTTATACTATCTCCATGGGGACAACGGCCCCTTAGGAGATCAAAGCACACCGTTTTGCATATGGGTGGTGGGCGGAGTGAATCATCTTAATCCACTAAGAAAATCTTTGATGGAGGAGAGAGTTTACCCGTATGTCCTCAGGCTCAACGCTGCGATCGCTCCAGGCAGAGTTGATGCTGTTGTTCAGGTAGGTGCGCCGTAGGTCCACCTCGTCCTCATACACCTCAGCGGCAATCGTGTCTCGCCCTGGGCGCCTGGACACTTGTAGGAACTACAATACAACACACACACACACACACAAATACACACACACACAAGCTATGTTGACATTTAATTCAGAATTGACTCAATTTAATTCTGAATAAAGCTTAATTCCACTTTGAAAACGTCCAGTAAACACTTCACAATTCGGAATTAAATGAAAGTTCAATGTAAACTATTAAATTTGGAAATATTAATTCGGAATTAAATACGTCACGTAAACATGGCCATTATGGCATACAATCAGGGCCATTTCTATGCAATCTACAGGTACCTGTAGGTACCTGACCGCTGCTGTTTTTGGTAAACTTTGAAGATTATTGGACCGTGGCATCCAACAATACAACAACTGACTCTGAGACTGCAGCTCAATTCAAGAAACTGAAAATAATAGAGTAATGTTTGTTCCTAAAAAAAGAATGAGAATGAGATTTGCAGTCAGGAAGGCGTGAATCACCTCTTCTGAAGGTAGTATCGCTAGGTAGGCTATTTTGTTTTTCTATGAGGTAGTAGGCCTACTACTAACGGCACATGCGTTTTAATCAGCCTACCTTTGGAACGAACAGCAGTCCAAGTGTGACAGTGACAGTGGCGTGTGTGTGAGTAAACACGAGCAGAAGTACCCAGTCTGGATGAAGGCTGGAATTGGCAAATCTGTGGGGGTACAGAAGGAAATAATTGTGAACAGGGGTGGGTCAAAAAAAGAAAGAAGGTCCGCACACTGTTGCTGCTCCCAGTTTATTCAACACAACGTTTCAACCAGTCCGGTCTTCATCAGGTAAAGGTGTGAGTCTCAGGGGTGGGTCTCTCCAAAGCGTAGTTGTTCGCCAGTTAGCAACTTGGGTAGATGCCAATGGGAAATTGCATTGCAAACAACAAAGTAGCTAATGTAGTTCACAACAATGGTTTTGAGAAACGCACCCCAGCTCAGGTGCTGGTTATCCTGGCAGCATTTCATTCAGAGTCTACTCTTCACGCAGAATATGTTAAAATGGTGATATATAAGCTAATGCTCAGCCTGGTATGTGATACAAAAAAATCATGACTCAAGTTTTTCTGCAATTGCCTGGGCTTGGACTGCAAGACGAATATCACATCCCCTTACAAGCAAAATATGTAATTGATTGACCAACTTGAGACACAAAATAATTTGCCTTCTATACGGTAGACCCACATGTTGTCACTCAAGTTAGTTCAGATATTGTTTGCATCATAGGTGTGAACAGATAGAGATATGGTGGTGCTATAGTCCGGCAGCCAAAAGCCAAATATCAGCCGAACCCAGTTTCGTCTGATAAAGTTTCATATTGATATCTGCAAGTTAAAAAAAAAATACCCTATTCACCTACAGTGTCTCGCCTTATTTGTGGGATTGCTGTTATGAAAGGGTTAATTATTACCCCATATTGGGTTTGTTTCAATAAGGGCAGTGTTAAGGCAGTCCAATGTGAATGTTTTTCAGGTAATATAAGCAATATGGTACATTTTGTAACATTATTCACAGTAATATTAGGTGTCTTTAGTTTTTTGTCATAATTTGCATTTATGGGACAATAAAGGCTCAAAATCTGAAAATGCTCAAGTGATATCACCGGGCATCGTCTGAAATCTTGAAGACTTGCCTAAAATCTATCAGATAAAGCAAAAAAAAGAACTTTATCAAAGAAATCTGGGTTCAACCCCACGGCTCCCGGACTACTAAAGCACCTGCCCCTTTGCTCTACTGGACAAAAAAGTGCCCTCTTTGAAACTTCTTTCATGAAAGTTTATCACAGTTTTCTGTGGTCCATGTTGACATGATAATCTACAAATGCTTCATGATCAAAAGCATGTGACAATAATGCCCAGACATAAGATATAGCCTCTGTAGCCTGATAAGGCAACTGCCAAGATGCCCACGCTGCTGCTGCACTTTCGCAATCCGTCATCTTGGCCCAAACCTATCCCCCTACCATGGCACATGATCTGTGATATTCGTGAACAGTTCATTGGCCCGTGCCATGCCTCAAACCCTGGCGACTCTGGCGACTTAAAGGGGTATGCCACTATTTTGGGCTTAATACAGTTCAAATCGTTGGCCAGGGTTTATAAAGGTGTTAAAGTGTCTTATTTTTCATGTCTTAAAGCAAGACAACGGCTTACAAGTTAAAAGAGGGAGTATGTAGCTAAGCTAGTGAAAGTCAATGCATCACTGTAGCATGTAGCATGCTACACGGATGCATTGACTTTCACTAGCTTAGCGACATGCTCCCTCTTTTAACTTGTCTTAAAGCAAGACAACGGCTTACATGAAAAATAAGACACTTTACCACCTTTATAAACCCCGGCCAACGATTTTAACTGTATTAAGCCCCAAAATAGTGGCATACCCCTTTAATTCCGGCCTGAGGTCATTTGCCAATCCTTCCTAATCTCTCTATCTCTCTCTCTCTGTCCTCACTTGTTTCCTATCTCACTTGTTTCTCACTGTCCTGTCACAAATAAAGGCATAAAACCCCCCAAAATCTATCTTTTAAAAAAATCCATTCACGTACCGTAGGAGGTGGAACAGGCAGGACAGCGCCATCTCGTTGTGGATGGCGATGCTCATGTAGCGAGGCTCGTGGAAGGCTGAGGGCACCGGCCTCGCAGCACTGCACAGGAACAGGCCCCAGCACAGGAACAGACGCTCAGCTGAGAGGAGAAGAAACAGAAAGAGAGAAAAGAGAGAAAGAAAGAGAGACAAACAGAGGGGTTTGAATATCTGCAGGTTGGTGTGAGATATACAATTCCAGCTCTACCAGCCTCACCGCACTGCAAAGGAAAAAAGACCCCAGCAGAGGAACAGGTCACAGGAGAGGAACAACTACTCAGATAGTACAGTGTCCTGTGTCACAAAAAAGGCTCCAGCTGGAATTTAATGTTTTTTGTTTTTTTTAATTGCTTGTACAGCTGTTAAATAACAAGAATTTTTTTTTCTTCGAATTTTCATCATCCATCTTTGTTGTTTTTTCATATTTTGTTTGAAGATTTTTAAATGATTTTTACATGAGTGATACTGTGAGACAGCTGGTAGACTACCCGAGTGCTAGGGCAGTGATTGGTTGGTTAAAGCAAGTGATTAATTGAGCTAGATACCATCTCCTCTTTCTGGCAGAACTTATCGCCTTACAGCATCCATTTCCACAATGAAAACCGACTTCTGTGAGGTTGGCCATTAGCCAGGTCCTGACCATCCCATAATACTACCATTTCATTTCGTATTCATGGTCTGGAGGTTGTTTGGTCTGCTGCGATTGCAGGAAGCGGGAAGGAAATTTCCATGAAAATCTGGTTAAGTTGTTGAACAAACATATCTGACATGTAGGCCTATCTTTGGCGATACGTAGGACCATTCAACAGATACCGTATGTCTGACAGAACATCCTACCATAGGATAAAATTACAATGTAGGACCGTTTGTCAGAACACCGGCCAAATCCTACCGGTCAACATCGCTCCACAGAAAACAGTTACCAGACGTAGGACAGGACCTGTTGGAGTCTGTATATGTCATGTGCAGTGATGTGTGCACCAGATTTGAAATGTCGATAAAATACATTTAAAAATCAAATTATATTAATTATGTAGATATGTAGCAACACACTTCAACTATTGTCCTTGTATAGTGTGTCAGAGTTTACTAGCAGTTTTCATGTTGTCATCATAACCCTGCTTTGTTTCCTTTGGTCTTTCACTCAGTCACTCACCGAAGGCCATCATGTAATCCCAGCGGTCGATGTCGCACTGGCTAAACTTCTGGCCGGCCGAGGTGACTGAGGTGACCAGCAGGGGGACGTCGCGGTCCCAGTTCTGCAGCACGCCGGCGGTCCAGGCACACAGGAACCAGCTGACCACGGCCACCATCACGCCCAGCAGCCGCAGCAGGCTAGTACTGGACATGTAGGGGATCCGCTGGGCCGTACGCGACAGGAACACCTTCAGGACCCTGGGAGCGAGAGAGAGAGAGAGAGAGAGAGAGAGAGAGAGAGAGGGAGAGAGAGAGAGAGTATAGTGTCCATTAGTTCTGCTATGTGACGTGAGGAACACCTTCAGGACTTTGCATGGGGGATGGAGGGGGGAGAGAGAGAGAGAGAGAGATGATGATGATGATGATGATGATGATGATGATGATGATTGTCATGAGCACCAGCTTTCATTCCACACAACCTAGCTAGAAGTTCACAAACTAACACCAAAACCCCAGAGGAAATAGAGGACATTTTTCCTGAGGCAACGTCCTTTTCACATTTTATTTATGCCAGGAAGGCTGGTGAACAGTGTTGGGCCTTGCCCCCCTTAGTTGTAGCCTAACAGACATTCCGCTTTGTTCTGCTGGTTGCCAGTCCACTGACCAGGGCTTGACACTGGCACCTGCCAACCGGCCAAATGCTGGTAAAACTTGGCTGTGGCTAGTAATACTTTCAGTGTCACTAGCCAATTTGGCTGGCAGTTTATTCTTTGGTATGGCATACACATCATAGTAGGCTATAATCTGTTATTTGCCCCTTGTGTATCAATTGTTTGCATTCAAGTTCAAGAAAAAGCCCAGTAACTTAGTTTCTGTTTGCTTGATATACTTCCATGTAGAAAGCTGTACACTCATCTTGCTTTAGCACCTCATCTTTTTAGGTTAGACGTACACTTATCATAATAAAGAAAGAAAAAAAAACAATATAAAATCTGTGGCTAAATGGAATACCTGAATGGCTAGTGACTTGGGAAAACCACGAGCCACAGTGGCCGGTGGGTGGAAAAGTTAATGTCAAGCCCTGCCACTGACCTGTACATCTTGAGGGTCAGCGTGCCGTAGACGATGGTGTAGCCCAGCAGCCGGACCCAGCGCAGCAGGATGCAGCGGAAGGGACTGGGCCGGAAGAACAGGATGAACACCTGAGGACAACGGAGGAGAGACGGAGATGGAGAAAAAGGTGACCTCAGGAAAGTGTGAATAGAGCGTCTCATATGCACATTCATAATGGGTGAAGTGTGAGGAAAAAACAGAGAAATGGAGGAGAAAAGGTGACTTCAGGAAAGTGTGAGAATAGACCGTCTCATATGTACATTCGTAATAGGTGAGGTGTGAGGAAAAAACAGAGAAATGGAGGAGAAAAGGTGACTTCAGGAAAGTGTGAGAATAGACCGTCTCATATGTACATTCGTAATAGGTGAGGTGTGAGGAAAAAACAGAGAAATGGAGGAGAAAAGGTGACTTCAGGAAAGTGTGAGAATAGACCGTCTCATATGTACATTCGTAATAGGTGAGGTGTGAGGAAAAAACAGAGAAATGGAGGAGAAAAGGTGACTTCAGGAAAGTGTGTGAATAAACCGTCTCATACGCACATTCATAATGGGTGAAGTGTGAGGAAAGAAACTATGTACAGTAGATACAGTAGTACATAGTGCTGCTGACTGTATGAATGTAATGCAGAGAGTAGGACCTACACTGCTAGTGCTGAAGTTGACTCTCTAAGTGTTCAATTAACTCAACTCAACTAACTTAAGCGGAAGCGACTGGGCCTGAAGAACAGGATGAACACGTGAGGACAACGGAGAAGTGAATAGTGTGTGAATAGTGTGATGTGATGGAGTGACCATCACAAGGGTTGTGAGTGTGTTCTGACTAACATGCCAACAAGCCTGGCTCTTTGGTATAGCGGTCAGAGCCCCAGTTTACTACTCCAGAAGGTCTGGGTTCGAGTCCCAGCTGGGCAACTCTACTCCCCTTCGCTACACGTGAAAAGTTTGTGAATATACTGTCTCTTACATTCATAATGGTGAAGGTGAAGTGTGAGGAGACAACAGAGAAACAGAGGAGAAAGGGTGACTTCATGAAAGTGTGTGAGGAGGCTGTCTCAGACTCAGAGCTGAATCCATAGTTGGCCAAACTGTCTTATAAACGGCTCTGGGCTGTCTCATATGCACATTCATAATAGGTGAAGTGTGAGGAAAGGAATTGTATATAGTATATAGTATATAATATATTCAGCTGTCACTACCTACTCTGTGTTGAATTAACACTGCAAAATTCACTTTGTACACATGAAAGTGAGAGAAAGACAGACAGACAGACAAACAGAGACAGGCAAACATTACAGGCAGACAAACAGACAGACAGACAGACGGACAGAGAACTAACTAAAAAACATTCACTATCATGATGTTTTTAATTCTGAAATAGTTCTTCAAGTCGAGTTTAGTTTGATCTTCTTTTAATGCCGAATTAAGAGGTGTTTACATGACGTTTTCAAACATAGCAACTGTCCCACATACACAGGAGTATATGGATGAGAGGCTGTGTTGAAATGGCATGTTTGTAGCAGAGTGAGAGCGAGGGAATGAAATACAGAGTACAAGGGAACACAGAGTTCCAGATCACATTGGCGCCATATCAAAATGTGTGTGTGTGTGTGTGTGTGTGTGTGTGTGTGTGTGTGTGTGTGTGTGTGTGTGTGTGTGTGTGTGTGTGTGTGTGTGTGTGTGTGTGTGTGTGTGTGTGTGTGTGTGTGTGTGTGTGTGTGTGTGCGTGCGCGCGCTCCTCTGTAAGTGTGCACATTTCCCTGTGTGCTTGTGTGTGTGTGTGTGTGTGTGTGTGTGTGTGTGTGTGTGTGTGTGTGTGTGTGTGTGTGTGTGTGTGTGTGTGTGTGTGTGTGTGTGTGTGTGTGTGTGTGTGTGTGTGTGTGTGTGTGTGTGTGTGAAAGGTGGCCTCGCTCCCCTGTGGATAGTCTGGGCGAGATGAGACACATTGCCGCCACCTGTGCCCTTTCACAGCTGGCCCCACGCCAGACACTGAGAGGCTCGCTACGCCACTTTTCTCTACTCTACCGTACTCAGGGCCGGATTAATGCACTGGCTAGATATGGCTGCAGCCTAGGGGCCCCCACCTGCCAGGGCCCAGGGGGCCAGT